>NC_071668.1:1255833-1569791 GCF_028554725.1 Zeugodacus cucurbitae
TCAAATTACAAATTGGCGGCGTCGTTAAGTCATAATAAAAACACAAATTTTATACATACACACATACATATTTACATATTAAGACAGCTGGTGGATAATTTTGAAAACTTAGAAGGGCTAGAACACTTTTGATATCCGAGCGCTTTTCCGAGTGTTTGATTCGCGCTTTGATTTAACAACCATTTCTTTAAATACACACGACTTTATCAAAAGCGTATGTGGGCAAGTACAAGGTGTTGCAATATGAGCAAACGGACTAAAATCGATATTGGTGCTGATCAAGCAGAGTTCTCCGGTCATAATTGAAGAATGCTAAGTGACAACAAATCTGCCAGGTTTTGTAAAAATTCTGGCAGTGTGAAATACACAGCTGTTAAGTTTCCAGATTAAGAGATCAGCAGCCTCTGATCACTCCTTTTTAGGGATCTATGGATAGTGGATGGAAACAAGGATTATTCACCTGCTGTTTCAAAGTATCTAATTACCTTTTACATAAATAGGGGACTTCAGTACGAAATCTGAGTTATTAGCCAAATCCCAAATATGATAAGCTCTCCACAAATATTTTCTTCAAATAATCTGCTAATACAAAATGTATGTTAATTAAGTTTAGGTTTTGCTATAATAGATGCCACTTCTGTAGTTCACCGAAAGCTATCTTTAAAAAGATATCTGTAAATTTTATGAGCCCTATAAAGATGAGCTCGAATAGGTCGATATCTATTGCTTTACTATAAAAACTTAATAAACGAAGCTAATCGTTAATCACTTAGTTAGCAACTCTAACCTAGTATATATTAGTATCTACATATGTACATAAATATGTACTTAAATATTTGCTTAGATTGTACACAAAGGTAAACACATAAATACACCTGTAGACTCTTCAGATTATTTTCGTATTTATTTGCACTGTTTTGGAGAAGGTAAATATTGATAAATGTACACATCTGAACATATATAACCATATACCTGTAGTACTGAAATGACAGCAAAAACAAAAACTCAAATATGGCACTGATATACTCGTAGTCGCTCGCTTGCTTATTTGAGCAGTAGGAAGCGTTAGCTTGATGTTAGTTTTGCGCGTTTGATGAAATTCTCAGACACATACACTGAAAAGCACACGCTCAACAAGCTGCTATAATCGCATGCAAATGATAATATGTAGAGTGTCTATGTGTGTAAGCAATCGGCTGATGGCAGTGTATATAAGCCAGCGCAGCGTTTGTGTTCGACATCAGAAAGTGAAAAACTGCGCTTGAGTTAAAACCGTCAGCTATTCTGCTTGAATAAAAAAGTATTAGTTTTGATTTCAAATCACAAATAACAACAAATCAAAATGCGTTTGGGAGCCACAGTACCGAATTTTGAAGCTGACACCACCAAGGGGCCTATCAACTTCTACGATTGGCAAGGAAACTCGTGAGTCAAAATTAATCATTTACAAAAATGTATTTTACTTTGTACTAAGTAGTCAGAGATTGATAAGGGTTAAATAATATGATATTAAAAAAATAACCTGAAAAAAGCGCCTTAGGCGTTAAGAGATTATATAATATAACTATATGTATATTTTGTAGCTGCAACCATTTCAGAATCTAAATCAGAACTATTGCTTACTTCATTACTATGTAAATACGATGTTCAAAAATTTAATTTGTTTATAACAACGCAAATTTCAAAATCATGTTGAGACAATGTCATTTTACTCGCAAGTAGGTGTGACCAGGTGCCTATATACATAGTATATACCCAACACACTTATATGAATAGATATGTATTTGAGTAGTTCAAATATAGTAAAGTACATTTTAATATTCAAAGAGGGTTGGGTTGTTTGAAATGTATTAATTAGCTTGTTTATGGAAAGAGGCAGAACACGCACACTTACACACGTGAATATCAAGATTTATATTTCAAGTGATTTATTGGCTGCTTTGTAGCATAAAAATTCCATTCGCACTTATTTGCTGATTATTTTAACGCCATTTATGTAAATGTTACACAGTTGGGTCGTTCTATTCTCGCACCCCTCGGACTTCACACCCGTCTGCACCACCGAGTTGGGACGCATCGCCGTGCACCAGCCAGAGTTCGCAAAGCGTAATGCCAAGTGTTTGGCGCACTCCGTGGATGATCTGAAATCGCACGTTGACTGGGTGAACGATATTAAGTCCTATTGTCTGGATATTCCCGGAGAATTCCCCTATCCCATCATTGCCGATCCTCATCGTGATTTGGCTGTACTCTTCGGTATGTTGGACGAGGAACAGAAACGTGATCCGGAGATCGGCAAAACCATTCGCGCACTCTACATTATCAGTCCCGATCACAAAGTGCGTGTGTCGATGTTCTACCCCATGTCCATGGGCCGTAATGTTGAGTGAGTTGCGCATTGATTGCAATAGAAAATCGTATACTATTTCTATAACAACGAAATCTATTTAATATTCCAGTGAGATTCTGCGTTGCTTGGACTCGTTGCAATTAACCGACAAGCTGAAGGTTGTGGCCACACCCGCCAACTGGACGGTAAGTGTCACTATCGTTACACATTTTTATTTTTTTATTTCTTGCTAACTTTGTTCTATTATTTTTTATTACTTTTCTCAAATGCAGCCCGGCACCAAAGTCATGATTCTACCACATGTGACTGATGCGGAAGCAGACAAACTGTTCCCAAAAGGATTCGACAAAGTGTCAATGCCGTCCGGTGTCAACTATGTCAGAACAACTGAGAACTACTAAATTTTAGTCAACCAAAAACAAAAACCAAAAAAATTAAAAAAAAATATTTTACAATTTGACTCTTTAGGAGTTGAGTTGGTGCCCCTTTATTATATTCTGTGCTGATCATTTTAGAAATGATTTTGTGCTTGATCTTTAAATTATTGTTACTGTTAAGTAGAAAACAAATAATAAATTTTGAGTACAATTCAATTTCTTACTTCTTACTTTGCATGCAACTTCATTTACATACATACATACGAGCTTATGCACTCTCAGTGTCATTAGCCATGGTCACTAGTAGCTCTGCTGTCGGTTTCGAAGATAGAGTGGGCAGTGCGAGCGAAGTGGCAGTTAGCGGTTATCTTTACGACGCGTTGCTTAAGTCGAAACTAAACAGTCGAATGAGCTTTACAATTCACACAAACCGATATTTATATACATATATACTTTATATATCTATTTATATATATGTTTGTATATATAGTGACGATGCCACCACAAAACGCTATAGAATTACAAAATAATGTCTCGGTCGCAGCAATTGTCATGCGTGTGCTCGTTCCTGCTGTATTGCTCCCCAAGGGTATGTTGCATGCAACACGCCGTTTGTGCTGTGCCACCTCATGGATACTTTATCGCTTTGTAAGTTGTTAATATGTGGCAAGTGAGTGCGTGACTTGTTCGCACATAAGTATGTCTCTTTATGTTGCATGCCACTTATGGAGTGCTGCGTGCTGAGTGCGGCAGAATACAAATGTCATTTTGTCAAACAAACTGCTGCCCGACCGCAGTCGTATGACCGCACCAACTGATAGGTGGGCTAGTAAGCAGGCAGTCAGTGGTTAAATCATAAGGAGTAGTTGTTGTTGCTGCAACAAGAATCGCTTTGTGTTCCTTAAAGCTGTTTCAGATACCACAGAACAATGTTGCACAAACACCTGCAGCCATTTCGTTGAGTCCGTGAACAAAAAGCCACAAAATCATTGAATCATCTCATATTCATATAACGGTACAGTGGACTGAGGCCGAACAAATCGTCGTCGTGGAAAATATGAGCTGATTTCGCGATCCGCTGTGGAAGACGATTTAGGATAATTGGAAGTCTGTCGATCTTTATTTGCAATTCGAACCCGAAACTCTTCCGACTCTTGGTGGATTTAAAGGATGTTCTTCTTCTTCTTAACTGGCGTAGAAACCGCTTACGCGGTTATAGCCGAGTCCACAACAGTGCGCCACGCATCTCTCCTTTTGGCGGTTTGGCGCCAATTGGTAATACCAAATGAAGACAGGTCCTTCTCCACCTGGTCCTTCCACCGGAGTGGAGGTCTCCCTCTTCCTCGGCTTCCACCAGCGGGTATTGCATCGAAAACTTTCAGAGCTGGGGCACTTTCATCCATTCGCACAACATGACCCAGCCAGCGTAGCCGCTGTCGTTTTATTCGCTGGACTATGTCTATGTCGTCGAACAACACATACAGCTCATCATTCCATCTTCTGCGGTATTCGCCGTTGCCAATGTTTAAGGGACCGTAAATCTTCCGCAAAACCTTTCTCTCGAAAACTCCTAGTGCCGTCTCATCGGATGTTGACATCGTCCACGCTTCTGCACCATAAAATAGGACGGGAATGATGAGGGACTTGTAGAGTTTAGTTTTTGTTCGTCGAGAGAGGACTTTACTTAATTGCCTACTCAGTCCATAGTAGCACCTGTTGGCAAGAGTGATTCTGCGTTGGATTTCAAGGCTGACATTATTATCGGTGTTAATGTTGGTTCCTAGGTATACGAAATTATCTACAACTTCAAAGTTATGACTGTCAGCAGTGACGTGGGAGCCAAGACGCGAATGCGCTGACTGTTTGTTTGATGACAGGAGATATTTCGTCTTGTCCTCGTTCACCACCAGACCCATTCGCTTCGCTTCCTTATCCAGGCGGGAAAAAGCAGAACTAACGGCGCGGGTGTTGTTTCCAATGATATCGATATCATCGGCGTACGCCAGTAGCTGTACACTCTTGTAGAAGATTGTACCTTCTCTATTTAGCTTTGCAGCTCTTATAATTTTCTCCAGCATCAAGTTAAAGAAGTTGCACGATAGCGAGTCACCTTGTCTGAAACCTCGTTTGGTATCGAACGGCTCGGAGAGGTCCTTCCCGATCCTGACGGAGCTTTTGGTGTTGCTCAACGTCAACTTACACAGCCGTATTAGTTTTGCGGGGATACCAAATTCAGACATCGCGGCATAAAGGCAGCTCCTTTTCGTGCTGTCGAAAGCAGCTTTAAAGTCGACAAATAGATGGTGTGTGTCGATCCTTTTTTCACGGGTCTTCTCCAAGATTTGGCGCATGGTGAATATCTGGTCAGTTGTTGATTTTCCAGGTCTAAAGCCACACTGATAAGGTCCAATCAGTTTGTTGACGGTGGGTTTTAGTCTTTCACACAATACGCTCGACAGAACCTTATAAGCGATGTTAAGGAGGCTTATCCCGCGATAGTTGGCGCAGATTGTGGGGTCTCCCTTTTTGTGGATTGGGCAGAGTACACTGAGATTCTAATCGTCGGGCATGCTTTCTTCCGACCATATTTCGCAAAGAAGCTGATGCATGCACCTTATCAGCTCTTCGCCGCCGTATTTGAATAGCTCGGCCGGCAATCCATCGGCCCCCGCCGCCTTATTGTTCTTCAAGCGGGTAATTGCTATTCGAATTTCTTCACGGTCTGGCAATGGAACATCTGCTCCATCGTCGTCGATTGGGGAATCGGGTTCGCCATCTCCTGGTGTTGTACTTTCACTGCCATTCAGCAGGCTGGAGAAGTGTTCCCTCCACAAACACAGTATACTCTGGTCATCAACCACTAGATCACCGCTGGGGGTCCTACAGGAGTGTGCTCCGGTCTTGAAACCTTCAGTTAGTCGCCGGATCTTTTCGTAAAATTTTTGAGCATTACCCCTGTCGGCCAGCTTGTCAAGCTCTTCATACTCACGCATTTCTGCCTCTTTCTTTCTTTTTCTGCAAATGCGTCTCGCTTCCATCTTCAGCTCTCGGTATCTTTCCCATCCCGCTCGTGTTGCGGTCGATCGCAACATTGCGAGGTAGGCAGTCTGTTTTCTCTCCACTGCGAGACGACAATCCTCATCATACCAGCTGTTTTTTTGGCTTTTCCGAAAGCCAATGGTTTCGGTTGCAGCTGTACGTAAGGAGTTTGATATGCCGTCCCACAGCTCCCTTATACCGAGATGCTGATGAGTGCTCTCAGAGAGCAGGAGTGCAAGTCGAGTAGAAAATCGTTCGGCTGTCGGTTGTGATTGCAGCTTCTCGATGTCGAACCTTCCTTGTGTTTGTTGACGTGTGCGCTTTTCTACACAGAGGCGGGTGCGTATCTTAGCTGCTACAAGATAGTGGTCCGAGTCGATGTTGGGACCACGAAGCGTACGCACATCAAAAACACTGGAGACATGTCGTCCATCTATCACAACATGATCGATGTTAACCTTGTATAAAGATCATTCGTTCGGCAACTATACGATTTTCCTAAAATCGGATTCTTCGACTTTCAGTTCTTTTTCGAGTTGCTTTTATGGAATTGTCCCACTGTGCGGGAGATTAGCGGTGCTGCTTATGGCAGGCAACACATTTGACGCATTTGTTGTGCGACATCTTGTTGCAACGCATCCGCTGTTCGCCGATTTGACGTAGAAACGCATGTAAAGTTTGTCTATCTCTTGCGGAAACCGAAGCAACCGTGGAACTTTAGACGTGCCTTCGTGTTAAGGCACATATGTACAAACAAAACACACACGAATAATTCAGTGGTGCTCACGAGATACAGGCGGTGCTTCCGCGACATGCGTGCGACGCAGGTGACGAAAAATACCGTTTTAATTAGTTTGCCATGGCCAACAGCATTTCCAGGTAACTCTTCTTGTTGACCGCTCATTGCAAATGCTTTCCGCTGCTGCGTGTCACAACACTGTTACCCAAGAACAAATGCCCAGAAGACCGAAGGCTGCGATTGCATGTGGTTGGTGGCAGCAACTTACTTTGACGTTGTTGCAATATGCTATGCGTATTTATACGCCTGCTACCTTGCGCTCTGCCAAATGTAAGATCCAGTGCGTATATAGACACACATATGGGTCCATGCAATTGCAGAACTAGTTTGGGTATCAGATAACGCATCAACAGCGCCAAGACACCGAACAGCGTACAGCATGGAAATCAGGAAGCATTTGTGGATTTTCCACTTGCTGTGCCCCACCAGAGAGCTGGGTCGCAATGGAAATCGATTGCTCACGTAGTTGGCGGGCCGTACCGTTGGTTATGGCGTGACGAATGTGTCGGACATGAGTAATTGCTTTGTGTCAGTCCACACACACCCAGACACTCTGAAACAGCATTTCGACTCTGAGACGGTGGACATTTCCTTTTTATGGTTGGGAATGGCTTCCGAGGCGCATGCTGTCGAAGCAATTGCGTTACAGCCATGCCACGCAATGTTGCAACAAATGTTATGAAAGGCAATGCAATGTTGTAACTCGGTAGAATCGATGTACTTTTACTTTTTTAACAATTTCGTATCGCCGTTTAAGTAGCTGTAGGTTTATTGGCCAATCCAGCCATCAGTTGGGGCTGTCACTCGCTGTAGATGTACATATCATAATGCTTGTATCAGAATGTGATTACTTTGTGTGGAATGTAAGAGAAATTAAGCTGACAGTTAGTTGCCACTGCAATGCGCCAATGTAATTGCTCGACTCCAGCTGTGGAACGCTGTATAAATTCATGGGCAATGAACTTGGTGAGCTCTGTGGGGTTTCGGTGGCGACACGCATTTTCACTGGAGATAAGAGAGATTTTAAAATCGCAAACTGTTGAGTTCCGTTATTAGTGGATTCCTTTTGGGTTAGTGATGGTTTCTGGTGAAAATATTACTGAAATTTACAAAATATAACCACGAGTGTGAGTTACGGTTTACTATCAGTCTTACTATCCGTAATTTAACTGGCTGTTAGTCAGACGGAAAGATCCAGAACCTTTAGGCAAACGTTCGCAGAATCAATCAATGGTATCTTCTGTAACGCATTAATTACTTGTCTATCCAATGTTGAGTTGTGATAGCGAACATCTTGTACGATCCGGGAACCTTATTGTCTATTTGCTGTCTTCTATCTGTGCAATTAGAATTAGTTGTAAGATTCTCTTTAAAAAATAATCCCAAAATCATGTTAAAATGTGATTAAAGTCAAATTAAAAAGAAAGTCAAAATCTGGCATCATCTATGAGAGCTTTCCCAGTTGAAGATGAGAAAAAAATTACAGTAAATATAGAATTAAAATCATTGGCGGTAGTGCTTCTTAAAAAACCCTACAATTTAAAAGAAATCGGCAAGTACATGCGTATGAAGTAAAGGCCAGTAAAAAGCATATTTTGTCGGGGTGGGCAGTCGATGCCGCTTGAAACACTCTGCGGTCATCAAAAATGCATTAGACAACTGAGTTAAAAGCTAAGCAAAACAGAAAAGAGACCATGTAATGGTACGCATGCGCGCACGCGTCTAATTGCTTTCAGTGGATTGTGAGCTGAAATGAAAGCGAGAGTTTACCAATGTGCAAATATTAATACAAAATAGATGAATATCTGCGTTAGCGTGGAAATATGAAATATGATATAGTTTTTCAGAGTTTAACTGCAGCGATACAGGGTGGTAAGAGTGTTTGGAATTCTATGAAAATTAAAGGCATATTTTATGCATTATTTATATTCCTTGTAACATTCTTAAGAGCATTAAGATGCTATGAAATCATACTTGAACTCATACATTCTAAAAAAAAATATATTTTATTCAGCCTCATAAACACCCTGTTTCAGAGATTTTCAATTTCATTGTCTATGTGCCATTGTAATGTTAGCCACTAAGTGTGCAATTTGCAAAATTAAAATTCAATAAATTCATTGTAACACTTCTTCTTCTTCTTCTGCTCACACTAAAAGAAAACTCATAAAATGCGGTGATTGCGTGGTATTGCTTTCGCTTTCGAAGCCACGCCAGCACGCCACTGACCTTACACACACCGCGCATGCGCTGGAGCAGTGGCTGCAACATGATTCAACGCTGCATTTTCAGCATTCAATCGCTAAGCTAATCGTGCTGCCCCACCGACATTTTACGCTGTAATAAATACCGAGTAATTTTTCACGCAATTATCGATGCTTCTAATTAAAGCAGCTGCGCACACGCGCCTGTGTCGGTGTGTGTGATGTGATAACTTGCAGACGACGGACGATGGTTGTTCTTGTATTGTTGTTGTTGAGAGTTGAGACTTCCTCCGCGACACTTTAAAGTCTTACAACGAAAATTTCGCTGTCATGGACTCGCCGCCGTTCTTGCCATGCGTATTACGGCAGCTGCATTAGGCAACAACAACAATAACAGCGAATGTAGTTGCAATGTATTGGCAAGAATGCGCGGCATGCCAAGCGCTGTTGTGGCAACCACGAACCGCCACAAATGATGCAACATCATTCTTTGTAATCGCTTCACGGCCATTTGTGTTGACCGCCGTTCCGCTTCGCCGCCACCGCCGCCACTGCTCTCATCGCACCACACCATAACAATGGCCAGGCATTTGGTGTTTGATGTTTTCCAACGCATTATGTTTATTATTGCAGCATTTAAAGAATGCGGTTTTTGCTGCGTCGTTAATGTCGTCATTATCACTGCCACTGCCACTGCTGCTGGTAGCGAAGTCTGATCTACGTGCTGCCGATTATTCGCAATATTTGCGCCGAGCGGTGAAAGTGTTGCAGATAATTGAAAAAAATTGCCGGTCAGTGAGGCACTCAGCCGATGCGAATGCGAATGCTATTATTATTTATTTAAGTGAGTATTTAGTAAACACAAATAGAAAGTAGAAGCAATAAGACATTTAGCTTGTAATTATTTGGGAAGTCGGTGGTTTAATGAAAGAAAACTAAGCTCTCTTGCTCAAATTATATTTATTTTCACATTTCATATTTCCATGAATAAAATTTCCAAGAATAAAACAATATTTGTAAATTAAGCTAGACTTCATAGTGACGCTCTTCATGCGCCCTGCCATTCAACCTCAAACTGAACTTTTTCAAGTCCACGATCATTACTAAAAAAAATTTGAATAAACAAAAATTCCCACAAATCAATATGTATAATTAATTATAATAATATTTGTTTGCCTACCATTATCAACAGCACAAATAAAGAATTTAATGAGTGAGTCAGTTCTAGAGTTGTTAAATACGGAAAAGTTTTGAGTGTTTATTTGTGTGTCGTTTGAGTAAAAGCTTCCAAAAGCTCTCTCAACTGAAGAAGTTTTAGTTTGTCGGTATGTTTCACTCTGCTTTTGCTTCTAGGGAGTTTGTAGCTTAAGTCTTTAGTTTACTCTCACTTCCCGTTGATTTGCTCTCAATTTGTAAAAATTAAGCTACAATTGATTTGAAAATTTAAAGATGATTAGTTATTTTAGGGTTTATATATTAATATAATTAATTTCGGGTGTAGCCTTTGATATTTTACTCCATTATTGTAAAATATCTCATACCATAACTGATATATTCGGCAAATAAATACCCAAAGTAAAGAAAATAATTAGATTAGTAAATAAACTTCACTCCACGGAACTCCAAATAACTCTAGCCTCTAATCCTCAAAATGGAAAGAAGCTTCACCCCCAATTACCTTTTAAAATGTACAAAAACCTTAATTCACGTGAATGAATGTGGACTAACCTGACTCCTGACATCAATTGATTTCCAAATGTAAACAATCCAGACATCACGTGATCTCCAAATGTAAACAATCCAGACATCACGTGATCTCCAAATGTAAACAAACGTAAAATCACGTGATCTCCAAATTAAAACAAACCTGACATCACGTGATCTCCAAAATGAAAACAAACCAGACATCACGAGATCTCCAAATGTAAACAAACCAGGCATCACGTGATCTCCAAATGAAAACAAACCTGACATCACGTGATCTCCAAATGTAAACAAACCAGGCATCACGTGATCTCCAAATGAAAACAAGCCAGACATCACGTGATCTCCAAAATGAAAACAAACCTGACATCACGTGATTTCCAAATGTTAACATCACGTGATCCCAAAATGTAAAAAAACGTAAAATCACGTGATCTCCAAATGTAAACAAACATGACATCACGTGATCTCCAAATGTAAACAAACCTGACATCACGTGATCCCTAAATGTAAACAAACCTGGCATCACGGGATCTCCAAAATGTAAACAAACCTGACATCACGTGATCCCCAAATGTAAACAAACCTTTGGCCGGGGTCAATGACCTTTGACAGAGGTTTGTTTACATTTTGGTTTGGGGTCAATGAACTTTGGCTGGGGTTCGTTTACATATTGGTCGAGGTCAATGACATTTGGCCGGGGTTTATTTAGATTTTGAAGAGTCATATGAGGTCAAGCCTATATATATTTTGAGGGATCGTGTGAGGGCAGGTGTGTTTGTGTTTAGAGATGTTATGTGAACTCAGATTTGCTTACATTATATAGATTGATGTGATATCTGGTTTGTTTAAATTTTGAGCGGTAGTTGGATCGTTTGCTTATCATTTATGGTTTCTAAAGGGGTAAGGTTTGTTTACAATTTGAGGAGTACGTTAGTTATTTAGGGATCATCTCTGCCAAGTTAAGGTTTAGGTGATGTCGGTCAAAGATTTAGCCTAAGTGCATTATAACAATTTTCGTCATTTTGGAATTTATTTTTGCCAAATATAACGGTTATTGTGTGAGATGTCTTAATAAAATTAGGTATGCATATTTTCGCGAGTATATATTTGAGGAATTTCAGAAATAGATAAATCAGTCAAGACCTTGTGAAAATATAAGGTTTTCAGTATGAGGCCGTACATTTTCATGATGGTAAGTTATTGGTTCGAATTTAGTCGCAAATTCTGAGCATTTTTCGGCAATCGCATACTTCAATTTAAGGATGAGTGTTACAAACAACTGTTATCTGAACAACACAATTATACTGTGTGCAAAATATGTTGCGAGAGTATAAACAAGATTATAATTGGAGTTGCAAATCGATTTCTCTAGCACTTCAACCGCAACTAATCATTAGTTTACCGCAACAATGAATAGCTGCCACGCTGTTTGTTTGTTTTGTTTTTCCTACGAAAAATATGCGTACATCTAAACAGTTAAAATCAATACAACGAACGGCATTGGAAATGTTACAGTTTACGAGCCGATAGAGGCTGGCTACTAATTGAAACCGTAATGTTATTCTTTTGCACACACTCATCCAGCTAAGCGCTCGGCTATATAACTCATAAATGTATGTAGATTAGCTGAAATTGCATGAATATGCGAGCACACACACACACATATACGGGTATGTGCCGGCGAACGCAGAGCTATATCAAGTTAACTAATAACAGTTATTAACAGCTGCTGCAGTCACTCAAACTTTACCATCTATTCTATTCTATTCTATGTATTTGTGTTTGTTTGTAGGTAATTGTATGATTTTTCAATCTCTGCATGCGCGCTTGCGTCCAGCGATTTATGTCAGTTCAGCATCAGCAGCACTTTCCAGAGCCGCTAATAGGTCATCGAAGTGAGTGCAGATTACGCAAATGCAAATAAGCTCACGCACACACACACACACACACACACACGCATTTGTAATTTAAGTCTAAAGCCATGTTATTCGAACTGCTGGTGAATGAGAAGAAAACAAGCATCACTGTTAGGCCGTAAAAAGTGCTGGCAGATACGCAGAAACCCATTGAAGAATGGCTATAGAAACGAGCGGACGGACCACAGTCAGCTGGAGTGCGAAATGTAGAACAGCTGACTGATGTACAGCCAGTGAAACGCCACGCAGACGCAAATGTGGCATCACCGCTTCACATTTATTGTTGGTTTTGTTGGTAATCGGATATAGCGGGTCTCGGGTCTCTGCGCTACGCGTGCAATCCCATGCGTTCGTTCTCGCTGCGTGTGTGTGTGTGTGTGTGCGTGAAGTTGAGTGGCAAGGAAACCTCAACTCAACCTAATTCGAGCACAGCAATTATGGTAATTTCTGCAAAAATATTACGATAATCATGAAATTTTACTGCGACGCTGAGCCACTGCGCCAGCGTTTTGTAGTATTAGTGGAACTTAACAATCCGATCTATGTGTGTGCCATCAATTGACAAACGACATGGTTTTACTTCTGGCGTTTGTTTGTTTTGGGGGGAAATTGGGTCGCGAATTTATGCCGTTTGTGGTGTGTGATTGACAGCTGCGTCATTTTCGAATATTTCGAAATAAACGGCAACTTCCGGAAATTAACGCTGGTGCTAAAACCGTTAAGCCACAATTGCGGAAAAGGAGAAATTGAATAATTGCAGCTGAGATCATTGATTGCGAAGACATATTTATGTACTTATGAAAGAAGATTTCTCGCATGCGAGAATTTATGTGATTTTCTACTTTGTGTTTCGCTTGTAAATAATTTACTTTAAAGTAAATATAAATATAATGTAAAAATACAAATTTGAGTATTTCCGATAAAAATCGTCACTTTCTAGCACGTACTTAGCTTAGAGTGGAGAGTGACTTTCAGTTGGTCAACATTAAAAGACACTTAAATAACTGCAGCAAGCGTTCATTATTATCAGTGAAAGTCAAAGTTTTTTGTTGCAACTTCAACAAACTATAAAAATTAAGTTCAACCAGAGGCTGGGCAGCCAAGCAAAAAGAAAAACATTATAAAATAGACACGGCGGATGTTTGGAAATAAATTCTGCGCAATTAAACATTTAAAAACTCATTCAACACATAAATCCGTATATAACTACGTACATACATATATATATATTTTTTTAATACATGTTTGTATTCGCATGTGTTTCATGTTGGAAGCACCAGCTACATTTCAGTAAAAGGGTTAAGAAGACAAAGCAGAAAAAAAATTAGGGCACATGCGCAAGTCAATGGAAAAACTGTGCCATTGCGCATGCGCACATTTCTGCTGAAGAAGAAGAAAGAAAGACAAAACATTTCGCGCTCAGCTACTCGCATTCGACTTGTGTTGAAGTGCCATGGAAGCCCTTAGATTTATAACAACTCAACTCAATTGCAGACAGTCCACAAGTCGGCTACAAGGCGGCGGCTACTGGCAATAAATACTAACGACCATATCTGATGTGGCATGCAACAGCAGGCAGTATTAGTTGTGTGGCAGACATAGACATGTGTAATTATAGTATTTGTTGTTGCATAGCAACACTTGCAATTGAAACAGTAAAGGAAGTATAACGGTACTTTTTCCTATTTCTAATTCGTACTGTGCTCTCGGCAGCAACGGCATTCAAAGTACAAAAGATACGCTGAGAAGCATAATTATATAATTAGGTACAACTCTCTTGGGCAGACAGCCATATAGGGCATTAATAGCTAGCTCAAGGCTAAAGGCACTTCTGGCTAATTTAATCAATTAGAGGAAAAACTCAGAATTCAATAATTGTTCAGTTTAAAAGAAAATCCAACCCATTTTATTGGTAATGAATTCCCTGCATGTACAGAGTGATTTGATTCCGTTTTCTTTTAGCCTTTCTTGAAGTTCTCAACTCATACAGAATATTCTGAAATTAATGTAATTGAAGATAATCATATTCGAGACCAATGCTGAAGCAAATAGTACCATTTTCAAACTGTCGGAAAGTTTTCAAGCGGTCACCTGCTAAAGGAGTGAAGAGAGGCTTCCAACCATTGGAAGGACAGCATAAAAGAAACTTTCTGTAGTACTAAAAAGATAAAAAAGGAAGTGGGTTCCAAAGTAACCTGCAGTAAATACTGAAGCGAGACTTATGCTTTCTGTAAACGGCTCCGCCGTCGTATAGTGTGAAGAAAGTGTTGCAAAATAGTGTAGAGTGATTAATTACTAAATGTGAACATTTCTATACAAATTTCTCTTTTGTGATTACTATTTAGCAGGAAATATGGAAATTGTTTGTGAATTTTGCGAAAAAATCATATGCAAATATGCAAACAAATTCCTGCAACGTCTTATGTGGAGTGCAACACCAAAGCTTAGCGTGCAACATAGACAACATTTTAGCCCTTTGGCAGCGCACAGCGGAGCGTCATGTCGTCAGCGTCAAATATGAAATGGAAAAAAGCTGTTGAAGTCGAATATACAGCTTGAAGACCTCTCGAGGTATACTCTTCTGGCATTATGGGTGTGTGTAAGCGTACTTTTTGTGGCAAGTTTGACGTGAAAAGGAAAACATTGAGTTGTGGCAAACAACTGGACCTCGGCACACCGTATACCTGTTTAGAAGCTCAAACACACACACACACATACATATGTATATGTATGTGTATTAGTCAGACACAATCGTACAAGTCGACAAGGCGGTAGTCAACGACTGCAACAGATTGAGTTACGCGATTGCATAAAACAAATGTTCGCACATCAATCAACGTGTCAAGGCAGTGGCGATGTGACAGAGCTGCAGAACTGCAGAACTGCAGAGCGGCCGTGTGGCAGCAAGGCAGTGCAAATTGAAGTTGCAAGTAACAATGCTTTGTTGCATACAGTGCTTATTTTGTTGTTGGCGTTCGTTTGCTGTTTCGCGCTGCATTTTGTTCTTTTGACAGCAACGTCAAGTTGCAACTAGACAAAGCAACAACAAAGAGTTTACATTTATGTTACCCTCTACTTATAGGCTTCTTCGTTTTTATTGTATTTTTTTTTTGTTTCTATTTTCTTTCATTGTAACCATGGCGCGGGTTGGCGCTGCTGCCGCTCATGGCCAAAACCGATTGAAATCGTTTGCCCATGTGTGTGCATGTGTGCGTGCAACTGAGTGTATGCATTTCGTTTTTACTGCGTTTGGCGCACATTTTCCGAACTTCCTTCGCCTTACTATGTGCTAACGAATGTGTTAACAACTTTGTTGGAATGTTTTTGCCGCCGCTTCTGACAAGCGAAGCGCAAATTTATTGTCATGTTCGCAATAAGCAGCAATCAGTATGGTTAGGCAAGCAGCGAAGGAAGATGGAGAGTCCAAAGAAAAAACCTAAAGTGGAAGCAATAAACGAATTTGTAAAAGGGGGGAATATATGTAGAAAACCGAACAAAAGAAAGATGTACTATCCTGTGTTTCGACGCTTGGAAAAACTCTGGCATAAGTGCATAATATCGAATGGGGACTATTTAGAAGGCGACAAGTTTAATGTAGCCGAATGATTTTTTTTTCAAAAATTCCCGTTATTTTTTGAACACATCTTGTTATATATCCCAATAATTCTATTCTAAAAGTGAGAGGACCTTCTAATTCTCGAATGTGAAAAGAAGCTCGTTCAAATATCTAGCAAAAGATCACTCTCTCTACCTCATTTCTATTCAAAAAGATTTTATCTCTCTCAACTCTCGTATTACTCTTTCTGATATACACACATAGTTGGACGTGATTTTCTTGCCATCAAGTTTAAAAGTGAATTTTATGTGCTCGCAATCAAAAAATAATCGAACCAAAGCCAAAGTGAGACAGCTCATTTTGTTGCATACATTCTTACGGTCATGGCGTTAGAATCTGGAACGGCACACACACAGCATAGTGACCTGAATCCCAATTTATCGTATATTCGTCTCGATTTATGACTATCGATGTACGCGCACACACACATGCCCACTTGAACACATGTCTTTTCGCACCATCGCAAATTAATGCTGACGAGTCAATTCGAGTTGTGGCAAGTTGTTGCTTACTGCTGTTGTTATTGCTGTAAAGTATATTGAAATGTTCTTTGGACAGCCCCAACGGCTGTCCGCTAATACTTCAGATGCTATTTTAATCTCACACCAACTAGTTATTGCTGCGCGGAGGGGAGCGGAGCTTTTCCAGCGCAACGCCACTGCCATGAGATGTCCGCTAGTTGGCGTTTACAGCTGTCACTGCACTAATTCCACGCATTCCTCTGGATTAACATGCAAAGTCGTTGCGCTGACTCGCTGCTATGCTGATGTGCTGCTTTTGCCTTGCGAACTCAACTGAAAGCACGCTTAAGAGCGCCTGAGTAAGCGCGTATGTGTGCCGTTTATGTTCATGGAGCTAAGCGCATTGGTTTTTATACAAATCGAGTTCACTTTTATGTCATTCTAGACTTTAGTGCGCGTCCCAGATGACCATGCCACAAGAAAATCGGCCAAGTCTTCGATCTGTTTGCCAAGCTTGATTTTTATTTTTGTTGGTGTTGGTATTGGTGTTTTAAGCACTTTATGCGCTGTGTGTGTAATTAAGGCGTATTGCGCAAACGAATTGATTTCCGCCAATCAACGATTGTTCGAAGATTGAGTTCATTACCGCAGGCACTTTCGCAGGCTGCCATGCACTGTTGTGTGTATGAGTATTTCCTTTCCCACACATCCATGCATATGCATACATATACATATATTTATATACTTGTAAATGAGTTTAAAGTGAAAACTCAATTGGACGTACAAATTGTTGATGCATTTAGGGTAGATTACTTGTGAATTTATTGCCTGTAATTTTCTTTCGGCTCATTGCAATTACTAACAGATTGATCTTCCAATATTCTAAGTCCATCGTAAAGAGCAAGATAATAATGTGGGTTTGTGCCTTAAATCTTTAGTTTCTTTGTGGTAGCTTTACGTATGCATTTCACTTATTTACGAGGTGTGTTCAAACATAACGGGAATTTTAGAATTTTCCAATTGTGCAAATCGTCATCAGACATGTCTCCATATTCCAAAAATAGAATTTGAATTTGATTTTTAACACACCACATTTGTATGTTTTTATACTCTCGCAACAAAAGTTGCTAAAGAGAGTATTATGGATTTGTCCACATAAAGGTCGTTTGTAAGTCCTAAAATTAAACGAGTTAGATATAGGGTTATATATACCAAAGTGATCAGGGTGACGAGTAAAGTTCAAATCCGGATGTCTGCCTGTCCGTCCGTCTGTCCGTCTGTCCGTCCGTGCAAGCTGTAACTTGAGTAAAAATTGAGATATCTTAATGAAACTTGGAACACGTGTTCCTTGGCACCATAAGAAGGTCATGTTCGATGGGCGGAATCGGACCACTGCCACGCCCACAAAATAGCGATAACTGAAAACACAAAAAGAGATATAACTAAGCCATCAATTAAGCTATGAAATTAAAATTTGGTAAAAAGGTTTGTCCTATTAAGGGGCATATTCGAATGTAATTTTTTTGGGAAAGTTGGCGTGGCACCCCTACTCCTTTTTTTACATATCTCGTATATTATTAAAGCTATATCAACCAAACTCTCAGGAGTCGTTTTCTTCGGGCATTTCCTTATATAGTCCAAAAATGAAGGAAATCTCATTATAACCACGCCCACCTCCCGGACAAAGGTTATGTTGAAAACTACTAAAAAAGCTTTAACTCAGTAAGGAAAACCACCAGAAACCTTAAAGTTCATTATAAAGATGGTACAGAAGAGCTGCACTCAAAATGGTATACAAAATGTTAAATGGGTCAAAAACCATATCTCCGAAACTACTCGACCAATTTCAATGAAATTCGGTGCATTCGGTGCCATAACTTTGAAGACGATCTGAATCGTTTACTTTACAATATATAATGATGATATCTAGTGAAGGTATCGAAAAAGAACATTGCAAAAATAATACATTTATAGTGTGGCCCTTCTGAAATCGTCGAAATCGGACCATAAATTTTCAAGGCCCCATATTTCGAGCATGAGGACCTCAGTGAAAAAATAGGTAAGTCTCTCAGAAATTTTGAAGAAATTCGGAGGGAATATCTTTCTTTTACTAATATGTTTCCGTGCCAAAAATGAGTGAAATCGGGTCATAACTTCCCCTATCTCCCATATACTAAATATTAGGGGTTTCAAACTTTCAATGGACTTTATACCATACACATATATGCCGAATATGTGAGTCAAATGGTTTGTTATATTAATAAAATTAAATAAGTAAATTGCGAGAGTATAACATGTTCGGTGACACCCGAACTTAGCCCTTCCTTACTTGTTCTATTATTGCATTTCCTTTATCTCGTATACCTCTATTTGCATATTTTTCAGGGAGAAAATTTACTATTCGCGATGCGGTATAAGTTGGTAGTAGTTATTAGTAAAAAGTGATTACAAAGTTGAGGCAAGAAACTTGAACTCATTTGAGTTTTGAATTGCTATAACACATAAGTGATTAACGCGTGAGTCAATATACTAAAAATACTTAATTTTTTTTACTAATTTCAGTTCCTAATTAAAGTTTTATTTAATTAATATGATTTATACTATACGAAAATACGCGAACCTCTTGCCACCTACAGTTAAATATAACGTTAAACGGCACAGAAACCCACTGAAGAGTTTAAACGTTGCACGGCGTGAATTTGGCACTCCGTGTCTAAGCAAATTAGTTGCACAACTGGAGCAGAGCGTAGCAGCGACGAAGCTGCCTTATATTCAGCAAATTAGCGAGGAATAACAACACGCAGTCAAACAAAATAGACAAAATACCGTTGACACACAACAAACATGGTACGCCTACACAGACACAAACATTTAAAATAAACACTATGCGATATAATATATGGTAAACTGCAATTGTATCGCCACCCACCATGTGTCAAGGCTATGCATGGGCTACATACAGAGCTGAGCTGACAAACTGAAAAGCATTTGAACATAACTCAAAAGCTTCATTTTGGTGCGAAGAAGGACGCAAATTAAAAAATTAAAATTAATTAAGAAACGAAACGGAACACTACTAGTCGCACACCGTTACACAGAGTCAGCACAGAAGCACAATAAATAACCGAAATTCACACGCTCGCTGATATGCTCGTACTCGTGTGTGTTGTTTTGTACTCTCAAAATGCGCTCGTGCTACTGGAATGCCGACATGTGTTTGCCGGTTTGTCGTCAACTTTAACGGTTATTATTAAATTAAGAAGTAAGCCGTAAGTACAAAAAGCAAACGACACAAAAGCAACAACAACCAACAATGCCATGCCACAATTTCCACTCGCCGCACACAAGCACACACACACATACTATATATATTCATAGCATGTTAGTATGTACGAGCAGCCGTGTGCCAGCCCACTTACCGCGTCTGCGGCATTCTCATCGTGCCAAGCAACTTGTCTGGAAATTTGTCATTATAACTTCATATTTATTGCGCGACGCTTCATAATTACGCGCTGACTGGTGGAAATAATGCCCGTAAGAATGAGAAATGTGGGAGTTCCCACAAGCGCAGGCATTAGCAAAGCATTAAAACAACAAATTAGCAATGCAGCAGCATGACTTTTGTTTCACGCAAAAAGTGCTGCAGAACAAAAACGTAGCAAATCGTTGGTGGCGCATGCGCCCCACACTGGCGCACACTGGTGCGCGCTAAGACAATGGGTGCTTGAGTCATAAAATACAACAAATTTGACGTCTGGCAAATGAAGACCATAAAACTTAACTCTTCTTTATTGTAAAGCAGTTGTTTGCTTGTGTGGTGTGCGCATGTGTGTGTCATTGCTATGGCTTAAGCCCAAACAGCCGCTATATTCACAGCTTTAATGGCTTGGTTCGACCCAATTCCGCGCTGATGGCGCTTTTATTGGGCTTGGGAAATTGGCGAAAGGCACAGAATTCAGAATTCAGAATCTATTTTCGTGTCTGTCCCCGCAAACAAAGAGCACTTTACTTGGCTAAGCTTGGCTGCTTCTTAGTAGGCACTAAGTAGTCGGTTGGCGTTTGGCGTTTGGCCTGGTTAGTCGTCCGCATGCCAATGGCGCTGTTGTCTCTGATGTCTTAATAATATGTATGGTGAGAGAGTCATAAAATAGAAATTGGCTCATTCGTCGCGTCCAATTAATAGAAACGTAAATTTGTGGCAGAAAGGAAAACAAATAACCTCGCCGACAACAACACTAAAAATGTGCTGAGTGGAAGAAGCTTGAATTGCTTTACAAAATTATGTTGTTATTGAAAACCGAAATCTCCGAACAATAACAGTGTGTTTAAGAATCAAAACAGAGAGACCTAAAATCACAGTTCTTCTGTTATTTCTTCATTCAATTGCTATTAAGCTTTTATGTAATCTCTTTTGGCTTGTATGCTTAAGTAGTCTCTCTCCTTTGCGTAGGTTCTATCTAACGGTTGTTACGATATTAAATCTTTTGCTCTCGTTCATTTGTATTCATTCATGTTGAATCATAAGTTTGAAAATATGTAGAGTAGCTTCGAAGCTATAAGTCCCATTGCGTTCTTGTTTCTGCTCTTAAAATAATACGAATACTTGAGATTTGTTCTAATGGAATTTGACTGCGACCTCTACTCTTCATTCTGCCTACAATCCTGTAACAGCATTTAATTATGCACTTATTTACTTTGAGGCGATCATCACTATTTATGGAAGCTACTACCATATATATTTTAGGAGGCTAGTACTCAGCAGAATGTTAGGATAAACTGCAGCTTGCGCTTACTACAGCAACTACCGTATAATTATGTTAATGAAAACCTTTCCGTCAAAAATGAGTGAATAATAAATTAAAGTAAATCGTCTAATTTGCTACCGGCTATGAGGCAGGCAGCAGGTAGAATTTGCAACATTTTTGCCACAACCTAAAATGGGAGGTAAAGTGCTTAGAAATATGCGCAGAAACTTGCATACGCGTATAAGACACGCTGACAAACTGCAGTCACTCTGCCAGCAACGGTTGATGTGAGGCTAAGAACTCACCACCACTCATGGCTTGATGTGGTAATGTGAAGTGATGGCCGCGTGCATAGCAATTTGGGTATCAGCAACAGTTGCATTGCTGACAGCAAAATACCAAGCTTGAGATCATCATTCAGTGTCAGAAGGTATACGAAACTTGGTACTTTGGAGCGGTTTTGCTTCTTTTTTGTTCATTTGTTATTTACTTTGCGGTAATTACTCTGGTTGTTTATGTAATTTTGGATGTTTTGCATAAGCATTTTTATGAAAATAATTCCCTCACTTATGATCGAAGCGTTGCAAAGTGTCAATGGTTCAAGTAATTTCCAAACACACAAAGGTCGTCAAATTCCTTGAGAAGTATACTTACGTTTCCCAGCCACCATATAAGCAGGCAGCAACTCCTTGTGGCATTGCATAATTCACATACCCCTGGCAACTGTCTCGACTAATGCTGCCACTATGGACATTAGCATGCAGTTGAAGACTGTAAGTAACTGCGTTCGACATTCTTCCTTCCCTTTGGTTATCTTGTCATAATTTATTTGCACTGCCACTGTGAAGCACCAGCCTTTCAAGCTGCCATAAAATTTTCGCCATGTTTCACGTTAATTTTCCTTTAACATCTTTCATTTAACTTCTGTCCGCGCTGCCTTGCCTGGCAGCCAAGCTGCACGCTGTACTTGCCACAACATGCGAAAACACGCGATTACACATGTTTTCCTCCCGCCAAAGTACGTGCCATCACTCGGCGTTGCTTTGCCAAATTGTTGCAGTTGTCGTTGTACCAGCTGTTGTTGTTGCTCGCTTTGTATAAATGCCACTTGCGGTTGACCTCTGCAAGTTTGGCAATTTCCATTGGCGCTTACGTACTCATACATACTTATTCTCCCATTTTCTGGTTTGCCAAGTAGCATCAGCGCCTCGGATGTCTGTCGACAGCATTCTTTTCTTTGGATTCGCACACACAAACCTACAATTGTGTGGATGTGCCGGTGGAGGTTGTCTAATATCTGCCTAACCTTCAACATTCCCCAAGCGGACTTGCCAAGGTGTTCCAGGAAATGCGCTGGCAACCGTAGCATTTATGAAAAATTCGAATTATTTGCTGAGAAGTATAAAGGTACGCGTGTACAAGCTCTAAATGGTGGGAATTGAGTATATAAAAGTTTTGGAGAAATATGGTACTTGTGGATCTTAGATCGATCACCAAACAATCATCCATTGATGGAATAACCGTCAGGGACTTTCACTCTAGATACATTAGCTCCTATTAGGTACTCAATTAGTTCTCGATGGCTTTGTAGTCTGAAGAAAGTTGACTTCCCATCTTTTTTACTATTCTACAAATAATTCTAGTCCACTTCTAATTTTCTACAATTACTTAGCCACTTAGTTTCTTAATAAATGTGTTTCCGATTTCCTTTCAATTAGCATTTAGCCTCAGTTTATTCAATGTCTGTTATTAGAAAAAGCACAACTGGCAACTCTGGCAGTGCGGCGGCGGCACAACGTCAAAGCACACCGCAAACGCCGTAGACGAAGTCAAGGCAGGCCATTTGAAGCTTTCTTTAGCCATTTGTTGCCATCAGATAGGCGCGTTCCTTTCCGCTTTTATTATACTGATTCTATTGTTGCTGTAGCTTTTGTTGTTGTTGTTATTTTTCTGTCGCTGTGCGGCCATAGAATTTTCAATTTTTCCTCAATACGAGTACATTCGCATTCGCGCGGCAATTTCATAAAAATACCAAAAATAATGTTGTTGTTGTTGCTTGTGAATATTTGCTGATTTACGACGGTTGATAAAATGTTGTTGTTGGCGAAGTTACGGCGCTGTTTGCAATAAATTATGAACGCTACGTTAATTAGGCAGCAATTGTTTGGACTGCGGACAATGCGGCGACGGCAAGTGGAGCGGCGCTGAAGGTGCAGAAGGTGAAGGCGGTGAATAATGCAATATTTATGCATTTCTCTAAGATTGTCATAAATCCATGGCTGCATACCTGACCAAATCGACCACAAAGAATAACTGTCAACGAAATATTTTTCTTTTCAGACAGAATGCAGCATAAATTCTCTTGTCTTCGATCGGCGTCGACACTTGGACATATTTATGAACCCCACTTTTGTTTGCCGCATTTAAATAGCTTTCGCTGGCGGTTAAGTGCTCGTACTCGAATTAATGCCGAAACGTGCTGATCTTAGTCTAAATTCAAATGGTGGGGGCCAACGCCCCGAGAATGATAATGACAAGCAAGCGAGTGAACAAGTAGAATATTTGTGGGCTTCAAGCACAATCAGCTGGCGGTGGACGCGCAGTCGTTCGAGTCACGATTCTGGCTCGCCCTCGATTCTCGTTGCGATTGTCGGTCGGTGGGTCGCGTCGGTCGGCCACCACTGAATCGGCTGCTGATGAAGCCGAGATGAGTGGCAGCGGCCGACTCACCTACTTACGTATGCACAGCTGCGTGGCCTTTGACGTCACAACAGCAATGAAGCTAACGAGCATAGGCTTGAGTGAGTTAGGCGGCGAGTCGGCTAGGCCACGTTGGCGGGATGCTGCGCATGCGCACGTCCAATTCAAGAGCAACGAAGTGCGCTCGATTGCAGCGCGCATTTTAAGGGTCAAGAAGTGCAACTGGCCTAGAAAATGAACTTTCTCACTCAAATACGGGGCCTTAACGGTGACACAATTTACCACTCATTTCGTCTATGCGAGTGGAATAAATACCAAATGAGTGTGGATGTAATGAAGACCATGTGGCGTGTAGAAAATATAAATAAGAGCGAATGTGAGTTGTTGTATTTGTTGTGGTGATTTATTTATTTATTTGATAATTTATACATTTCTCACTTATATACGATTATTTAAAGAGTGTGCTAAGCTTATCTTATGATATTATAATATTTAACTTAATTGCTAGCATTTAAAGTCGAAGTGAAATACTAAAGGCTAGTACGTGCTATTTAGTCATTCAAAATAAAATAGCTCAGAGTCTAGAAATAACTAAAATAACTGTAAAATATCAAGCGCTTTTGTTTTAATTTTATCAACGCTTATAATACTCCTAATAGTATGAAAATAATTTATAAGTAAGATTATATATAGTGCTAAGAAGAAGATTTCGAAATTTCTGTTTATAAAAGTATTTCCGATCTGAGAGCTTTTTCATTATTTTTTTTATTTATTTTTATTTTTTATTTTTGGCTATTTGAAAGAGTAGTCAGAAGCTAAATATTCATTTAATTACGATTTGCACATCTATGCTCAGTCACCTTGAGTTAAATGGTGCAACGGTCTTCATGCCGAAGCTCCGTTGTCATTCAACAAGACGAATGAGCATAGCTGGAGTTTGGTCAAAGATTTTACGGGTGCGTATGCAACGGTTTACTCATTACTATATTGAATATAATATTTCTCTCTTAATTTATACGCTATTCAACTAATCTAATCTCATTTTAAAACTATTACTTTACTCTCTGGTTTCCTACTAATTTACTTGATAATAAGTTAACGGCAAGACCCGCCATAGGATTTCTACATGGAACCCTGCGGCAGCTGAGCTTGCAGCGCACGCGGCATTGTCCGCTTCCCTGGTTGAGGTTTATTGGCTGACAGCGATGTGGACGATGAAGCGCGTGACGAGTGCAACTGCTGCATTTTAATGTTGCTGCGAATGTAGCGCTGACGACGTGCCTCACGAAACACGACAAACACGAAGATGCCCAAAACTATCACACACAGCGAAGCGGTGATGATAATGCTGCCGGAGTTCGACGAAATGCGCTCCAATGTGGAAGCGAAACCTGAGACGTAGAAAAGGTAGCAAAAAACAACAAAAAATGTTAGGTCAAAGTGTTGCTGTTTGATTTTTTTTTAAGAATCTCTATAGTCAATATATAAGTACAAGATTATAGCAACAGCTTGGCATGCACTCACCTCTTCCCTCAGCTGTGTTGTGTAAGTGATACCACTGCTCCACACTCATTGTACCGCTGGTGTTCGCCGCATCTGCCAGTAAATTAGCGGCTGCCTGCTCGCGAACTAATTTCGCGTATTTGGCCGCACGTGCCGCCGTCACCGGCACTGTCGGCACAGCAGCATATTCATGCTGCTCGTCCATCTCCTGCAGCTTCAGCTCTTCATCTGCGTGCTTTATGTGCTGCTCATTGACACCAGGCACAATGTCCTCCAACATGGCCACGCTGTTCGGCGCGTCATTGCCGTCGACGGCTAACAGCTCGTTAGCAGCGTTATTACTGCTTTCATTGCTTCTACCCTCGGCGCTGATGTTTGCAGAATCGGTTACCTCTTGGACCAGCGCAATGCTTTCGTCCGATTCCAAAGCTTGCGTGTGTGCTGCCGGTGCTGCAGGTTCCAGCGGTGTATGCTCCTTCAAAACCAATGCGCTCTTGTCCACAAAACGCATGTGGCGTTGTTCTCGGCCCAGACGGTCATCTGGCTCGAAAGGATCATTTTCGACAGGCGCGGCTACGCCGTCACTGCCGGGCACTGTAAAACTGGCGCGCACCGTCTGCATTCCCGATTGAAAACTGCAAACCACGACGAATCTGAGAAACAAAGTTAAGGGGACGGCGGAAATATTATTTAAGAACTATAAGAATGATTTTTTTTAGTTCTTCGAGCTTATTCTCTTCGATCTCACCTCCATCACCGATTGTATTTGGAGTTTTAGTCGAAATTTCACATTTTAAAGTATTTAAGGAAATATGTCATAAAGGGTCCTAATAATTCATTCTCTGAGGATATTCAAGAGAGTCTCATCATCTTCTATTTACCTTCTGGTGCTGTGTGTGTAGATGCCCAACTTCTCCTGTACCGTTATAAACGTTTCAACCGTATTCGTTTCCGGCTTCACCAAACTGCCGCACATTTTGTGATCAATTCGCATCGTATAACGGTCGGTGGGATCATTCTGGTCTCCCTTTATGCCACAATTGCCACCATCTACAACAATCTTCCCACCAAAGTATGGACCGGTTTCCACTTCGATCTCTGAGGCTTGTGGCAAGCACCGTGTAGCTTGTGCAGCAACTGTAAAGTAGGAACAACAACGACAAAGAAAGGAAAGCATTTTACTTTGTATCATCAAATCTCTATAATTTTCCGCCTCAACTGCGCTACAAATTAGCTAATCTATGCTTACATCCTTTCGTTGGTATAATGATAGTTTGGCCGCCGTTGAGTGGCACGCCCTTCGCTTCGTCGTCGATTTCGTTGCCGAAAAGCTCGGAGCGTCCAGTGATTTTCATATTTCTGCGCTTCGCCTGCGGTCGGATGTGGAAGCTGTATTTGGTGGCCATGCGGAGGTTGTCCACTTGCACCGCGTAATGGCGTATCTGCCGTTGGCTGATTATAGAAATATTGATAAATGCATTATGATAATGATAATTTTGCGCCATCTAAGCCTAGAGTGTGCGGTGCGCATGTTCTATTCTACTTTGTGTGCTGATTTTATCAGTGACCCAGTTGATGTGTTATTAGAATAGTTAGTTAACACTCACCTGCTTTTCGCCGCTTCGTCTTCTACGTTATTGTTCTTGTTGCTGTTGTTCTTATTGCGGAGTTTGTTGTTGTTGTTGTTATTGTCGTTGTAGTTGCTGTCATCGTTACCGCTTGGTTCCAGCTGTTGCGTTTCGTTCACTAATTTGGAGCGACAACGATGCGGTCCAAATGACTGTAATTCACAAAAGAAAATCTGAAACGCTTTCGGCGGTTCCACTTCGGCGCTGCTGTTGGTGATAGCATCAATATCGGTCGTCGTCGACGACGTCGAATCGACGGAGGGCACGAATTCAACCTCCCAAGTTAGATTAACGGATTTGTAATTGGGCTCACCCGAAACACTTCGTATCTCTGTAATTATGCGAAGAGAGAACAAGAAAATTATGGTTATTAAAATCTCGGCTTGTTGACGTTTGAAGCGCATTAAGTGCTTGAGAATTATTGAAGTATGAAAACTAATAAAAAAGAATAAAAAGGTATTAGCATATTTAAGCTTCTGAGTCTATTAAATATTTGCCACATTTCCATACACACGCACACATACATAACTCAGTGCAGAAGATTTACTCTGTTTGTTACAACAAGTTGTCACTCTTGTTGTTATTTGCTGCATGCGAAAGTAACTGCAGTCGAGAATCATTCCCGAGCAACGGCAACTGCCACAACCGCATAATGCCCCTCACTTCGTCGCAACTGATGCTCGGTGCTCGTATGTAGGTGTGCCAGTTATGGTAAACTTGCCTCTACCCACAAGCGCCTCCCCGCCGCGCACAACTAGCTCGGGCATGGCGGAAAGATGCCACACCACACACAGATCCAAGCGCATGTTCTGGCAGCTTGAACATCTCGTACACTCGTAAACGGATGCTGACTGCTATGCTTCTGCTTCTGCTTCTTCTTCTTTGCATTCTGCTACTTTGTTATCTGTTTGGTTGCAGCTGTTGCCGTTGTTCTTATTTGTTATTCTATAAACACATATATATACACACACACACATATGAGTGTGCTTCTGCCACATGCATAACTATTCCCAACGGTGCTGCAACGCATGCGCACAAGAACAAAGTCGCATCACTGCTTCACTTCGAGTCGAGTGCTGTTATTTGCCATGGGCTGTGGGGCACTGGGCTTTTGCGTTGGTGAGCTTTGGGCTTTAGTAGTTGTGTGGCATTATATGTACGAGTGTGTGTGTGTGTTCTGCGGTTACTTCAATGCTTTGGCTGCTTAGTAATCCAAACATTTTAATTACTCCCTCAGGAGTATGGCCAGTGCTATGTAAGCGCTATGCAGCTTGTTAAATTTTAAGCCACCGACTTTGTTGCTGCTTCTTTGGCTATCAGCGAGGTGACTCTTGACGTTCACTAATACTCAGAATAATGCCGCTATGTAATAAATTGTAATAAATTTATTCAACTAAAGAGGTGTTGGAATCCAAAAAGGGGTTAAGGAATCAGGGTCTAAAAATAGCTCTTTGAATATAATTCAAATCCAAAAAATCCAACTCAGATCTAATCTCTAGAACATATACAAATATGCAATAAATATATTCTAGTGGCCGATGACTGTTGGCGGAAAGACACAGGAGCTCAATCGAAGTGTAACGAATTGACAAATTGCTTACGGCCTCCGAAACGAAGCAGGCACAGTAGTAAATGCTCACAAGCGCACCGTCTACGAAAGCCAAGCCAGCGCACTCTCGGTGGCAGATGTTTTTGAGTTGCGGCCACTGTGGTGCGAAGACCATCAAGCATCAGCCATAACCACCGGCCAGTAAACGCATTGACAACAAATCAAATAAACGTCAAATACTTGCAACTTGAGCTTCACAACAAGCGGGCCATTGAGCCAGCGTTCGTGCCACACGTACATGCCACAGTACAGTGCATTACTGATAGACCAGGGGTTTACCTCCTCCAAACACGAACCAAGCGAATCCAATGCGAAAAGTGAAAACGGCAAAGCTTTTGCTGGTCGGTCGGTCGCTCCTACTATTGTTGCCAATAAAACTGTTATTGATGTTGTTGTTGCAGCAGCAGCTGTTCTTCCCTCGAATGTAAACTCAATCACGCCAGTCATTCTAAACGCGCTCGGCACGAACTCGTTCTTGACACTCAGCAACCGACACTCGTTGCGACTAAAGGCGAGTGTATTAACCCAATTCGCTGCCGTCGCTCGGCATAATAGACAACAAATATGTACGAGTAAGTGATGGCATCGCTGTCGCCGCGTACAATGCTATGAATGAAAATAGCGATTTATTGTTGGAATAGCAGCTGTACGACAGCGCAGCAGCAGCTTGTGAGTCACAAAAACAAAAACAAAAATACGAAATTGCATAGCCACATGTCTTCTGAGCAAGCAGAAGCAGATGTCGAAGCATAAGCAGCAAAATTTGTGACGCACGCTTTTGACACTTGACCCCTTTGCGACTGGCGCTTGACCTTTGCCATGCTAACGCCAAATTATTCTACAAAACTCAAACGCAAATTTTGCTCAGAATCGCTGCAGCTGAGTTCATTTAGAGTTGAACCCGCCATGATTTTGGTCAGTTGGCCATTGGAGAGTTTATGGTTGATTGCACTACTTTCTGTCGTTACTGCAGTTGCTTAGGAAGGGGTTAGTGGAGCTCGCCGCTGTTGTCTTTGAGTGCATTCATTTTAATATGTTTGCTGAAGGTCAGCTGTGCCAAGTAGCGGTATGCTGGCGCCATTTGTGTGCTCTATAAAATCATTTTACTTTCTTTAGAGCATACTTTCCCAATTAAAAAAAAAGCGAATGACAATAAAGAAAGTAAACAAGCTGCCGCACAGTTGCTGCTTGTGGTTTTTATTATTGTAAATTGTATGATTTCGAGATATTTAGTAGCAACAGCAATCAATTAACATTTTGTGCCACACCACCTCTGTTATCGCTATGATAATCGCGGCTGTGGAAGCATTGTAGGTATTGTTTTGGAGCGCCACGAAGCTTTTTAGTGGATTTCCATCGTAAAATTAAAAAAAAAAATTAATAAATATTTTTGCAATAAAACTACTTTAATAAAATCTTAGAATAATTTTGACAGCACTCCTTTCCTGCTGGGTATGAGTGTTAATATTGAGAATTGCAGAATTTTGTCAAGACCCTCACGTTCTCGCGTGTCATCACTACCGTTTTCCTACTTTATCTACAATCAAAGGTTTTTGTTGCAATTTAACACAGTTGTTGCTACTGCCGCTCAAAGACTTAGCACGTTTTCTTGCCACAGCGGTTTCATCTTGCAACATTCAATATTAAGTAGAATCAAACGTATACATTTAAGCATCGAAGTGGCAACGGAAGTGTGATATACCGTGCGAATACATACGAGTAAATATATATTTATGTACATATGAGGGTAGATGTGAGGCAATAGGTGTTATGTTGCACAAATATTTTCGTGCAATAAATGATCAAATGCCCGATAGTAACAGCGTTTAGGATAACTTAATGCTTTGGGGATCTTCCCAGCGCCTACTCCGATTCTCCCATCCTTGGCATATCACACACTCGCAATCGATGGATGTCTACACGAGCCTGAATGCGCTCAAGTTTACAAGATATTACAACAACAATAAGAAAATACAACAATTTACCGGTTTTTTGCTGTTTTAAGCGTAAACTGACCCATCTGTTACGATTTTCGCTGTTCGTTTCGCTTCATTGTACAATTTTAATTTTCATTATTCGGCGGAACTGACAGCCTAATTGAGAGCTCTGAAGATCTACGCCTGCCCAGTATGCAGAGCCAGTCAAGCAGCTGTGAGCAAATGCAATTTTCTTGTAAGTGAACTGTGTTGTTGTGCTCATTTTAGATTTAGGTTAGAATCATTAATTAATGCCTCAGTGCTCTTAAAGGCTGCAGCGTATGGCTAGAAAACAAGTTATCGAAAATAGGAAGATTTTTTTTTATTTTATTTTTAAATTTTCAAGTTTCTTAGCTTCTGTTTAGCTGTGTTGTTAGCATCGCTTAGTAGGTATTTAGTTCTGAGACATCGACTTCCCATTAAGCGCAATGACAATACATCCGTCAATGAAGACTGCATTTGCATTGTAAGCGTTATTTTGCTTAATTATTCGCAATGGATAATTGAAAAGCATTTATTTTCACATCACTTTTGATTTCCTCTTTCAGAAGTTTCTCAAGAATTACAACGCTTGTTTGTTGCTTGCTTCTCAGCTGTAGAAATCCGGTTGAATGCATGAATTTGCATATGAGAGCAAGAAATACATATGTACATATGTAAATATGTTAAACAAAAGACTTTTGCTGCGAACTGCGTTCCGCCATTCTTTGTCCATTTCCTGCAGCAAATAAGCGGCGATTTCCAGCTAAACGCACATTTTCACTCTTACTTGCGCCGGCCAATCCACTTGTGTAATTACATGTGGTAAACGAGAAGGAGCAGATTGTCACTAATGACAATGTGAGATGTGAGGGAAATCATCGAGAGAAAACGATAGACATGTTTGCAATTATGCTAATATCCGCAGCTAATAACCGCAAACCGGCGCATATTTACTAAATGGACTTGCTATGTATTGGTACTTGTAACTATATATGTATGTATGCATCTATGTATGTATTTGAATATGTTGAAATGCATATTTGTGCACACAAACTGACACATATATTAAGGCACTTTGCAAGGCATCGCTACACATTCATCGTTTAACCGTTGCAGCAACAGCTGCCAAGACTCCTGCCTTTTAAAAAGTGCTGCATTAACTTATCGCTCGCTCGACTGTGGCAGGAAATGGTCAGCAATTACCGGTGCTGACAGCAGAAAGAAAGAACAATATATAACCCTTTTAATGCAACAAGCCGGGCCATTTGTTGTTGACTAACAGTGGCCATCAACAAATGGCTCACCTACATACATACATACATACACCGTATATTCATATGCATATGCACCGTATAGAAATGCGCCTGCGCGCTTGCCAAATACAAACACTCACAGCTGGCAAGTTGGCAGGCAAATGTGAATTTAATTAAATGCAATTTGTGTCTGTTTGTTGCATGCAAAGTGCAATTTAATGCAAATTGCTGCAATATTACGCCAAGGATGAGCCAATTGCTGGCGTAAGTGGTAAGTGGCAACGGACTGTTTTGCACTCACTTTCGTTAGAAATAAAGCGTTTGGCGTTTGTGGAGAATCGAATGTTTTTCTGATTACGCAAGAAATGCTATGATGCCACCTTTTCATTTTAATCGACATACTTTCTTGTGGTATCTTTATTTCTTTTGTGTGGAAAGTATAGCATTTCGGTAATTGCATTGTGGTCTATGCCGCATTGCGGTTTCCAATCCATCACCATTTGAAAGCGCGGCATCAAATCACTTTCGAGAGCAGAGAAATGTTGCATTTAATTAATTTAAATGATCCCTGGATCGGTCAGCGTAGGGTCCATGCAACTGCCACTAGCGGTGTTTTATGTAGTCTGGCGGAAGAGTTACCGTACTATACGAATATACTACACGTTTACAGCTATAAATGACGTTACCAAACCACTTCTTATCTCTGTTGCCAACAGTTTTATTTATACATATATATGTATGTATGTATATGCATATATAATAAAATTAAATCCCTGTGGCTTATTGTTCAAGCTACATCTAAACGTGTGAGCTCTTTAAGAAATTTTTATCACATGCAATTATAATTATTGAGGTGTTGAGTGCCCAACTCCTTTGTTGAGGCTAAAAGTGTTTTACGTTTCCACAGTGCTAACTACGAGTAATAAAATTGCTTATGACCGTACAAAAAATATTAAAATAAATAACCAACTATAAATGTAAGGTAGTTAAAGTTTATGACTGGAATTTTATGTTGCTGCATTTGTTGCATAACTTTAAAGTTTCTTAAGAACTCAAGTGTAACTGCTATCCATGGTTTAAGTAGTAAGAATAATATGAATTCTTAATCTTACGATCGTGTCTAATTCCATAACAATTAATTATCTTAAATTTCAAGCAATTCAATGATCTTAAATTTCAATATTTTCAACTTTTTCCCCAAGAATATTGGTACATTGAAGAGTTTCTATTTACGGTTTTTGTTAAATATATATTCTTTTATTTTTTATTTATTAATGCAATCTAAAAACCCTAAGAATGTAAAATTTGTATTTTATTTTTCACGAGTTACCAGTCACCTCCGCTTTAGCTTCCGGTTTAATAAAACTCGTAAGCGAAACTTTCCGCTGAAGAAAAGTAAAAAAAAAAATCGTAGCGAAATACCAAATGTACCCAAAAAGTAGGAGAGAACAAGCAAAAAAAAAAGTCCACTATCATCGTTGGCGGCTAGCGAACAAGCGACGTTCACCAACGTTCTTGCCATTTCATTGGCACGCACATTCGACAAGTTCGGAAAAGTTTCCATCAAAACGAAAAATGCCAATGGCAGCAGCGTCAGCGTCAAATTACTCGCATTAAAGATTTTTTAATTAAGCAAAAACAACAAAACACTGAGTGCTGAGGCGCTGTCAAACACGCTGCTAAGTAAGCTTCGGAAGCTTGCAATAATGTCAGGCGGTTAATGGGTCAAGTGAGGTTCGGCGAAAATAGCGAAAACAGCCACATTACACACCAACCCATCCATACAGCATGTGCATATTTACAGATATACACACATGCCGATATACACACATGTGTCCATGTTGCATGTACAACAAATGCGCCAAATGACGAGCAACAAAAACGGCAAACAACTAAATTAAATGTAAACAAATTACAAAATTTTCGCTAAAATCCCCGAGACCACTGACAAAAACTGCCCACAAATTGTACGCGGTTTGAGCGGTAGAATACACTGAGAGAAAAAGGTGTTGTGTTCGAATGAAGTATTGGATTTTGAGATGGATTATTGAGACAAACAGCAGGAAGTTCGTGATTAAATTGGAGACGTATTAACGAATTCTTTCAAGACTCACTTAAATTTTAATTTGTAAAGCAAAGAACTTACAAGACCCGGGCTTAGAATATCTATATTGCTTATTAGAATACCTATGGATCTGGAACATAAATCGGATGAACGTACTCCTATTATGTCTTAATCGTTGTTAAAATACTGTTATTTAGATAGTTGGTTTGAGATTAGATGAAGTTAGTACAACGCCCTCTCAACCGCTTTTAAAAGGTTATAGTTATAGTTGCAGACCTATAGATTAAGGCGGTAGTCTGCTTTAGAAGCCGAAAAAAGCGTTTTTTAGCCATTTTTTTTAAAGGGAAGGACATGATCACGGTAAACGGAATTTTAAGATGATAGTGTACTATATTTAAGGCTTAAAAAACAATATTTATTATTAAAAAATATTGAAATTTTTTCAAAGTTGTAAGTACTTTTCTGGAGCGCCTGGAGTCTGCACTTCTAAATCGATGACGGTGATGGAGGTCGTGCGATGCATCTGAAACAGTCGAACCAATTTTTTTTTTTTTTTTAATTTTTATAAGTTTCTTTTCTTTATGAACTAAAAAAATACCGAAGAAGTTATAAAATTCCAAATTTTTTCGAAGTTTAAAAAAAAAATTCACTTTTTTAAGAAAAAAAAAATGACTTTAAGTTGTAAAACAAGTAGTTTAAATAATACTTTTGTCCAACTTTTTTAGTTCAAATAGAAGATAATTTAATACTGAAGCTAGATCACTTTGTTTTTTTTTCGATCGGACATACATATATTCTTTTTGCTATCGCCGGCACCGTTTTCTAACACTTGTGAAAATGAAAACTCGAGAAAACGGGCTTTGAAGTCTGCCTGAGCATTCGCACCTGATCGACACTCGGCCACTAAAACTGCTCTAGCTTCGAAAATATATCGAATTGGCCTCTGGAATTTTAAAGACATATTCTTGGATAGTTTTGGAAGAGATTTAAAATAAAAAAAAATCGATTTTTTGAAGCCTTTAAAGCCTTAAGAGGAAGCTTATAGGACTACTTGTATATTTATTACCATAATACTATATAACGGTAGAGTATTTGATGATAAAATTCTTTGTCATTTTGATGTCTATATCTAATCTTCAATCAAATTCGCATTGTCTCTAGTATTATTATTATATGATTAACAGTGAATCACAATATATGCAGATTCCATGTAGTTAGCTTAGATGAACTGTCAAATTTGCATAGTATTTGACATCAATTTAAGCTCATTCCTTCATGACCTCACATCTCAATCAGTTATCTGTAACTGAACGAAACCGTACTAATAACCAATTTATTTATTCCAGATATTTACGATTCACATGCAGATATAATTCCGATGATTTTGGTTTGTATTTATGAAATGTTCTATTTAGTTATACGAGTATGACTTAATTGCAAGCCATTTGCTATCTACTTTAGTTGTATTTTTATGTGCGCACAACGAGTGTCAACCCATTCGCAACGGTTGGAGTGCTCAAAAGTGGTGTCGTAAAGTTTCTCACCATGCAAACGAGGTTTAACGGTAAGCGCCGATGGAGCGCGCTGTAAAAGCAGGCGCTTGTGGCGGCCGCTCGAAAAGGTCGTTTCGTTTGGTTTTTTGTTGTATTATTTATGTGCGCATTTAGCGCTAAATAGGTACATAAAATGTCAATAAATGCCCAACACAACAACAATAACAACAACAGCAGCAAAAACACTAAATGCTTGACACTGAGAACATGAGGTGGACACGATGGACGGTCAATGACTGTTCGCGGCACGTTGCCTCTGTGTTTGTGTGTGGGGTTTCTGCAGACAAGAATCTATGGCTGTGTGTGTGTGTACACGTTGTGAAACGGTATGAACGGTTGTCTGCCTCGCAAATAAGACGGCTTTGGTTTTTGATTATTATTTTTTTTTTGTACTTCTTGTTGCGTTTCTGCATCATTCGAGTCAGACGAGTAAAAAATCAGCCGTTCAACCGTAAACAGTTAAGTTGACAATTTATGTGGCAAGCGTCATTTGTTCAACGCGCCGACAGTGTGTGCTGAAATATGTTTTAGTTGTTGGTGTAGCCGGTGGCACCACTGACTTTGGAGGTGTAACGCGTTTTAAGACAAAAAAAAAAAAACAAAAAAAAAAAGAAAAACAGAAAAATGAAAAGCAACCAAATAAAGCGAGTGCAAAGAAAGTCAGTGCCGCACCGCCGCTTTGAAGAAACGTGACTAGAATGCGCGCTACCGCGCCAGAACAAGTTGCGTTCTGGTAGTGTCTCATTATAGGCGTAGCTTAGCTGGTGGCGTAAGTGAGGCGAAAGCTGGCGCGCATGACACACGCACACAGTGGCAAATGTTTGCAGTTCATTTGAGAATTTTATTGCAAAATAAATATTTGCACTTTCAACGCAAAATAAACTCGCAAAATTTACTCGCCGTTCGCACGAATTCAATTGCGGCACTTTCGTTGTTGTTCTTCAACCGCAAGTGCACAAACAAAGGCAACCAACCACTTCACCGCACTCATCTAGCAGCGCTTCATTAAATTTTATAGACTTTCATTCTTAACTGTGACCAATGCACAACGCACCGCCGCCGCCGCCGCCATCATCATGCCACTGCCCAGCGCACGAAAGACTTAAGCGGCGAGCGGTAAGTCTATTGTTTTGCACTTCTTGAGGCTGTGGCGCATTCAATACAGTTTCTGTTCGTGTTTTGTTCGATTTGTGTCCGATTTTCACTTTCAGCCACATGCTGCAACCGTTTAAAATCCATCAAAGCGAAGCTTTTCGGCAAAAAAAAACATTCATAAGCTCTTAAGTAAATGATTTATTACATGCCCATTGAAAGTATAACAAACCATCTAATCTTGTTATGCCGCCCGATGCTCAAAGGCGACGCCCAGCGCAGCGCCATTCCGCTGCTGGTAATCAGTGCGTTGCCGCTTAAGTACCACAGCACACACACACATACACAGGCAGCTGGGACTTTCACTTTTGCATGCTACAACACAATTTAATTAATACGAAAAGCATTCAAATATTAACACTTAACAGTGATTGCCAAGCAAAAAATTCGAATAATAAAAATAAAAATACAAAATAATGGAAAATAGTAACGCAGTCAAACAAAGCGCCGCGCTATGCTATTACACAAGCTTTTCGTTGAGTTGTTGCATTCATGTTGTTGCATTGTGTTGGACAATGAAAGCATATTGTCCGGGTTGTGCTGCTTCTTCCCAGCGCTTTTGACAGCTCATTGTTATTGTAATTTTCTGGAATTGTCAAATCATGTTTGCTGCATTTTCGAAACAATTAATGCCACATTTGCCTTCGTAATTCAGTGACTTTTCGTTTTCTACACATCAAATGTGCATTTACCTTAGTGCGAGTTCATTTGTAGTTTTACAATATCTTTTTCTTTAATATATTGTTATTCGAAAACTCACTGCTGCTGGCATCTTAAACGCATTTTCATTTCTGTATTTAGTTCACTTATCACCCAGTGTTTACAATTTAATAAATGTGTACTCAGTTTTAGGGCAGCTCGACATACTAACTCCCCTCATTTGCATATTTATGCCTTGATGACCACCATAAAACAGCTTTTGGTCATTATTTGTAAACTCGCTGGCGTTGTTAGTAGAATTTAATAGAGAAAAGAAAGTTTGTAGGAAGATCTCTAATCTTAGCTAACAAGTTAACAAATTTTAGAGGTGAATATATACGCACAGCTGTAGCAAATAAATATAAGTTTGGAGCTTAGTTAGTATGTATAAAAGGTTAAGTACAAAGTGGAAAAATTAAGGCAGTAGTCTGCTTTACAGGCTTCAAAAAATCGATTTTTTTGTTTTGTTTTAAATCTCTTCCAAAACTATCCAAGAATATGTCTTTAAAATTCCAGAGGCCAATTCGACATATTTTCGAAGCTAGAGCAGTTTTAGTGGCCGAGCATCGAGCAGGTTGGAATGCTCAGGCAGACTTTAAAGCGCGTTTTTCAAAAAGAATATAAGACCGATCGAAAAAAACTAAAGTAATCTAGCTTCATTTGAACTAAAAAAGTTGGACAAAAGTATTATTTAAACTACTTGTTTTGCAACTTAAAGTTTTTTTTTCTTAAAAAAGTGAATTTTTTTTTCAAAGTTCGAAAAAATTTGTAATGTTAAAACTTCTTTGGTATTTTTTTAGTTTATAAAGAAAAGAAACTTATAAAATGTTTGAGATATAAGCAAAAATGCTTAATCCTGCAAATGTCCGCGACTCGTTGTATTCATACTGGTTACCTTCTGGGAGGCATATGAGTTAATCTACCTTTAATTTACTTATTTCCTTGCGCAATTGTCTATCTTATTATATTTTCATTTGTTCTTCTATTTAGTATTAAATGAGGTCAAGGGTTAATGTTATATTAACTTTGAATTTTAAAATTACAAACTTTAGAAACAATATTCGCACTGAAATATGCGAGTTAATAGTATAACTGTACTATGTCAATAACTTGATTATAATATTTTTCATTTTATCATAACTTATTCCGTGACATATTTAAAAAATTTTGTCACAGTCACCCTATAGTTTATTGTACGAGATAAATGCAATAGCAAATATCATATCAAAATTTATATTTATATAATTATTAGCCTGTATTACCTAAAATTTTACATGGATTTTGCCTTTACCCCAGTTTATTTGACCGCTTTTCTATTAGCAAAGCTGTGAGACAAAAGCGAATTTTTTCCCAGATTCTGCGGTGCTCTTTTGAACCCACAAACCCCTCTCCACATTCTTATTTACCCACTTGAAAGACGTGAGACTCATTGCCCAGCACAAGAAGTACATAATTACCCAACGTCGATTACTACTCATTAGCATTATTTATATTTAAACACTAATTAGGCAAAAATCAAACGAAAACGCTCACCTAAAGACAAGCAAAAGAAAACCAAGCACAAAAATAGAAATAAAAACAAAAAACATTTACAAAAATAGAAATAAAAATTAATTATGTAAAAGCCAAAAGGTTTTCTTTTCCGTAAACAATTGCATATTTGGCGAGCAGCGAAGCTTTGCTTTCTAAGCGACGACGCTGAAGTTCCGATTTTGAAGCGAAAAAACAAAAGACTTAAGCAACGAACCAGCATCACGACCAACAATTTGTCTGTCGCGCTGAAGCACGCGTGCTTGTGTGTGTGTGTTTGTAGCGTTGGTGTTGCGTTGAACGATTTGCTTTTGTGTCATTCTTGTGTTTAACGGCACAAATTAGAAACAAAACCCTTGGACAATGGCACAAAAACAATGGGACCGTGTGCATGCTTGCGACTTTCCAGCCAAACTTTCGTCGTAAAACACCGATTTCTGTATTTCTGTGTGGCAAAAAACAACGCAGAGGAAAATAATTAATGCAAAACCGAAAAGAAAAACTTAAACTTTAAATGCCAACAAAACACCTCAAATCTAAGGCAAAACAACAATAACAGCAACACTTCGTACTGTTTGCGATGTGACCACAGGCGGATTGCCAGACAGTCAAGCAGACAGTTGAAAACGACGTTTAGAAGCTGCGCACAGACAATTAATGAGGCAACAATTTCATTTGGCATTTTAGCAGTTTTACATATCTTTTGTTGCTGCCATCAGCCATTATGTGCTGATCGCCTTTCAACGCCTTTAGTTCACGCTTTGCATCTTCGCTATGGTATTTGTTGGTATGTGTGTGCCTTTGTCACCGCTGCTGACTAAATATAATATATGGAGAAGTGAGGTGAGTGCTGGTGAAATGTTTTTGAATGCGTTCATCTAGCGAGACTATTTAAGTAAAAGAAACTGTAAGAAAAAGGGAGCAAACGGAATCGGTGCGAAGTTCATGCAGAGACAGCAAGCAAATCAGTCGGTCAGTCGACTATGGTAATTTATGGCCGGAGATTTACATAAATACATGTATGAGTATGATTGCCTTTGCATTTATATATGAGAGAAATATGAACAAATTTGACTTAAATGAGCACGTCCGGAAGAATAGTGCACCTCAAAGAGCATTTGAATGTGTTTAGAGGTATGACTCTGAGTGAGGAATATGTACATCTGGTTTTCAACTAAAGAATATTTTTTCTGCTAATTTACATCAAATAGTTCTGCATTTAGCTTTTTTTTATATATTTTTTTTTTATATTTATAAAGCTTTGGCATAAATTCAATGTCTCGATATGGAAACTAATACCTATTTGTAATAATTGGAGTTTTTGTTAGCAAATAGTTCAGAGTAACGATTAAGTACTTAAACAGATGAAAAATTTCATATTTACATAATTTCTTAAGGCAGTAGTCTGCTTTAGAAACCGAAAAAAGCGTTCTTTTAGCAATTTTTTTTTGAAAGGGAAGGAAATGATTGCGGTAAACGGAATTTTAAGACGATAGTGTACTATATTTAAGGCTTAAAAAACAATATTTATTATTAAAAAATATTGAAATTTTTTCAAAGTTGTAAGTATTCTTCTGGAGCGCCTGGAGTCTGCACTTGTAAATCGGTGCCGGTGATGGAGGTCGTGCGATGCATCTGAAACAGTCGAACCAACCAACCAGTCCGTTTCTTTTGTATTTGAATACAAAATGAGTATGAATAATAATATATCTCTTATTTATCAAAGTTTGTTTAACAGAAACTTAGAGTCTACACGCGAGTACCACAAATTGTAAAGGGCATTGATCTTAGGCGTGTCGAAATCTAATTTGTTAGAACTTCCCGTTCAGCAATATTAACTATTCGGACGCATTTTTAACATGAAGAAGCTTTAGCTAATATGTTAGGCTCCCGCAGAGATGCCCATTATTGGTGAATTGTTACCTTCGTATATACGTAAGTGGTAAATGAAAGCCTTAGTTGTTGATTTACCAACTAGACATAACTAAAATTGCCTTTGCTAACGTTGACTGAAAAACTGCAATTAATTTCGCAACTATTGGGTAACATTTCATATTTAACAATTCGCAAAATCGCTGACAACGTGCTTACAAACTGAACTCACCATATTTGCCAGTCAAGTGATTGCTGCCGTCAACATGCCTGCTTTGCTTGTTCTTTGTCATCATCGCCTCATTGTTACTCAAGCTCTCCGGCACTGCCTGCAGCCCATGCACATGCGCTACCTTCGCTGCCCGCATGCGCTGTAATCCTTTCGTTCCGCCACTGCCGGCTGTGACGGCACCGGCTGACGCGGCGGCTATTAGCACCTGCAAGAGGAGACCAACAAGCAAAATGCCGTAACCAACATTGCTGTGCGCCGCAGCTTGCTGCTTTGTCGATGCGCGGCAGCTGCTGGGCAGCCACGATGCAGTTCTGGAACGAAAGCGCATCTTTACCACCGGCCAAAGGTGCGATCACAGCTGGGGAACAGAAATTTCAAACTGTTTGTGTTGTTGTTGTTTTACAAAGAGTTTGTTTATTCGTCGCTGTTGGTTTGTGTTATTCACGATTTTTATTATTTTTGTTAAATTCTTTGAATGCGACTTTTTAATTAAAAAAAGTATATATTTCGCGTCGTTCGGAAAGAATTGCTTTGTTGACTTTACACAAAGAAGCGCCTAATGAGCGCAACACTTTCTACGCTGGCAAATGGAGTATTGCGTACACACATACAGACAGAGGCGAGCTACACAGATCTGCTACGTGGGCGTACGCGCTAGCAAAAGTCACAAAGAACGCACAAAAACTATCAGCGGGACCTTGGCTTTGAAAAACGCAAGTGAGCGGCACACGACACAGAATTATGAATTACAGTTATTTCAATTTTTACAACACTTTTCTTCACTTCAATTGCACCAATTCTTATCGAATTTTGTGTTCGCTATTCGTCAACTTTTGCGCAACCGTAAACGCGTCCGCTCTTCTGCCAATGCGGCTAACAACTGATTTGGTGCGGTTGTGGCAACTGCAAGCACAGCCAAAAGTCATTGCCAGTCAGTGGCAGCGCTTCTAAGATTGAGCGTAGACTGCGATGCCACACTAGTTTCTTCTATTCTTCGTGTTGTTGTTGTGCTGCAGCAGTTGCCGGTTGGCGGCCTTCTGTCATTGCCAAGGCTGAATGCGAGTGCGCAGAACGCTAAGCGTTGAGCGCTTTTCGGGCATAAACAGAGAGCCGCAATCCGAATCAGCTCTGAGCGCGCTCTGGAGCTTTTACTCAAAATAACTCATTGTGGGAGAGCGCAAATATGTTATGAGCAGCTAGAAGTGCTATGTGTGAGTTCAGACTCTGAATATCTGGTTCTTCAGCAGCAAAGCAGATTTGTTTTGAAAACAATAAAAGCATTAAGGTTCTAATTAATGTTTAGAATTTTTATTTTACCTTTATAAAGTACTCTCTTAGTGTTATTTATATTATTTTTAGAAGAAGTTTTTTTCTAAAAAAATGTTTATAAACTTTAAGCCGCTTCATTGGCCATAAAGCTTGCAAAACGCGGTACTCATTACATATAATGATGGTCATAAACGTGGACTGAGGCATAAAATTGTGTCTTAATTTTTATGCTGTCTCCGGTGGAAGCGTCGCAAATAGTCCGAAATTCGGTAATAGCAAGGCATTTGCTGCTACACAGAAGAAGACACTCATAGACTCATAGACACTTTAGACTAGTCGTGATATTTACAGCTGTGAGCAAAATAATAGCAACTGTTTACAAAGGAAAATTGCTACAAAAGCAAAACATAAACAGTTTTCCTCAAACTGACCATAGCTTATGTAATTGAACACTGCGTCATAAATTAAGTAATAGCACTTACAGATATATAAATGTAGAATTGATAACAAATAATGGTAATTAAATTATACAAGACTGTTAAAACTAATGTAAATCTGTTCTATCCGTTTCGAGCCTCTTCTGAATGGCGCTTTCGAGCATGCACCAAGAATATATTAATTAAATGCACTTCCTCCCCGCAGTCATTAATTATGATAAACGTCAATTATGTACTGTGGTCGTGAGAATGAAGCAGTTGTGAAATTAAAAAGTACTTAAGAAGACGAGTACTCAGGTGCAACTGCATGGATACTTAGTTAGCGCCGGATCGCATCGCATGCAATTTTTCAATTTTCCTTGCCTTCACACTTCACCGTCGCTTATAGCGAAATTTCATTACGGCAAAGCTAAAAAAAACTATGAATTATGATAAGAAAAAAGAAAAGAAAGAAAGAAAGAAGGAAATTCGCAAAACCGAAAAGCGAATGTGAAAGTAAAACGCAAACACCGTGAAAACACGCTTTGGCAAAATGACCACAAGCAGCTTATCAACATCATTGCAGCCAATTGCGCTGTTCCTACTGCGGCTGGTTTAACAAATCGGTAACAAGGTGTTTAACGCTACCAATCGAAGGCTGATGAAGTGGAGTAGCGCACGGCCGGCGGCTGTAAGTGGCGAATTATGAACTGCTGGTCATATACTGCACACCTAGGCGATTCACTCATTCAATATGTGCTGGCAGGCAGCAATTCACAACCATTCAATTGCAATAATGACATAATTATAAGTGCTCAGCGCTGATGACAACACGATGAGCGATTGCGGGGCGGGGGCACAGCAGTGGTTGTGGCGTTAATGTGAACACCGGGAGCTGTATAATGAATAATGAAACTTGAACTGCCAAACTTAGTGTAGCCAGCCCACATAATAGAGTTGTTAGTGTAATTTATGCATGGCAAGTCATCAATTTGATATAAATGCGCACTTAGCAGTAGCGTACGACTTCTTGCTGCGATAACATTATTTTCCAATAAGGGGGTATTCTGGTCTAGGATTTTGAAAAAATCGATTTTTTTTTGCATATTTTGAAAGTTTAAACTTTCAACCTTGGAAGGATTTTTCAAAATTCGACTTATTTTCGGAGATACAGCCGATTTTTTGACGTGGCGTCCGATCCGGCCGAGCGGTCTTTAAACTTTAAACGCTTTTTTCTCGAAACTACTTTTTTTTGAGGTGGTAGACAAGATATCTCAAGTTCTACTGAACCGATTTCTTTGAAATTTGGTATTTATCTTCTTTAACAATGCTCTATCGTGCCTGCCTTAGATTACCAAAAATTTTGATTTGAAGTATTTTTAAAAAATTCAAAAAGGTCAAAAAAATCCGGTCAAAAAAATTTTTTTTCAAGCCGACGCCATTTTTTTTTTTTTAATGTCAACCCGATAATGACATCCTTACTAATGAAGAATCTTCTTGCTTTTTGTGTTTTAGATCTCTACAAGGGTTGAAATCAAGTCAACCAGGACGCACCGTTTTTTTGAAGCCCCCACTCCACCCGTATCTCAAAGAATTTTGGTTTTTATTTATTTTATTTTATTATTAAAATGTCAATAAAAAACATATACAAAATGGATATAAAAAATGGATTAGTTTAAAAAATGCCTAAAATTCATGCGTCTAGACAAGAATACCCCCATAAGTATTAGGAAGGAATCAAACTTAGTTAACCTAACTTGCTATAGTTCTAAAAAGCTTCAAAGGAATTTAAAATTATTTCGAATATTAGTTTTGAAATTCTGAGCTAAATGGCATGCATATTTACTTATGTACTTATGTATATGTAATCTACATAGTTATGCAACATATCTTGTTTTATGCATGCAAGCAATTATTTATAAATCCGTGCACACTCGCACATAAAACATCGTAAAGCCATACAGCAGTTCACACACATGGTTCCATATGTGGCATGGCACCTCCATGCTTGTATGCTCGCTTGCTCATACGCCTGCATAAATTTCCTTCCACACAATTATGTAAATGGCTGCAGCCTGCAAAATACTGATAACAGCAAACGCACTCAAGCATGGAATATTGGAGGCAAATGGAAATGCCATAATTTGTTTGTTGCGCAACGGCACAAGGACATCATCTGCTACATAACTTGTTTAGAAAATGCAAAAATATTTCATTTTATTGGAAATTTGTTATTGTCTTTACGTATAAGCAATGGGCATACGTTATTTCCGTTTTATCTGTTGGCAGATAGTAACAATAATAGTTTGAAGTTCATATTGAGGTAAGTTAGTTATCAGAGCCTTGATGTTGCAACAAATGGTAGGCCTTAGGTTTTCACAAAGAGTGAGAAAAAATATATTAATTTAAGATTAATGTTAAAGTTTGAGTGTAGAATTTACTAATTTAAAGCTAAAAACTTGTTTTGAAAATATTTTAACTTCAAGTTTCCAATTTACAGTTAAGGCAGTAGGCTGCTTTAGAAACCGAAAAAATCGTTTTTTTAGCAATTTTTTTTAAAGGGAAGGAAATGATTGTGGTAAACGGAATTTTAAGACGATACTGTACTATATTTAAGGCTTAAAAAACAATATTTATTATTAAAAAATATTGAAATTTTTTCAAAGTTGTAAGTATCTTTCTGGAGCGCCTGGAGTCTGCACTTGTAAATCGGTGCCTGTGATGGAGGTCGTGCGATGCATCTGAAACAGTCGAACCAAATTTGTTTTTTTAATTTTTAGAAGTTTCTTTTCTTTATGAACTAAAAAAATACCGAAGAAGTTATAAAATTCCAAATTTTTTCAAAGTTTGAAAAAAAATTCACTTTTTTAAGAAAAAAAAATTGACTTTAATTTGCAAAACAAGTAGTTTAAATAATACTTTTGTCCAACTTTTTTGTTCAAATAGAAGATAATTTATTACTGAAGCTAGATCACTTTGTTTTTTTTTTCATTCGGACATATATTCTTTTTGCTATCGCCGGCACCGTTTTCTAACACTTGTGAAAATGAAAACTCGAGAAAACGCAATTTAAAGTTTTCGGTCGGGTCTGCCCGAGCATTCGCACCTGCTCGACGCTCGGCCACTAAAACTGCTCTAGCTTCGAAAATATGTCGAATTGGACTCTGGAATTTTAAAGACATATTCCTGGATAGTTTTGGAAGAGATTTAAAACAAAACAAAAACTCGATTTTTTGAAGCCTGTAAAGCAGAAAAAAAAGCTACTGCCTTAAAGAATTATGCGTTTATAACTTATTTAATTAATTTTATTCATGACTAAAGATATTACATCAAATTATATTTTCATAAATCACTTTAAAGCAATGGCAAATGCAAAGTGAAAGCTTTATGCAGAAATATAATACCAAAGTGATTCATTTATATATACATACATATATACAACAGTACAAATAATAAATATTTATATACTATATGTACGAATGTGCTCTATTACTTTTGAATTAGTTGGGTGTAATTAAGTGCCACTAAAAACTCATAAATCATTCTTATTATTTGCTTTAGACGCGTTCCAGCGCTTCGCCACTGGCCAAAGCATTTATGTTAAGGATGTCTAGCACAAAAATTACCGTTAATATCCGGTGCCATTTTATTAACAGGCATTTATATTTGTCCAGCACCACCCCTCACCCACATTAAACATTCTAGCTGCTATTTGCTCATTATATATTTATTTTCGCCACCGCTTTTGTGGTGGTCGCTGGCGTTGTGTGTAAACAGTCGAGCACGCCTCGACAATCGTGCCATTGAAGGCCGCGCCAAGTGGGGGGAGGCGGGCGCTTATGTTCGCGTGTGCGTCGGAAGTGTGCGGCCGGCATTTGTGGGATAATTTTCATTGCGCTTTTTGAGCTGAAAGGTAAACAAGAAAGAAATATGTGTCAATACACACGCAAATGAAACTGCTAATAGCCCTACTACTGCCTGCTGGAAGGAGGCGGGCGCCCATTAAGCTTACTGCCACTGTTTACGATTATATTCTGTATTCTGTTTACAACTCACTTGCATTGCCTGTGAAATCTTGTTTTCAACTTTTGTACCTGGAAACACAAACAAAACAAACCGCTATCATCATTACTGTGATGGCCACTAATGATTGCTGTCGCCTAGCGTTGTAAACTCATAAAAATATTTCCATAAACAAAAACTGTGATTAACAACAATAACAAGAACAAGTGCTAAAGTAAATTGTATTGTGATTACCAAGATTGATGAATTGTCACCATAAAACATTAAATTTATCATAAAACAAGTAAGGACGGGTTAAGTTCGGGTGTAACCGAACATTTTATGGTCTCGCAATTTATTTATTTAACTTTATTTATATTAGATAATACACAATTGGACCAACAGACTCGTCATATATATTGTATAAAGTCCATTGAAAGTTGGAAACCATAATGTTAGGTTAGAAGCACCGAGGTCCTCGTGTTCGATATATGGGGCCTTAAAAACCTATGGTCCGATTTCGGCGATTTTTAGAATGGGGCTGCCACACTATTAACATAGTATTTGTGCAAAGTTCTGCACCGATATCTTCACTAGTGCTTACTTTATATATTGTAAAGTAAACAATTCAGATCGTCTTCAAAGTTCTGGTATATAGGAAATAGACGTGGTTGTGAAGTGATTTGGCCTATTTTCACAACATACCATTGGGATGTAAGGAAACTATTACAAACCAAGTTTCATTGAAATCGGTCGAGTAGTTCCTGAGATATGGTTTTTGACCCATAAGTGGGCGACGCCACGCCCATTTTCCATTTTGTAAAAAAATCTGAGTGCAGCTTTCATTTGCCATTTCTGATGTGAAATTTAGTGTTTCTGGCATTTTTCGTTAATGAGTTAACCCACTTTTAGTAATTTTTAACCTAACTTTTGTATGGGAGGTGGGCGTGGTTATGATCCGATTTCTTTCATTTTTGGACTGTATTAGGAAGTGGCTAAAAAACGACTGCAGAAAGTTTTGTTTATATAGCTCTATTGGTTTGCGAGATATGTACAAAAAACTTAAAAACTTACTTAACTTCATAGTGCGATCCTTCATACCAAATTTTATTTCCATAGCTTTATTTATGGCTTAGTTATGGCACTTTATGTGTATTCGGTTTTCGCCATTGTGTGGGCGTGGCAGTGGTCCGATTTTGCTCATTTTCGAAAGCAACCTTCCTATGGTGCCAAGAAATAAGTGTGCCAAGTTTCATCAAAATATCTTAATTTTTACTCAAGTTACAGCTTGCACAGACGGACAGACAGACATTCGGATTTGAACTCCACTCTTCTCCCTGATCACTTTGGTATATATAACCCTATATCTAACTCGTTTAATTTTGGGTGTTACAAACAACCGTTATGTGAACAAAACTGTAATACTCTCTTTAGCAACTTTTGTTGCGAGAGTATAAGTAAGTTAATATTCATTTTAATTTATTACAGTTTTTATATCTGATTAGTGACAATTAGTAACTATACTTCCACCAATGCACTCAGTTCATTTTTTAAGAAAATATCAGTTGAAGTCACTTAAACATTAAGTTTTAAGTTTATATGTAATAACAAATACCCACCCATACAACCTCAGTGGCATTGCTCTTGACTGTTAGCAATAAAATGAGACTGTCATCCCAAACAGCTTTGCCTTTTATATGCACTTAAATGAGTTCGTAAGTAAAAATGTAAGTGAAATTAAAAGGCGTGAATAAAACGTAAGTGCATCGTTGCGATTTCTCGCTTATTTCCCCGAGGAAATTATGCTTTAATTCATAGCATAATTCATGCCACACAACGCTGACACTTTAAAATTCACCTCCATTACACCCGCACCTTCCATGCTGGACAGGAGTAAAGTGTAAACGGAGAAAAGAAAGTAAAGCTCATGCAAATAGAGGTCAGTTCAAGTTGGGGTGGCTTTGAGACAGTCTTAGTTTTTAAACAGAACCTGCTTTTAATGGCCATCAAAAGGCGTTCTGTCTTTTTTTTTGTGCAATTTTATATTTCGCTTTCAATTATTGTACAAACGTCCGCTTTCGTCTCGGTCATGGTTCTTCTAACCCCATAAGTACAAGCACAGCGATATTTTGGCACATCATTAAACTTTTGGCTGTCATTGTCAATGGTAATGACACAACAGAGTGCGCGTCGCCAACTTAAACGGCGACTGACCTAACGACCGTATCGAAGCACAAGTCTTTGACTACAGACATGTATACATATTACGTTTGGGTGTGGGCTTTGGAGGAGTGCCACTACGAACAGCCCAAACACATGAAGGAAACAATGAAATGCAAATTATCCAGCACTAAATTTGATAGATTTCCTTCCACTAAACTCAATTAAGTCTCTCTGCCAAGCATGCTAGTAGCTATGCATAAACAATTAATTTACGGGTCCTCGGATCATTCGTTGACATGCACCGCATAACTAGAACTACTACTTACGAGTATCAACTGCTAAATCTCTACGCTACGGTCATATTGATCCACTTAAGAGTCGGAGTTCGTGTTGTTCGTGACATTTTTGGCAGGTCACCAAGGCAGTCAATGGTGCACTGTACAAGCAGGGGATGTTTGTAGGCATTAGTACATTTGTCTCGGACAAGGACACAGTCAAAAAGGTTACACATATGTTTGTTGTTGCTGGGTGTATGTGTAACAATATAAACTCGAGCCAATGAATTATGGGTGGCGGCGACCAGTGACGCTGGAGTTGGTACGAACAACGAAAGGGTTGCGCTTATTGACACTGCGACTTCGTGTTGTTGGTTCTGTTTTGCATGTCTGTGATTGTTGTTGCCTTAAGCACTTGGGTGACAATTGCAAGTCGTAAAATTCAATTTGCGAAAAAAAAAGATTTGTTTTAGCCGCAATAGAATCAAATTCATAAATCACATAAAGCCTTTGAGCGCACACATGACATTGATGTGGGGAATATGTTGTTGTTGTGGAAGGTCGAAGGTAAATTGACTCACGAAATTGGCTACACCATCGTAATCAATCAAATATATTTTTATTTTTATCCTCTTTAAATTCGTATTTCTTCCTCAGGTCGGTATGTAGTCGAACCAAACTCCCTCTTGAACCTAGTACTGTGTCATTTGTGCATTTATTCACTTATTTTCTTATGCAAGTAGTCCTTACAATTATAGCAGAAACCGTTCAAGTGTAAAAAGTAATTAAACAACATGAAATCCTACAAATAAACACGTTTATTGCGCTCTGATGATCTCACACTCGCACTCCCTTCCAGACAAGTGACTAATTGATTCCTTAACAGTAGACGAGTCTGAAATGAAAATTTGATCTTCAAATAAGGTGTTTGTTTTGTAAGTTGCGGAAATCAAATTAAAACGTTTAAGAAACTACTAAATTGGGATCATGTCGAAAACTATAACCTCAAACCTCAAGATATTAGCAGTTGGTTCCTCATTTAGTTTTGTCGTGATAGCTCTCTAATTATTCCAGATTAGTTTTGTAAAAGAACAAACTAAACCAAAACGGACCTTTGTATATTTTATGTATAACCTAGAATTTCTTCTAGGACCATCGAATAATATTTCCATATATTCTGCAAATTCCATACGAAAGGTATCAAGCAATTGTTCTCGGCCAATTGTCAACTGGGTTATCTTGTTGGAAACGAACATGTTTGAGAGTTGGAAAGAGCTTACTTGCTCAAACTTGTTGTAAATGAATAAATTAAGCACAAATCTTATTGTATTGAGCTTTTCATTCATAAAATCCGAATGCTACAGTGGTGGCTCGAGTTATTAGAACCAGAAAAATATAGTTTTAATGTTTCCATTTTCATTAATATAAAATATATTTTTTATTGAAGTGACCACTGAAAGTATATATAAAACTCAAATAGTTCCTGTTTAATTACACCGTTAATGATGAATAGTAATTTTTTCGTTTAGTCAATTTTTGTTTACTCTGGTATTTCACGACAAAATATGACGTGGTTTTCCACTTATCAAAAATCACTAAATTATGTAACGGCTGTTGTATTTTTAGTTTGTCCTAATGACATTTTGTGAAATTCACTTTTATTTTTGTTATTGTTGTCCTCATAAATTATGTAAATTATTCCGTGTGAATGGCTACATATGGTATTTTTAATTCAGTCAATATACGAGTACAAATTATTCATGCGAACCAAAGCAATGGCTGTAAAATTTTACACGAAATGATGACGTCAGTCTATATTATATGTTACATATTTATTATGTCATTCGAGTATATAATATGTAACATATAATTCTACTTTTTGTAGACATTTAAGAATATTCTAATTCTCCCTTTTAAATTTGTTAAAACTCTATCTCTTTAAAGAGCTTGTTAACCGCCTGAGCATATGTTTGCCATCTAATACCAGGAACACTACATACACACACACAAGTCGCAGTTCTATTCTATTTATATATTGACATTGTCTACACTTGCACCACCACCACAGTGTGAAACACCTGTTCTCTGTGTTGAAATCCTCTACAAATTGCTCAAAAGCCCGCTTTCAACGCTTCTGCACGCTGCTATGTCACGGAAATGAAGTTGTTTGGAGATTCCAATGCGTTGGCAAGTAAACAAAGCGCACGCACACGCGCCCAGCTAAGGACAGGCGAACTCAGTCCTCCTTTTATTGCGACAATAGTCTAAACGGTTTAAGCAAGGGGAAAATGTGTGGAGAGCGGGAGGAGTTAGTGTTGTGCGTAGACTAATAAGTCGTCTCTTACATGCCTTCATGTAGGCTTGTATATACGTTCATATGTATGTTTGTATGTTTGTATGTGTCTATGCGAGCAACTTGTGTTGTGTACGGTGCGTGGGCCATGAAAATCCTAATTTAGGTTTATTTGTGGTGGTTGCTTTATTTTTCTAACAGGCGTCAATGAAGCGAAAAATGTCAGCTTGTGGCTTAAAGCGATTTACAACTTATACACGTAATGAAATACGCTTATAAGCAGGCATAAATAAATGTATATAAATATTGAAAAAAATGGTGTTTTAATACTTATGTTATGAGCTTAAAATGGAGTACTTGCTATCGAGTTATCTCAGAAGACTTAACAGCAAATAAGAAAATCAATTTCTTAGTTCAACATATTCAAAACACAAATAAACAATAATTGTACATTATTTCGTAAGAATAATTCAAATTTTTTTCATAAACTATAAAAATCTGTAATGTGAATTAAATGATTTTTCGCTCTTTTCTGCTTTCAACTTAACCCAAATACTTAAATTTGCATTTGCAGACGTAATTCGTACTGTTATGTGTATAGCTATTTGTATGAATGTAAATATGATAAAGCAGACTGCGAAATGTGCGTTAGTCACGTGTCCTGCACACATTCACCCGCAAATCTCTGTTGTCATTATCACTTCGTTGGCCATTGTAGTCGCATTTGTAGTACAGTACTTTAACCCCGCTACACCCTCGGATGCGCCTGACTCTAGCACTATAGATATCTTTCCATTCACTGATTTTCACTTCCCTTTCACCTTTCCATTTAGTACCTTTCACTATTTTATTCTGTGACAGCTACGTTGTCCTGCTGATAACTTACCTCAGGTCATTTTGTTTTTGCTTTTGTTGTTTGTCGCGCGTATTTCGTATTCCGACAATCGTCAGCAAGTATGTCATTTGTCTGGCGTTGGTCACCGTTGTACGCGATTAGGTCAGTGGCGCATTTTCGCTCGACTTGTTGTTGCTGGTTATCTAAAGTGGCATCATTAAAAGTGGAACAAGCTACTTGTTTTCATTGCTGCATAAATCTTTTATTTGCAAAACGCGTTTTGACGTTATTCGCCTACTACAACTGACTGCTCAGTTCTTTCTTCTAGGAAATAAGTTCAAAACAAGTTATTTATGGTTTTTAAGGTTCATATATATATATTTATTTGTAGATTTCTGCTTTAATACTAAACTTATACACAATACTTAGATTCCCACAAATCCTTCTTCACTTCACTGCACAACAAATATTTATAGCTAAATATCCCACATTCTTCCATTACAATTACATGTTTACACAGAATTTAAACCCGCTTCAATGCAGATATTGTTAGTTATCTTTCCTAGATAGATCTGATTGTTCCCTCACTGGTCAGTGATTTGCGATAACATGTCATTTTATTCATTTCCACGTAGTCAAAGGCTACAATTATTTTTTTATTTCTGTTATTAATCTTATTTCTAAAATGTATTTTTTTTTCTTTTTTTAATTGTCTGTTTTATATAATTTTTTATATATTTCTATATATATACATATGTATATGTTTCTACTATGGTTGATGGTTGGTAACGAGCGGGTTGACATACATTTCATGTTTTTGGGCTGGGTTTTCGAGGATACTGTTTCACTTTAAATATGTTTACATTTCGCATGAATTCACTTATGGAATAATCTACACATATAAATAAAGATATTATGGCGTTTGACGTGGTTTGAAACTAAATTACTTTTCTTTACTTGAAAATTGAGGGCAAACTACACACTTAACCACACAAATATTGTGCTACAGTTTTATTCGACAAATAAATTTATTTATTTTCGAGAATATGTTTGAAACGTGCTTACACAAATTCTCAAACAAAATATAACCACATTGAGTATTCATTAAGACAGTAGTCTGCTTTACAGGCTACAAAAAATCGATTTTTTTGTTTTGTTTTAAATCTCTTCCAAAACTATCCAAGAATATGTCTTTAAAATTCCAGAGGCCAATTCGACATATTTTCGAAGCTAGAGCAGTTTTAGTGGCCGAGCGTCGAGCAGGTGCTGAACAGAATGCTCAGGCAGACTTTAAAGCGCGTTTTCTCGAGTTTTCATTTTCACAAGTGTTAGAAAACGGTGCCGGCGATAGCAAAAAGAATATATGTCCGATCGAAAAAAACCAAAGTGATCTAGCTTCAGTATTAAATTATCTTCTATGTGAACTAAAAAGGTTGGACAAAAGTATTGTTTAAACTACTTCTTTTGCAACTTAAAATCAATTTTTTTTTTCTTAAAAAAAGTGAATTTTTTCAAACTTCGAAAAAATTTGGAATTTTATAACTTCTTCGGTATTTTTTTAGTTCATAAAGTAAAGAAACTTATAAAAATTAAAAAAAAGATTTGGTTCGACTGTTTCAGATGCATCGCACGACCTCCATCACCGGCACCGATTTAGAAGTACAGACTCCAGGCGCTCCAGAAAAATACTTACAACTTTGAAAAAATTTCAATATTTTTTAATAATAAATATTGCGTTTTAAGCCTTAAATATAGTACACTATCGTCTTAAAAATCCGTTTACCACAATCATTTACTTCCCTTTAAAAAAAAATTGCGAAAAAAACACTTTTTTTGGTTTCTAAAGCAGATTACTGCCTTAACCTTTCTATAATAAATTTGACGTTTAAAATTAACAACTACAGCTACAATTAGTTTATAAATAATGGATTTACTAACGTGAGTACTTCTTTCTACATAAATGGTAACTCCAAAATAATACTTTTCATTTATACTAGGACTTAAGGTAAAATTTTGTAAGGACACGTCACGTTATCGTTTAATGGTTAATTAAACGCCTTAAAATAAAATAAAATATTTAACAATTTATGCGTAAAACATTGTAAGCAATAAATAATATTAAAATATTTATTATAACAATATAGTATAATAATATGACCTAAGAATTCTTTCTTTAAAGGAAAAAGCTTATTTTAGTTGGAAAAAGTCGGTGAGATATGAGTTTAATTAATAATATGGCAACACTGTTCATGCACTTCCGCTTCCAAACGAACGCCAGTCGAACGCATCACCTCGAATTGGTTGCGAGCCAACAATGCACCGCTGTTCTGTCTATGGTGTACTCGTTGATGGGAAAGCTACAAAAACCTGTGTTCTATATATTTTAAAGCCTTTACCATTTTGTTTGCGCGCATTAAAACGCGACAGAAATTTACATACTATTTTCGTAATACAAATTGTCTTTAATATATAATTTATAATTTATAATTTCGTCATTAGCGCTTGGAATTATTGGAATAATACAAAATCGGTTCCTTACAATATTGACTATAAACTATTTTTTGTTTTTCTTTTTGTTATTGTTTTTGGTTCTGTATACAATTGCACGTGTATTGGTGATGATCAAACCTAAGACTTGTACGAGTATATTTCGCAGAGCTTTCTCTTTAGTGTTTTCTATCCCATGAAAGGCTTACGCAGACGCAACAGCACCGGGTAGTGCAAGTCCTCGTCATACAAACCGGACGTTCTCATCAATTCCTCATGGCGCTTCCATATGGTCTCATTATAGCGCTGTGTTATCTCAACGGCGAAGCCTCTGCGCGTACATTCGCCAACAAACATTGTCATGGTCTTGCCACGCCTTGGCGCCATTATTATCGCCTCTCCACGCGGCGCCATATAATACCAAATCGTCTCCACTAGCGATGAGCGCGCCTCATCGAAGAACAGGCAATCGGCGGAGAGTATGACATCGAACTTCCCAGCCTCAGCCGTAGCACGCGCTCCCACATCCTCCCACTTGAGCACCGAGCACTTTGTGTAGCAGGCGAGCTCGTTCAAGCACACCGTCTTCTTCACATTCTCCACCGACACATCATTGCCATCGGTGAGATGCACCGCATACGGCTTAGCGTACTTGGAGAGCATGAGCCCCGCTAAGCATGTGAATCCGCCACCCAATTCCAATATCCATTTATCACTGTACGCGCCGACATCCGATAGCACGTAAGCGGTTAATGCCTCCTCGGAGGGCCACACACAAATGTTGCCGGTGTTGTTGAAGCCCATCAGGTCACTGGCGGTTAGTTGACGCTCCACGTGATGTATGTTGACGGTGAACTCCTGCTGACCCTCACCATCCAATACCACGCTGTACTTGTACCAGTTCTCCGGCTTACCCAGGCAGTTCAGTGTCATGTGATCTTCGAAGCTGTCCTGGCGCAACAAGTCAAATGACTTGAAACGACGCACCGACGCGGTTTGCTCCTCACCGAATTCTTCGCCCGACGACGACACCGTCTCCTCGGAATCCTTGCGCAACACTTTTGCTAGAATCTTCCAGCGTTTGCGCGCTGTGTTCGCCAAGTTGGGCGTGGCCGGTGGTGTTGGTGGCAGCACAGGTTTGATATCTTTATTTAAAGCTTCGCTTGTGTGGTTCGGTGGTTCGCTCACATTCTTCTGCAGTTGATGTGGTTGCTGTGGGGGCGACGGCTCTTGTTGGTGTTGTATCAGATGCACACCATTCTCTTTGATGGTGTTCAACGTGTTGTCAATGTCGTACTCGAGCATTAGCGATATAGACGAGAGCTGCTGTATGGCGGAGCTGGCAGCGACGGCGGTGGCCGAGATTACCGCTGTGGAGTCAATGACACTCGGGGGTTTGTTAAAATTTTGTACAGAAGTCGACATTTTCTATATTTTCTATTACGGTTATCGTTTGATTTTTGACGTTTTAATCTAGGCTACGATTGTTTGTTTCTGTTTCTGATATGATTTGATTATGACTTTTGATTTTTGATTTGAATTGAATGTTGTCCAGCGAACACTTCTAGGCCAGTGTGTGGAGTCTGCAAGAAATAAAGGAGACATTTCTATGGTTAAAAATTATTCATGTAAATTAATAAATAATTGAAGAAATATAAAAATTACGTAATTAATTCGACTGAAAACTTAAAATCCAATATTCTAACCTCAAATTGCAATTTTCGCCGAATGCTTAAGGAACCAAAGCATTTACTTTTATATTTTATATGCTCTTTTAGCATTCATGCAAGCTACTGAGTGCCGAGTTCTCATTCATAAAAGTGGTAAATAGCCCCTTTGAGGCGTTTTCGCTTTAATATTATTTTCATCCAACTTTTTCGCATAAAATTCGCATAAAACCGGGAATATGGCATGGAAAATGCTAAACATGCGCAAAGGCAAAAACGAAAATCTTCAAGAAATTATATGAGAAATTGCGAGAAATCTAAGAAAGCATTGCTTGCCTGCAGCATTGTTAAAGCGAGCGGGTTTCAGATGAAGTTTACTGCGTTTAAGCTGCACCATTCAATGAATGTTGGGCATGCTGAATGCTGCAAGTGAATGGAAACAATGTTGCTGCTTCCTACTCTTGAGTTGTAAAATATTTTTGAACATTGCAATTGAAAACACTTCACTAGCGGCCATTTTCCGAATTGACTGACTGCTGTTGTTATGACTATTTTTATACTTTGATTTTATCGGCACTTTTTTATATTAAGGGAATAATAAGCGAGCTTAAACTTCATATGGTACATATATAAAGAGAGTTCAGACATAATTATTTTTTCAAGCCATTTTATTTTCATCACTCAAAATCACTTACAGTTAGGTGTTTAAATATTAATTTGGTTCTTATTTATTTCTCGACATTTCGCTTCAAAATAGGAGAACACTTTTCCGCCGGGTTTGTTAGCGTCATAATAAATTAGCAATCGAAAAGTTTTGTTGCCCAAGTATTTATTATTGCTTATCAAAAACAACAAAAACAATACAACATATCAATGGATTTTTCTACACTTCAACCGACTTTGGCAAACTTTTATTTTTTACAGTGACAAGATTGTATGAGAATGTTCGTAAATACATTACCGAACTGTGTGGAGATGACTACCATGCGTTAAAAGTGGCCAACAACTACAAAAGTTAGCAATTTTTCAAAATTTACACACACGGGAATGATCGCTTAGACCCTTTTAGATACATAATATATAAGAGATTCAGATTTTCTCTGAGAAAAAAAATTCGAAACATTCTTAAATTTTTTGAAAATTATTGAATTTAGCTTGGCTCAAGAATTCTTCTCTCAACTGAATTAAAGAAATGCTCTATAAATGGTACGTGGCTGACATAAATATAACTATTTCATGCAGTAGCTTTCGAATTTGTTTCCACAAACACTAAATCACAGTTGGAGAAAGAGAAGTTGAACTATCGAAACCACAAAATCTAAGTCTACGTAAGACAAAAGGTGTAGAAATGTGAGTACATATGCCCAAACAACCGATTTCGTTTGTATGTCATGAGCACATGTGTGCAGAGAAGAATTCATACACATATAGAAGCGACTGCAGGCAAAAGGGTATCCATTTCAGTAGGCCATTAGGTGAGGATTTATGTTAACAAAGCTGCAAACAAGTAAAGTTCTTCGTTCGCCACAATAGCCAATGAAATAAGAAACACACACGCACCAGCGCACAAACAAAGAAGGCAATAAAATCCACTCGCTAAAGTGTTTTTGGCTGTACATTCATATGTATATGTATGTGTATGTGGCGAAAAAAGTTGGCTATGCAGATCGTCAGATTAGTTGTTCTGTACCAGTCAAAATAGCAATAAAACAAATTGCTAACGAAATCAGATGACGAAGCCAAACCATTCGAACGCCAACGAATGGGAGCACATGGACCACGTTTTTGTAATAAAATCAATATTTTTGGTTGGTGTTTGTGTGAAGTATGTGTGAATAGCTGTAGAAATTTATATGTTTTACGGATTTCGATAAAGCGAAATTAAAGCAAAAATCTGACTTTCCAGTCTCACATAACCTTCGACTGCTCGAGACACTAACCCAAAATAGGATTTGTGAAGTAAAAGGATTTAAGTGTTAAGCATTAGATATTCATGAGATAAAATGTGAAATTTTTTAGGGACATTTTTGATTTTGTCTTCACGACTGTGCGAAGATTCCAGAAAAAAAACTTTTGTACTTTATTGGTAAGGAATTGCAAAAACCTTCATTAAAATTCAATTCAATTCAATTATCGTTTTATTGCAAGCTGTTGCTTTCTCAGGTTGATTTCAAGCATATAATTACAAATATTTTATTTATTGATGATTATATAGTGCGAAATAAATCGTATGAGATGTCCACTCTGTAATTTTCCAATATGTAATCCTTATGTAGTTTGCCATAAAGCCTTTGAAAGCTGCATTTATCTTAATTTTCTCACTCATTACAAATGAATGGTCCTGTTTGCCGCACATTTATTGCCAACCAATTGCTTTTTCTTGCAACCTCAGTTATTACAGTTCATATTGGTCATTTCACTTTTACCACGAGCGCACATCCCTCGAGGCGGTAGATCAAACTACAATCACTCAAGCAACGGCAAAAGTTTGAAAAGTTTGCGCGGACTCGAAAGAAAACTTTTTCACCAGCTAAACCGAAGAAGCAGTACTGACAGCTGCCATAACGTCATGCTGCTTGTGCAATTAAATACGGATATACGGATGCAGCGTGTCAATAGTGCTTTTGTTTTGCCGCATTCATACTGAAAATTGCACACTTGGCGGCGCCTCTCTCCGGCTCGGCTTCATTCAGCAAATAGCAATGCAATTCAAAGTTTATAAGTGCAGCAGTTACGTTGTGCAGCTCCTTACCTTCGTCGACTTGTAACGTTTTTGTTGTTCTTTTCTTTTCATTTCTTTTCATTCTTATTATTTGATTTGCTCCACTTTTATGTGCTCAGCAATTTATTTTATTTGCTGCAATTTCTCCCACAGCAGTCGTCATCATATTTCAAGCAGCGTCACTGGCAAATGTTGCTCGTTGTGTTGGTTAAGCCGAGTGATCGTGTTCGCAACCGTACATCTTGAGGAGACTCGGAAGTTACTTGCCTCTGGAGTACTCACGTTGGAATGCATTTGATTGCCGCATTGGCAGCAGAGTACATTTTGTGGCTGTATCATTTGAGAATTAATGGCTGCTGTTGGGTAAGAACTTTTGTTACCGAAAAATATTTAAGTCTATTCAAAATAAAATTAAAGCCATTTTGAGCTTAAATGCCGCTAGTTATTAGCAGAAATTCTTGTATTGTTAAATGAACACTTTCAATGAAAAAATAGTTGATTTTGCAGTCAATTAAGTGCATTTACCATTTGGTTACGTATACGCAGTGTCAGCCACAATGCAGCAGTTCAACAAACTATGGACCTTGAATGGCTCACAGCAAAGTCTTTTTGTTATTTTTGTATTTTGCATAACTTTTTTGGAATCATTTTTCAATCGGCAAACGATAAAGTCTTTCGAGATTATTAAATATATTATTATTAAATTAAATATATTATTAAAATCGATTAAAATGCATATAAGAAAATATGAATTACCAAAATGCTATAATAATTTGTTAATATATTTATTTGAATTCACACACTTATTTCTGAACGATTATGTTTCAATACTCGAAATAATATTTCAATATTTAAAGAACTCTTAAATGTAAGCGTATCTGTATATATTTGCACTGCTTAAGTAGCTTTACATAAAATAAAATGCTGATATCAAAGTTTTATTGAGTGCTTTTATTTACTTTACTGTGCATCTTATATAGCCAATGACTTCGCCCAAACACCTACACTTTCATGTTCGAGAGCTTAAAGTGAGCAGTCAACGCTACTTCACTCCGCTCAATAGGAGACATGTATGAAGCTAGGTATGTATATGTACATATACAACGCCAAGTAGGTGAGCATAAAACCAGTGTAGAAATGCATGGTCATCGACATTTTTATTACTCTTCCTTCGTCATTGCAATGTGCATTGACCGCTTCATATATCAGCTGTCAACTACTGCTTATCATTCGTTTTATTTATTGTATCTAAGTATATTTTCACCCGCATTATTCGATCGCATTATCCTTTAAAGAAGTTACTGGCAATAAATATATGAAGATTTCTATTTTAGTAATCAAACATGCACAAAAAGAAGTGTCTTGCTAGTAGCTACATACATATAAAAGATTTAAGAAATTTCCAGAAATAAGATTTAAATCGAACGAGCATAGTGCTAGTGTAGAGCAAAACAAGTTGTTTCACTCTTTTATAATAATGTATCATAAATTATATCATATAAAATCTAATCAACAACACAGTTAGGAGGTCAGATTCTCCACACAAAACCACACCAAGCCATCCCAAGCGTTAAATGTGGGAAAATCTGCACTTCAAACGAATGTGATTTAGATTATAACAAAATAACATACAAATAAGTGTAACTAAAAATATTTGAAGGACATCGCATACTATTCAAATGTCAATGACTATGCTCCTGTTCACACACAAATGGTTATTTTATATATACGTGGCTTACAATGTACTAATGAGAACATGTCAGTCACATATGTACACATGGTATAATGCATGCATACTCATGGTTATCGATTTCAAATTAAGGTTTAACGGAAGGACATTGGTCAGCCCAATCGCATACTCACACAAAAACACACACACACACCATATATATATATATATATATATATATATATATGTAACTTGAGAAATACCTAAACATTTAACCGAGTTCCGAAATAGACATTGCGTGTGATTATTTATACATATTCGTATGTGAACACACTCATACACAGACACACGCACACAGTAAACATAACGGTAAAGCATTTATTTCTAGACACATTGTAGATGAAAGCGCACCACAAGACACAACCCATTCAACTGTTGATAAAGTTTTCCAGTTCAGCACCAAAAAAAAAGGACAATACCAAATTAAACCGTTAAACACGCACGCAAATAGACAATTAAAACGAGCTACGTCAACTTGACGATGTGAACGGAGACATGTGACCATGTGTGTGTGTGTGCAGAACGCGGAGATGGGCAAGACAGCTGGGCATATTTAATGACAACGCTTGACTGCTGTTGCTTCCAATAACACACCTGCACATTTCTATTTCTCTAACTTTTAAGGGCCTCGAATGAAATGAAATTCGAATGAAATGTTGAAGGTGTGTTTAGGTTTTTGGTTTTCGGTTTTCATTCAAGTTTCATCGAACCACAACCCTTAATTTGTTACCCAGTATTCATATCATCTCTTACAATCACGTCTCGGTTTACTTACTCGAGTCCTAAGCAAACAAAGCCAAGAAATCAATACGCAAAGAATCGAATGGGCCCAAAAAATATTTTTTGTTTGTTTATTTGCATTAAAATGCGTTGTGGTGCATACATCCTAAGCTACAAAGGCAAACCAGTACTTGAAAGATAACCTTTTCTAATTTATGGCAGTTAGACGCCTAAATTTAGCTTTGCCAGCAATTGCTTCCGAACCTTTTAATCGATTAATATTTTTAATCAAAACTAGCCAACAACTGGCCGAAGATAGTCTTCAGAAAGCATACACATATAAATACTTCTCCATAGATACACACATATTTTATACCAACTGTCAAGTGAAAGTTACTTATACCCTCTTAAAGTATGTCTTTGGTGCTTTAGTGGCATTTAATATAAACCTTTTCCATTTCACACTGACTTTCTACCAAATCCTGCATGTGTATGTGTGCATATGTGACACTTGACAGTTGACAGTTGACAGTTGACAGTTGCTACATATTATTTTGTACTCTGTGACTTTTGATTGTGACAATATGATTGACAAGCTCGCTAGTTTTATTACTGTTAGCGGCTACTGTCTAAGTAGTTGTCTCTTCGAAAGTAAACAGCAAAATACAAATATACTTTGTTATCAGAAAATCTTTTTTTTCATTTTTTTATCAAATATCAGATACAGTTAGCTTCTCAAAATAGTCGATAGTAGATACCTTCTTATATATGTAGTCGTAGTTAGATTTCTAAGTACATGCTCGAGGTAGCCAATTGCAATTTGAATGAAATTCAAATCTTTCAAAGAAAATGCAAACTCATTCAGTAAATCAAGAAAATTACAATGGGAACAACAATAACAACAACAAATTCAAATCATTAAGAATCTCACAATCGCCTGTCAATCGTCCACATAGTCGCATGTGCAATTACACTTTCACCTAAGCAATAATTACCGTTAGATTTGTGTGCATGCATGTGTGTGCTGTGTGTTTACTTTAGCGCTGCAGAACTAATTTTTCTTGGCTACATATTTTGTCTATGAAATTGAAATTCCACTTAAAGTAACGACGAGCCAATTTGACGTTGCTTGATTGTGTGTTTTTATTATTGCAACGAATTGGTTGTTGTTCTGCCTTTACAAATAGTCACAGCAGAAGCGTTGCTGCACAATTTTATTCCAATGAATTTGGGTTTTTGTCTTTTGGTTGGGAGGGGGTATGCAGTTTAATTTAGTGCTCGGTAATTTTCACTATAGAATGAGTGAATCGCTGTTGTTTTTGTTGTTGTGGCCAACGACGCTTCTGTCGTAGCCATTTCGCAATGTTGGCAATCAATGTGCTGTTGGCACGATGTGATTAATTCTTTGCGACATTCGGTCGTTGACAATTCTATTGCAAGACTGAAGAAACTGCGAATGCACCCAGTGGAGAAATATCAGAGATTCTACCCAGCACTATTTCTAGGTCATATTTATGTATATTTCCTCCGTCAAATAACGTTTTTATACACTGAACAGGGTATATTAAGTTTGTCACGAAGTTTGTAACACCCAGAAGGAAGCGTCGGGGGCCCTATAAAGTATATATATAAATTATCAGTGTGTTGAACTGAGTCGATTTAGGCATGTCTGTCTGCCTGTATGTATACGAACTAGTGCTTCAGTTTTTAAGATGTATTTTTCAAATTTTGCAGATGTTATTTTCTCTTGAAGAAGCTGTTCATTTGTCGGAACTGCCGATATCGGACCACTATATCATATAGCTGCCATACAAACCGAACGATCGGAATGAAGGGCTTGTGTGGAAAGCTTCCGTATTTTACCACATATCTTCACGAAATTTGGTGTTCATAGAAATAATTTAATCTCCGAAAAATTGTTCAGATCGGTTCACTATAGCATATAGCTGCCATACAAACCGAACGATCGGAATCAATGGCATGTATGGAAAATTTTCGCATTTGACGTGGTATCTTTTCGAAATTTGACATGGATTACTGCTTAAGGTAATAATATAATATCCGAAGAAATTGTTCAGATCGGTTAACTATATAACCTTAATGTTTCTAGCAAACAACCCGGCTAAAAAGAATTAGTTAAATGTTTTCTTTTTTTTTACTTACTTTTTCTTACGTCTTTAGATTTGCTTAAACACATAGTTACTAAAAGATGTGCACCTGTGAAGGGTATATTAGCTGCGATACAGCCGAAGTTAACTTTTTTCTTGTTTTCTACTTCTCTTGAGTTGAGATGTTAATTAGAGGTAACACAGTGTTAGTCAAACTTCCCGTAAGTATCATACTTTACTCTCAGTATTACATTTCTTGACTATTTATATTACTTAAGCAAGTCCTAGCCATTTCGTACTGGTCAGCTGCCATACAAATCGCTACGCATGTGTGTATATTTGTTGCTTTCACGTCAAGATTTTTATTTATTTGTTACTAATTTATTTTTGCTCATTACTTTTAGTTTCTACGAGCAATTTATTTCCTTGGTCGGCATTATATATATATTTGGCGTAGGAACCGCTTTAAGCGATTATAGCCGAATCCACCAGAGCGCGCCACTCATTCCTCCTTTTTGCTTTTTGGCGCCAATTGGAAACACCAAGTGAAGCCAGGTCACTTTGCACTTGGTCTTTCCACCGGAGTGGAGGTCGTCCTCTTCCGCGGCTTCCTCCAGCGGGTACTGCATCGAATACTTTCAGAGCTGGAGTGTTTTCTTCCATCCGTACAACATGACCTAGCCAGCGTAGCCGCTGTCTTTTTATTCGCTGAACTATGTCAATGTCGTCGTATAAATCGTACAGCTCATCGTTCCATCGCCTGCGGTATTCGCCGTTGCCAATGTTTAGAGGACCAAAAATCTTGCGCAAAACCTTTCTCTCGAAAACCCCAAGAGTCGTCTCATCGGATGTTGTCATCGTCCACGCTTCAGCGCCATACATCAGGACGGGAATAATGAGCGACTTATAGAGTTTGATTTTGGTTCGTCGAGAGAGGACTTTACTTTTCAATTGCCTACTCAGTCCAAAGTAGCACCTGTTGGCAAGAGTGATTCTGCGTTGGATTTCAAGGCTGACATTGTTGGTGTTGTTAATGCTGGTTCCCAGATAAACGAAATTATCTACAACTTCAAAGTTATGACTGTCAACAGTGACGTGGGAGCCAAGACGCGAGTGCGCCGACTGTTTGTTTGATGACAGGAGATATTTCGTCTTGTCCTCATTCACCACCAGACCCATACGCTTCGCTTCTTTATCTAGTCTGGAAAACGCAGAACAAACGGCGCGGTTGTTGCTTCCGATGATATCAATATCATCGGCATACGCCAGGAGCTGTACACTCTTGTAGAAGATTGTACCCTCTCTATTTAGTTCTGCAGCTCGTATTATTTTTTCCAGCAATAGATTGAAGAAGTCGCACGATAGTGAGTCACCCTGTCTGAAGCCTCGTTTGGTATCGAACGGCTCGGAGAGGTCCTTCCCGATCCTGACGGAGCTTTTGGTGTTGCTCAACGTCAGCTTACATAGCCGTATTAGTTTTGCAGGGATACCAAATTCAGACATCGCGGCATAAAGGCAGCTCCTTTTCGTGCTATCGAAGGCAGCTTTAAAATCGATAAAAAGATGGTGAGTATCGATTCTTCTCTCTCGGGTCTTTTCCAAGATTTGGCGCATGGTGAATATCTGGTCCATTGTGGATTTTCCAGGTCTAAAGCCACACTGATAAGGTCCAATCAGTTCGTTGACGGTGGGCTTTAGTCTTTCACACAATACGCTCGACAAAACCTTATATGCGATATTGAGGAGACTTATACCACGGTAGTTGGCGCAGATTGTGGGGTCTCCCTTCTTATGGATTGGGCAGAGCACACTAAGATTCCAATCGTCAGGCATGCTTTCTTCCGACCATATTCTACAAAGAAGCTGATGCATGCACCTTATCAGTTCTTCGCCGCCGTATTTGAATAGCTCGGCCGGTAATCCATCGGCCCCCGCCGCTTTGTTGTTCTTCAAGCGGGTAATTGCTATTCGAATTTCTTCATGGTCGGGTAATGGAACATCTATTCCATCGTCATCGATTGGGGAATCGGGTTCGCCATCTCCTGGTGTTGTACTTTCACTGCCATTGAGCAGGTCGGAGAAGTGTTCCCTCCATAATCCCAGTGTGCTCTGGACATCCGCTACCAGATTACCTTCTCGGTCCCTACATGATAATGCTCCGGTCTTGAAACCTTCTGTTAATCGCCTCATCTTTTCATAAAATTTTCGAGCATTACCCATGTCGGCCAGCTTTTCAAGCTTTTCATACTCACGCATTTCGGCCTCTTTCTTTTTACGTCTGCAAATGCGTCTCGCTTCCCTCTTCAGTTCTCGATATCTATCCCACCCCGAACGTGTTGTGGTCGATCGCAACGTTGCGAGGTAGGCAGTCTGTTTTCTCTCCACTGCGGAACGACAATTCTCATCGTACCAACTGATTTTTTGGCGTTGCCGTAGACCAATTGTTTCGGCTGCAGCGGTATGCAATGAGTTTGAGATGCCGTTCCACAGCTCCCTTATATCGAGATGCTGATGAGTGCTCTCAGAGAGCAGGAGTGCAAGTCGAGTAGAAAATCGTTCGGCTGTCGGTTGTGATTGCAGCTTTTCGACGGCGAACCTTCCTTGTGTTTGTTGACGGGCGTTCTTTGCTGCACAGAGGCGAGTGCGTATCTTTGCTGCTACTAGATAATGGTCCGAGTCAATGTTTGGTCCTCGGAGCGTACGCACGTCTAAAACACTGGAGACATGTCTTCCGTCTATCACAACGTGATCGATTTGGTTGCGCGTGTTTCGATCAGGGGACAGCCACGTTGCTTGATGAATTTTTTTATGCTGGAATCTGGTACTACAGACAACCATATTTCGGGCCCCAGCGAAGTCGATCAGCCTCAGGCCGTTTGGCGATGTTTCGTCATGGAGGCTGAATTTTCCGACTGTTGTGCCAAAGACACCTTCTTTACCCACCCTGGCGTTAAAATCGCCAAGCACGATTTTGACATCGTGGCGGGGGCAGCGCTCATAGGTGCGTTCTAGGCGCTCATAGAAAGCAGCAGAAATTGGCTGCAACTCAGCTGCTGACGTCACGCATTCTGTTGTTTTTGTTGCATGAATGTTTCGGATTTTGCAACTCTTGCAACAGAATGCAACTATTTCAAACCCATGTCAAATTATGAATATTTCAAAGCATCATTAATTAGATTAGTTTAATAATGAGATTCAAATATTTTGAAACTTAATTAAAAGTTTTTCTTACCTTAATTTTTTATTTATTTGATAATTATTGTAAATTATAATTTCAATTTAATATATATGTAAAATGCCATACTGGGCGTATACGTAACATTGTTCAGCGCTTTATATAAATAACTACAATTTAGTATTAAAAATTGTGACTGTTGTGGAAATTCGGCACTTTTAATGAGGCATCTATACTAAGATAAGAACCACTTGCTGCGAACATGGCAAAAGTGGCGAGCACGCTAAATGTGGACCTCATTATTATTACGCTGAGTATGGACACTGAAGGGTTAAAAGTCTATTTATGACCGTTTATGTGGCTGAAACCATATTTTAGGTAGGTACCTAAAGTTTAAATATAAAATATATATGCAACAAGGCACACAACTTTGCAGCTTCACACAGCTAATATGACAAATATTTATTGTTTTATTTGTAAACGGCACAACACACAATCACACAAGTGTCGCAATTTACGAGAAATAAAAATAAAAAAAATATGAAACGCATAATTAAGCGCATATAAATTTGTTAGCACCCCAAGGCAAACATAACATAGCACAGCACAACAGAGCATGGCATATAAATAACGTAAAAATCAACAGCGGCTAAAGCAACAGCAATCGTGCCGATAACAACAAACAACAATTATAATGAGCCCAACCGAAAAAAACGCATTTGCGCGCTCGCTAAGAAAAACAAATTTACACAAAACACGCAGCAGCAGCAGCGGCAGAAGCCATAATGAGAGTGTTTTGCTGTGATTACTGCCAGACAGATATACATACATCACTTCATATGTATATGAATTCCATATTTTTATACTCTCGCGACAAATGTTGCTAAAGAGAGTATTATAGTTTTGTTCACATAACGGTTGTTTGTAACACCCAAAACTAAACGAGTTAGATATAGGGTTATATATACCAAAGTGATCAGGGTGAAGAGTGGAGTTCAAATCCGAATGTCTGTCTGTCCGTCCGTCTGTGCAAGCTGTAACTTGAGTAAAAATTAAGATATCTTGATGGAACTTGGCACACTTATTTCTTGGCACCATAGGAAGGTTGCTTTCGAAAAAGCAAAATCGGACCACTGCCACGCCCACAAAATGGCGAAAACCGAAAACACATAAAGTGTCATAACTAAGCCATAAATAAAGCTATGGAAATAAAATTTGGTATGAAGGATCACACTATGAGGGGGCATATGTGGATGTAATTTTTTTGGGGAAGTGGGCGTGGCCCCGCCCCCAAATCGGTTTTTTGTATATATGTCGCAAACCAGTAGAGCTATACAAACCAAACTTTCTGCAGTCGTTTTTTTAGCCATTTCCTTATACATTCCAAAAATGACAGAAATCGGATAATAACCACGCCCCCCTCCCATACAAAGGTTAGGTTGAAAATTACTAAAAGTGCGTTAACTCACTAACGAAAAACGTCAGAAACACTAAATTTCACATAAGGAATGGCAGATGGAAGCTGCACTCAGATTTTTTTACAAAATGGAAAATGGCCGTGGCGTCGCCCACTTATGGGTCAAAAACCATATCTCAGGAACTACTCGACCGATTTCAATGAAACTTGGTTTGTAATAGTTTCCTTACATCCCAATGATATGTTGTGAAAATAGGCCAAATCGCTTCACAACCACGCCTACTTCCTATATACCAGAACTTTGAAGACGATCTGAATCGTTTACATTACAATATATAAAGTAAGCACTAGTGAAGATATCGGTGCAGAACTTCGCACAAATACTATGTTAATAATGTGGCAGCTCCATTCTAAAAATCGCCGAAATCGGACTATAGGTTTTTAAGGCCCCATAGATCGAACACGAGGACCTCGGTGCTTCTAACCTAATATTATGGTTTCCAGCTTTCAATGGACTTTATACAATATATATAACGAATATGTGGGTCAAATTGTGTATTATATAATATTAATTAAGTTAAATAAATAAATTGCGAGAGTATAAAATGTTCGGTCACACCCGAACTTAGCCCTTCCTTACTTGTTTCACTTAGATGACAACAACAAAACGCCAACGAATGCAGACCCAGTCATCAACATTGTATATTGTTTTTGTTTTCTATTTGAACTTGCGTCTCGCCAGCTGCCTCCTACCCTCCTAACTTGGATGCTGATATCTCACATTTTGTCACTTGTATTTTATTTACGATTTTTTATTTAAAATTCAGTGCTCTCCCTGCGCACTCTCCATCACCAAATGTGTGCATACATATGTGTAAGTGTGTGTGTGTAATAAGCTTTGGCGCGCAGACTTCAATACATTGCTCTGTGCTTGTCCGTATTTATTTGTGGCAGCCGGTCGTTGGGCGCGAAACAAAAAAAAAAAAACAAAAACAATAATTTCATAAATTTATTTCAAATGATGCAGAACGCTTGCTCATATTATTGTTGAGCGGATTTCGCTTTACTCATTTATGAATCTCTGCATAATCGCACACGGTGTCAAGAAATTCACATTTTATGGTCGGCCATGTGAGCTCATAATTTTAATGCCTTGCACTTAGGGACACTTAAAGCGAAGATAAACAACTCATAAATGCCTACTCTGCGGTTTCGATAACTATGCTTTGGTCTTTTGTTGTAAAATATATTTTGTTTATGTAACTTTTATTGCTATAAAATGCAAGCGATTGGCGATTTCTCGGGAATGAAATTTATATGATTTTGTGTATTTTAAAAAATTTTTAATAGCAATTGATGAAAGGTGATTTTTTAAACCAAAAAAAACCTTTCGAAAACCTAAAATAATTTTTTCCATATTTTAAAGAGGTTTTTCGGACTCTAATATTGGATCAAGTTCATGCCTGATGTTATAATAATATGGCGCTAAAAATGTCCTCTCGTCGTGTTTTAAAAAAATCAGCATTGTGCTTAGATTTTGATTCTTTTCTGCTTTTCTAACACACATAAACGAGAAAACAACGTTTCCATAGAAATAAGAGAAACAAACCGAGATCACTTCAATCAACACAAAACTGCAAAACTGCCACAGCTGCCACATTCGCACCGAAATTCGCAATCCCCTTAAGTGCAATTTTACAGTTTATGAAAAGATTTTGTGCCTACTGCAAGCCACAAACATACATATGTATGTGGAAGTGTGACAGTGTGGAACTAGGCTGCTTGCATTGTTCTTTGGACTTAGAAAGCGCTGGCTTTCACAGCGCATCACACAACGCATTTGTGCTCACATACACAACAACAGAGCACTAACTAAGCCGGTTTGTATGATGCCACACATCTCTGTCTCCATGTAAGTCCTCCTCAATGATGGCCACAGCTTTTTTGTTTTGTTGCCATCTGGCAGCATGCATTCTTTCAAAGCCTCTTTGCTTGGCATTCGGAATGTTCGTAGTGGTCAAGGACTTGGGCTTATTGCCCACCACAGCAATAGCTGGTTGCTAACGGAATTGCATTCTTAGAAAAAAATATAAGTGTTTAGTCGGAGAGGCTTGAAGACAGCATTTGAATGTTCAAGATCCACATCCGTTATATTAGCGGATTTTGGTTATAGTGAGTTAAAGAAAAATTTCGTTTCTTAAATTGAAAGGCCATTCCACTTTGGCAAAGCTTTTTCGTATACAAAAATAATAGAATTGCACATAAAGAGCTTTAAAAATTATTTATGCCCCGAAATGTTGTCACACATTGTGTTGAGAAATAAATTTCAAAAAATGAAAAATGCCCTAGATTTTGCTCTCTGCCCTCTCCACACATATTGTTTGCGAATTATGAAGACAACGTAAGCAGAGCAAAAATCTCAAATTTGCAATGCGACATTGTATCACAACAACAACAACAAATGCAAATAATCATGCAAATCTTGCTGTGTCCGAAAATTCTTTCCATCTGGGAGCGTTCGCAGATTGGACACTTAGCGTTACCTGCTCGCAAATGCATTAGTTGCCAAGGGAAAGTAGACAATCCACACCTGGGCACTTAGAAAAACAAGTATTTCGCGGCATTTCGCTTCGAATCCAACTTAGATGGTGGGAATAAAGAAATAAGAATAATGCGGAATCAAAGTTAGTTTTGAGCAAGTAGAGACGCGCAGCTAAAGGGCCGTCATAAACTGTGGCTACTCAGCCACCGACATACACACATATACATACAATAAACAAGCGACTGCATTGCATAAGCATAGTTGGCTGCATTTCACGCTTCTGTGTGTGTGTGTGCGTGTGTTTGTGCTCTTAGCTTTTGCACTCAACATTTTACACTCAATTATGCAATTTTTGCTTTGCACTCAGTGGGGAAGGCGAAGAGCATCAGCATGCCCTACTCCAATGCACACATTTATAACAAATGCTCATGCTTGCATGGCGCGCCCCTCCTTAGATCGACAATTTTTCTATTTTTACTATGGCACTGCTGCTAAGCTTACAACAAATTAAATTTTATATTTATTGCAAAAAAACGCAGCACAACAAAGCATTGCATACCGGCCAACACGCTTCTGTGTTGACGAGCGTGTATGGCGTATATGGCGTGTATGCGCGCCGGGATGTGTGACTTGTGCCGAGTCGAGGCACGAGAACAAATGTGCACAACACAAAATCACAGCTTTCATAATTGGTTTAGATGTTTTTTCGTCTGTTCGTCTGGCACCAGCGACGTGAATGCTTGTTTTGTCTATATGACTTTTTTTGTTGTTTTTTTTTTGTTTTATTTTGTGCTGATATTTTGTATTTAATATTTTTCAGCTGAATCTAGGCACGCACTGTCAGCAACGCTTTACAAACATGTATACAATATATATATGTATGGGTGTGTGTGTGTGTGATTGTGTATAGGGTCTTGCATTCATCTAGCCATAGTCTGTTGGCATGTAGTACGAGCTGTGTTCTCCCTCACATTTATGGTCCTTGTAGAAATGCACGAAATGTACTGTAAATTTGCTGGCTGAAGAAGTGTAATTAATGGCTTGGCAAATTGCTTTAAAGGTCAGTAAACATTTTTGGGACTCAATATATTTACAAATAAAATGTAAAACAGATGTAGAAAATCACGCAGCGGAATGTTACAAGATTAAATTATAATATATAATAAAAAATTTACAAAAAATATTAAAATAAAAAACTTTTGAATTTATCCGTTTAAAAAAAAAACAGAAAAATATTGTCATACAGACAGAGAGAAATTTCCTTATATTTGAAAATAATGAATTTGCATTCTGCTCGAGATTTTCAATTCAATTAATAAAATGTTCGAATATTTATCAGCTTTAAACAATCACTTCATTTTGGATTAAAACCAGTGGCGAATCCAGAAAAAATTTTTTGGGGGGGGAGGGGTTTTACGAAAAGTTTTATTACTCAACGTATTTTTAATATAGCAGTTCCCTCGCTGTGTATTTTCCCAAAGTACGAATTTGAAAAATGTGGAAACAGCGAACTTCAGGCAAGCATTTTCGGAATGCTCTCGAAGCTTTAGAAGCAGTGAACAAAACGTCTTTTGGGAATGTTTTCAAGATTTTACGCATATTGGCGTTATTACCTGTTTCAATAGCATCACCGGAAAGAAGTTTTTCAAGTTTAAAGAGAATTAAAACCTATTTACGAAATACGACAGGTCAAGATAGGCTTAATGGTCTAGCATCAATGAATATTCATAGGGATATGGATCTGTCAGTTGAAGAAATACTAGAAGAATTCTTTCAAAAACTAAGGAAAATATAACATGGAATGTGAGATCCCGTGTAATCCTCAATTAATCACTGAGCTTCAGCGATACTGCTTGTACAAATGCAGAGAAAGTTCGAATTATAAGAATAACAACAAAAATCTTGTAACTAATTATAATTGCTTATAATTTGATGTGATTTTTTTGATTAATAACCTCATTCCAAACCCTTATCAACAAACATATATTTTTCTGTGAGTTTAGGGGGTGTTTTAACACCAAAAACCCCACCCCCCTTGGATCCGCCACTGATTAAAACTATAATTTATTCTACGCTAATTTGCCCAAACTGCAGTTGAGTAGGTACTCGCTGCCATAACCTTACAGAACAGGTGTGCTTAATGATGACCAGTCATAAAGTCTTTCCACTACTTTTCTTTCTTACTCCATCCATTTCTTGACTTATAACCACATAAAGACTGTTGGCAATTTATTGTACCGCATTGCTAACGTCTTTAGTCACAACAAAAACCACAACAACAACAAAAATTCCAAATTCTCGCGAATGTGTGTCATTCAAAAACTCGATGTTGTTCAGTGCTGGCATATTGGTGCGCATTTTCACTTGAATAGTGTGATCGAGTAACTCAATTTGCCACTTAATATCCACAATGGCTACTTTTAGACTTTTCCGCTAGCTACCAACTAACAGCAGGTATTGCAGGTCAAGCCGTTACCGCATTGTCCTCTTGGCGGAGCGAGTTCAATGCGGTGTAACGACAACAGCGCATAAATATTTCCGTACTCACATGCTTACATACACACAAGCTCGGTTGTATGCTGACGCTTGGCTGGCCAGCACAATCATTTTGTGGCGAGGACAAAAGGTCAGTGCTTGGCATACTCCTGCGATGGAATTTTGTAAAGCAACCGTTAAAGCGCAGCAGAAACAATAGCACACACTGGTTATGCTTTTTACTGAATTTATGGTTGCAATTGGTTGTGATTTAGTAAATCTTAAACGAACTCCAATTTGTTACACATGGCGTATGAGTAACTTTTAAGGCTCCTTAATCCTTAACAGCTCATTCCGACATATTTGCAAATTTGTTGCTAGCCGAATTGGATTTTATACCTTTAGGAGTTATGTTTGATAGTGTTTTGTAAAAATTGAGAAATTATTGAAGGCCAAAGTCTAAAGGCTTTGCTATTAAAAACATCTTCTTCAGAAAATTCGCAAAAACAAAATTTAAAAATTTAATAATTTAATTCAAAATTGTTTAGCGCGAAACCAAAAAGTAGAATAAGCAATGCAACACCCAGACACAATTATTTATGATGAAGTATATCAATAAAGACCGGCATAATTTCTCAGCGTAACACATTCTCCAGCCAAAACTCCTTGACTTACACACTTTACACCAACAAAAATATTAATCAAATTAAAACTTTCGCTTAATAAAATTAGTAAACTTTTGTTTGGCAAGCCATAATAAAGTTAAAAACTTTTTGACTGGGAAGCATTGCGCTTAAATTGTTCACCTGCTGTCGACACACACAAACACGCACACACGCCTATTCAAGTGCATTGCCTACATTTAGGCGCATAAGCACTCATAAGCATGTCCTCAAAACTTCGAGCAGCGGCGAACACTCCAACAATGCCGAAGCGAATTTCGTGCCATTCGACACGCTAATACCTACCTGATAGCGCTGTGTGTGAATAACTGCTGAAGTGGCAACAGAAGTGCGGCGAATGTACAGCAAAAGGGAGCAAAAGGAAGCAAAAGGGCGCAAAATGGTAACAAGCGAACAACTAGCGAACAGCACTGATTATTAGTCTCCATTTGCATGTGTGGCTTTGCTGCACGGAAGTGGGAGGCAGGTTCATATACTTGTTTGTATGTGTGTGTTTGTGGAAAGCCATCAATTGAGCGCCACATTTCATTGACAAGTTTTTCATTCGATTGAACAGCAGTTGCGCTGTCAGCCAATCAATCGTTTTGAATTGATTGGCGAAAATTCGCTGCAAGAATATTAGACGCTTAAAATAGAACATATATTTTCGACATTTCGAATAAAATCAGAAATATATTAAATTCGAAAATCACAACCCACGTCAATTTGAATTGTTGAAAAATTATTAGACTAGCTTTATATGCAAAGCAATAAAAAATATTTATGCATTATATATTTTTTTCATTTTTAACAGTGGAGAGTATTTTGGTATTGTATGGCAGGTGTGTTCAAAAAATAACGGGAATTTGAAAATTTCCAATTGCCCAAGTATAAAAACATATACAATACACAAAAATTCCCGTTATTTTTTGAACACATTTCCTACATAATATAGTATATGCCCAGCTGCATTCGAATTTCATGTGTTTAACCGTAGAGAGAATTGAAACAATTAATTGGAATTCCGTAAATGTTGCTTCTGTGGATATGTATATTAATTATGAAAACAAATAATGCAACAGCAGCAGATCTAACCGTTTATTTATTGTGTATTGTTGTTGTTTTCATTTATTAATCACACATTTCGTCCACTTCTCCAATCGTACGATCGAGCGCCGTTGGATTTGCTTGCCAAAACCAAATCATATATCGCTGTTGTTGTATATATACCGTTGTGTGTCTGCTTAAAGCAAACAAAAGCATCAATATCGGCCTGCTTGTCGAACGAGACAATCATTTAGCATGCTGCCGCCACCCGCGCACTTTTCACCATTCACCATTCCGCCGATCCATCCATCCATCCATCAATGCAGCTCAGCTGCTGCCACACGACTTTTATGGATTTCTAATTTTGTTTACAAATGTGTGTTTTGCTTTGGATTTTTATTTATTTTTATTCGAACACGTCGCTGGCACTGACTCGGCCGACTTCATAAGCGTGTGCCAGTGTGTGTTTGCGTAGGTCAGATTGTCTAGTCACTGGCTTTCCGTTTCGTTTGTATTCGCGGGCCAATGGGGCGTTGGAAATTTGACGGTCTGACGCGCGCTCGGATTTGCCACATTGTCGTGCGTTCGAAATTTCTCGCGTAAACTCTGAAGAAATAGTTTTCAGGTTTTCACGCTTGATTTACGAGCGGCATAATTTTTATTGACAAATGTATTCAATTATTGAACCACCTTTTGTTGGCTGGCTCTATTGAATACATATAGCATATATGCACCCGTTTCTATCGCCCAACTCAGGCGCACGCGAATGTGGACAGAAATGATTTATTTTCTCTAACAAGTTTACATATTTTATATGTATGTAATTGAAATTTATTGTAAAAGTAACAAGGGCAAATTTAAATTGCCTTTCTTGTTTATTTAACACAGCGCTTTTCGCTGTTCACACATACATATGTACATACATATGTAATTCGCGTATGTAACGCGTGTAACGTTATATATATACACTTAAACAAATAACAAAGCTTCGGTAAATAAGCGCGAAACCGTGCAAGTTAAAGTAAATATCAAACGAAATACACACTTTTCACGTTGCTCTCCTCTCCATTTTTCTATTATCCAATATTAAACAACAACAAAAAGTGTACATATACATGTACATTTCTAAGAATGTCTATGTCAGCTTACGAAAAAGCTTAAAGTACTCCAAAAAAACTCGAGCAGTGACAAGCAGCAGTGGCAGTGGTGATCCCTATGGATTTTGGCATATTTTCCAGTGGCACTTTATTTATTGAAGCCATATTAGTACGAGTACTCTACAAATAAGGGTCGTTTTATTTGAATAAGTCAAATTTATTCTCATACTGTATTTCCTACAAGTATATGATAAGCGATGGACCCATGTGTAGTGGTTATGAGCTTCACTTCATTTAAAATAAAATAAAAATGTACTGAAGCTCTAACTAAAGTAAAACTAACAAGTAAGGAAGGGCTAAGTTCGGGTGTAACCGAACATTTTATACTCTCGCAATTTATTTATTTAACTTTATTTATATTATATAATACACAATTTGACCCACATATTCGTTATATATATTGTATAAAGTCCATTAAAAGCTGAAAACCATAATATTAGGTTAGGAGCACCGAGGTCCTCGTGTTCGATCTATGGGGCCTTAAAAACCTATGGTCCGATTTCGGCGATTTTTAGAATGGAGTTGCCACACTATTAACATAGTATTTGTGCGAAGTTCTGCACCGATATCTTCACTAGTGCTTACTTTATATATTGTATTGTAAACGATTCAGATCGTCTTCAAAGTTCTGGTATATAGGAAGTAGGCGTGGTTGTGAAGCGATTTGGCCTATTTTCACAACATATCATTGGGATGTAAGGAAACTATTACAAACCAAGTTTCATTGAAATCGGTCGAGTAGTTCCTGAGATATGGTTTTTTACCCATAGGTGGGCGACGCCACGCCCATTTTCCATTTTGTAAAAAAATCTGAGTGCAGCTTCCATCTGCCATTCCTTATGTGAAATTTAGTGTTTCTGACGTTTTTCGTTAGTGAGTTAACGCACTTTTAGTAATTTTCAACCTAACCTTTGTATGGGGGGGGCGTGGTTATTATCCGATTTCTGTCATTTTTGGAATGTATAAGGAAATGGCTAAAAAAACGACTGCAGAAAGTTTGGTTTGTATGGCTCTATTGGTTTGCGAGATATATACAAAAAACCGATTTGGGGGCGGGGCCACGCCCACTTCCCCAAAAAAATTACATCCACATATGCCCCCTCATAGTGTGATCCTTCATACCAAATTTTATTTCCATAGCTTTATTTATGGCTTAGTTATGGCACTTTATGTGTTTTCGGTTTTCGCCATTTTGTGGGCGTGGCAGTGGTCCGATTCTGCTCATTTTCGCAAGCAACCTTCCTATGGTGCCAAGAAATAAGTGTGCCAAGTTTCATCAAGATATCTTAATTTTTACTCAAGTTACAGCTTGCACAGACGGACGGACGGACAGACATTCGGATTTGAACTCTTCACCCTGATCACTTTGGTATATATAACCCTATATCTAACTCGTTTAGTTTTGGGTGTTACAAACAACCGTTATTTGAACAAAACTATAATACTCTCTTAGCAACTTTGTTGCTAGCAACTTTGTTGCGAGAGTATAAAAAGCCAGTTGTGCTACCCCTAAAATGTATCTCTTTAAGATTTCGGTTGATTCCACTAATATCGGGAATTTTAAAATTTCACGGATTTGGAGTGTACATTTTTCAAAATTTTTTGAAGAAACGCAGAAATAAGTGCATAATATCAAATGAGTACTCGTACTATTTGGAAGGTGGCAAAATTAATGTAGACGAATGATTTTTTTTTTTTCAAAAACGAAAATTCCCGTTATTTTTTGAACACACCTCATACATTTACTTTCACATGTGACTCATAGGCTCACTGTTAATTCCAAGTACTTGACAGATTTAAGCTTAATTTATTTTGCTGTCTTACAACACTGTCAACATCGCTAACTGATAAATGCTTTTAGGAGCTTATCACACACAGAGAAAATGGGAGGTTAGAGAAAAAGTGGAACAAATGTTGAGCCACTGAAAATTTTACGACTGCTTTCTTACTTCGGCTCCCCATAAACAAATTGGAAATATTTTTTTTAACTAGTACTTTGGTAGCAGATATCACTGGTTCGAGAGTAGTACTAGAAGAACAGCAAAGAGTTTAAAGGCGGTGCTGAAAGCTGCTAAAGCAATACTTTTATGTAGAAATATGATTTTAGTTGGTATTTACCCGTATATCCCAAAATCCCTCTAAAAATGTGTAGACATGTAAATTGCGTAGTCAACTCGATCAATGTGTGCAAGCCGTATGTATGTATATGTACGTTTGCATGTATGTATGTATGTGTGTGAGTTGATATGCGCGACAATGTAAGCCGATTATGTGTATTAATAGAAAATGCTAATGTGCTAACACATATGCCAAGTTCATTTATGTGCGTGGGTGTTTTTGTTGTATCCCTGTGGCACACCTTCCACATTTTCCCCCTTGCATAGGAAAATGAAATATTCGAACGCATAGTTTGTTTACTTCTAGGCCTCAAGTCGAGTTATGTGCGTATGAAATGCGTAAGCCGAGACAGGGAGAAATTCCACCCCCTCAAATATATGTGAAATAGCTCACCATTTGCTAAATAACAGGTTTTTTATTGATCAGAGTTGCCACATAAATAGAATATTGAAGGAAAGAGTTTAGTTGGTTGAACAATCGAATCTCTATAGGAGTATTTAACTGTAGTGTTTCTGATTTTTCACTTTCGCGAGCCGAAATGCCTAAACGACGTTTGACCTTGAGCCACTCACCTGCCTGCACAGCATAGAGCTTTTATTGCTCCATAATTTTGTTGATATTATAATTGTAACTTCCAAACAAATTATTTTCTGGCACGATTACTGTTGTTGTGGCCTGAGTTGTTGTTGTTGTTGCCTGTGTGTTTTATGGGAATTCTAAATTAATTTATTCCAACATTTCAGTATTATGCTACGGCATAAAATATAATAGCATCGTAAGCGTTTGCTTGCGGTGGTGGCTGAGGTGTTCTATGGCTCAGCGGCTGGTGCGCCACTCCCACCTTAGAGGATTGCTGGTGTGCTCTAGGTTTTGTTTAACAATTTATTTCAGCGCGATTTCGGTGTCGTACGCTATTTACTTTACTTTATTATGTTTTTATGCAAAAGGATTTGACTGCGCCTCCTGCGAATGGAGGAATGTGGCTAATGGTTTCTATAAATGAGCGCTGGAGTAGCATTAACATTCCACTTTTGTCATAAATCCTTTTCGTGAGTATATTTTAGCTTTCAATGCGTTTTGCGTAAGCTTGACTTTCAGTACGAGCCAATTTTTACCTTCTCCACCTTCTACTATTACCCGCACGGAATTGGACTGACTATACAGTTGCAATAAGCACAAAAGTTCGTGAGGGTTTTCAGTTTTCAATTAAAAATGCTTCTGTATCTAAACTAGAATGATTTTGGAAACGCATGAAATCAAGCGCAAATCACTTCTACATGAAAGTATGGAAAGCATGTAGGTATGGACACGCTTCATCGCTTATGAAAGTACATATTTTATTTGAAATAATATTTGCTCATTAAATCACACTCCTGTGTTGCATGTTACTACTGCCATGCATTCCACATTTGCCCATATGTACATACGCATAGCATTTCAATTCTCGAGGGAAACCTCAACACAAAAACCATATGAGCAAACTCAATAATTTTCGAAATTTCAAAATATTTTCACACCAACTTATAAATCACAAATGATTGCGGGATTTTCTAGTAAATTTAAATTCAATATGCGGTGCACGTGTTTTTGGGCGAAAACATTTACGCTGCTTGTTTTAAACAATGAAATTTGTGTGTTGTGTTGCACCCCAATTGATATGGTGTATGCAGTCGCAAATCACTTTTTACTGAAACAACCAGATGGATGGATATGTGTGAATAATGCAAAATTTAAAAAAAAAAAATATTAAAAATATGAATTGAAATTCAAATAAATCTGTACCTTTTGATTATTTGTAGAGATATCAGAAGTGATCGAATCGTCAAAATCTGTAAATAAATAATAAAAAATCATGTAAAATAGTGCTTTCAAAAGGTAGATTAAAAAAATAATATATATATATATATATATATATATATAATTCTATTACTGTAAACTTCCTTCTAATTAATGTATAATTTAATCTATACTACTATTGTAAAGAGGAAAGATTTGTATGTGTGTTTGTAATGAATAAGCTTAAAAACTACTGTGCCGATTTCAAAAACCACCATTTCACCATTCGAAAGCTGCTTCACCTCGAGTAACATAGGCTATATTTATTGCTATAATCTAAACTTTCTGGAAATAGTTCTCAGGTGAGGGTAACAAAAAGACTCCGGAGAATCTTAATCTGAAACTGAAAATCGTAAAAATATGAGAAATATACAAGCTCACTTCATAATCCGAGAGACCAAACTCAAAAATGTAAACAAAAATATCACGTGATCTTGAAATGATATCACGTGATCAGGGTGGGTCATTAACCTCACTAAAAAATTTAAACAAAAATATCACGTGACCTTGATGTGACATCACGTGATCTGGGCGGGGTCATTGACCTCATGGGGTAACCGGATATGATGTTACCGGAACCGGAAATGTGGTATCCGGAAACTCATATGGATAACGATACTGCCGGAACCGGAAATGGGGTGGCTGGATATTGGTTACTGAAAATGGAAGTAGGACATCCGGAAACAGAATTAGCCAACTGAAGCAAGGCATGGGATACCCGATGGAACCAGATATGGGAATGATGTACCGGAACCGGAAATATTTTACCGGAAACGGATGTTTGATATAGAGTGGAATTCGACAGGAAACGTTCCTTCTACAGAAAGTGTTTAGTGATGGAAGCATCGTCAGCTTCAAGGCTTAACATAAATGTTTCCTGTTCATGGAAGACTTCGGTTTGTGTCATATTCACAGCACGAGCCGAAGCGGTTGGCTAGTTCCAAAATAATTTTAATTGCTATGCCAGTTTCAGCGTTGTTCAGTAAGCATTGCGACTTTTTAAAACTTGCTGTTATTCCTTTTGTCACCTGATACAACTTGCTGTTATTCGATTGCGTATTTTATAGTTGGGTGTGTCGATTAACGCATTCAAGTGGTACAAATGCTGCCTTCAAGTGGCATCATCTTAGCTTACGAACACTGCAAACCACATGACCGCAAGGCAATCAAGGCACATAATCAATGAAAGTGGATTTGAAAATTAGAAACAAAGCTCGACACACATGGGAGGAGGTGGAGCCGAATTAACGAAATGGCAAGTATTAAATTCGCACAGGACTGGATGAAGATAGCAAATGCTAATATTTTTCTAATGTTACGAGTCTATCTTCCTTTACAAAGTACTATATATTCTGAGTGTACTCAAGATTTCGATGCCAAGAGTGTTGAAAACTATGGATTTCACCTCATTTTTCGGTAGAAAAGGTTTGAAGAAAAACATTCAACTTCTGTTTGGCCGCATTTCCTACAAGGCAAGTCCACATGTGCATTTGCGATAACAATACCAGTATGTGCATTCGTTTACATCTGTTTTATTGCAATATCCAATTTTGTGATTTTTCGCACACCCGCAAGCGAAGCAAAACAAATTTTACCGCAACTCGTAAATTTCTCAATCGAAGTTGTTGACTCAAAAATAATAAACCACCATAATATTGGCATACCACAACTATAAATGTTCACAGACTCTTTCCACAAATACAACAACACGCTAATTTTGGATTCCACATTCCGCAAATATGCAGTTTTTCACAATTTAACTATAATTCCAGAGAATTACTTGTCGAGCTCTTGTTAAATGAGAAAACGTTCTTGCTGATGAACTTATGACACTGTTGGATAAAGTTATTATCATAAAATTTACCGAAAAACTAGTGCGCAACATCGTCAGCAAATAGATTGAACAGGAAAGTGGAAAGCAATGAATGGCGGACGCGGTTTTTGGTTTTCGCCCATGAAATGTAAATAAAATTTGTTGCTGCTGCGCATTACTCAGCGGCAAGAACAATTGGAAAATCGCAAAATTATGGATTTAGCCAAAGCAAATGAACTTTAATCACATACAAACACATTCGCACACACATTCATACAGACAAACATTGAGCTCCAGGCACACGCTCCATTCGTTTTAAATATACATTTATGTATATATATATATATGTACGTGTGTATATATGAGCCAGCGTATCATCAGTCGGAAGCGCCAACAATCAATGCGGTAACTTTTTCTGTTCGAAATGCGCGCGAAAGCGTGTAACGCTCTATACAAAAACACATGCATACATACATATGTGTGTGTGAAAGTGCGCCATAACTCATGTGCATTAATATTATAAACACATCACTATACGCGCACATATGTACATAAATACACACAAGTTTAGTACAATTTCAAATGCCTTTAATTATTTGATTATTTACGACGCGCTTCCAAACCGGAAAAATAATGTAAATTTAATCGAAATTAATACGTCAAATGTTGAACGTCCACACACATACAGTAAGTAACTAACAGTAAATAAGGCTAATTATGTGTAAATATTAATTAAAGCTGACATTTATATCAGACGCAAAATGCACAGCAAACAACCAAATACCAAAGCGACGAAAGTTACGTATACGTCATGGCACATGCTTAGAAACGCGTTCTAAATCATACTGTTTTTTAGTGTAAATATTTTAAATAACTTTAAATTTCATTAACAAAAGAAATAACATACATATTTAAATGGTTCTTTCTTATCTCCTGCAGCCATTCAATTATCTTATTGAAAACTTCACGAACTTGCTTATCTTCCACTTGACACAGTCGCACATTTCGTTGCCAAAAGTTCTGCAAGAATATATTATGAAAGCAAGCGGATACGCAAATGTAAATCCATTAACGCGAAAGCAAACTAAGATATGAGAAAATAAATGCAGATTTGAAGAAAATAATTCAAATGTTTGGGAGACAAAAATTGCTTCGGGAATATAAGCAAATGAAATAAAAAGCAGAAAATGGAAATTTCTACTAAATTATAAAATAAACATTTCTTTTACTCCGACGTTAAATAATTAGTATGGAAAATAGTTTATTCATGTCTAGAATAAAAAAATATTACAGAATTCATTATTACAATGGTTCCAAAAACGACTGAGAATATTGATTCCAAATTAAAACAAGTAAGGAAAGGCTAAGTTCGGGTGCAACCGAACATTTTATACCCTCGCACTTTATTAAAGAAATTTTATTTACATAACACACAAATTTACCCATAAATTCGGCATAAAGCTTAATAGACTAACGAAAATCAGCATATATAGTATATGAGAGCTGAGGTAATTCCTGAACCGATTTCATTCATTTTTTTTTTTTTTTTTTGATATCTCACATTTTGCTAAGATAGCTCTCATATATACCGATACATATATGCGAAATAAAGCGCACCGTATGTTTAAAAAACCTATAATTAGGTATATGGTAGCTAAGAGATGTTATGACCCGATTTTAATAATTTTTGGAACAGAGACACACTATTAGAAGAAAACAATTTCCTCTGAATTACATTAAACTATCTGAGCGTTTCACCCATATTTTCGTTTAAAATTTACCCATAGGCGCTGAGTTCTACATGTTCGATATCTGGGCCTTGAAAAGTAATAGTCCGTTTTCGACAATTTTTTCACAAGTGCAGCCAGAGATGATATGCACTATTTGTGTAAAGTTTTATTTCGCTATCTTCATTGGTTCCTTATGTAGACATTTTAAAGTAAAGTAATCGATTTCGCCCATTTTTTTATCCGTGTTATCAGGGTGTCGAGAGAATATTATATACCGAATTTCATTCGAATCGGTCGAAGATCGGTTCTGAGATATGGTTTTTGACCCATAAGTGGGCGACACCACGCCCATTTTCCATTTTGTAAAAAAATCTGAGTGCAGCTTCCATCTGCCATTTCTTATGTGAAATTTAGGGTTTCTGACGTTTTTCGTTAGTGAGTTAACCCACTTTTAGTAATTTTCAACCTAACCTTTGTATGGGAGGTGGGCGTGGTTATTATCCGATTTCAACTATTTTCATGGTGTGTGGTCGGGTGGCAATGGTTCGATTTTGCCCATCTTCGAAAGCAACCTTAAGATATCTCGGACTCGGACAGACAGACTTCCAGATTTCAACTCGTCTCGTCATCCTGATCTCGTTTAGTTTTATGACTTACAAACAACCGTTATGTGAACAAAACTATACTACTCTCTTGGCAACTTTTGTTGCGAGAGTATAAAAAACATATATTTGCCAAATAATAATTCAGGTATTTCGCATTTGCAACTGGTAGATAAACTGTATTTGTCCATTGTATAGATTAATGTTGCCAATATTTTTGTTGCGCAACAATGCCCACACAGTAGAGCTCGAATATTGCTGCAACGCCACGTCAATTACACTCCAGATTTATGCCACTCACGCAAACACAAAATGTGTTGCATGCAATTGTACACATTGTATTTACAGTTATTAACAGCAGCAAAGCATAAGTGCATACGTGAATATGCGAGCATGGATAGCCCACGCCACGTTATTTGCGTTTCGCATTGCGTGTGGCACGCACTGGTTGGAATCACAGTCAGTGCATAACGATGGAACACCGCTTATTGGCAGAGCAAACAGCCAAGAGGGCATTCTGCATGTCATACAAATTAGCGGCAGTCGGAAGCATGTCACGAGAAGGAGCTGCCTAATCTTTGCTAAAACCACCTTTCATATATACCGGCATTTCCTTTTCTTATTGAACGAGAAATCGTTAGTATTTTAAACCGTGAAATATATTGCTTGCTTTAATTTTGAATTTACATATTCTGTTTAAATAAATAAAATATTTATACACATTTAAGTGCATATAGGTAGGAGCATATTCTAAAGCTTGCTAAACATACTGTCAAATATGCTTGGTTGAGAAAACGTAGCTTATCTCAATTTCAACACATGATCTGCTATTAACATGTGCCTCTTACAGCGTATTGATTAATACTAAATTGCACGAGGAAGCCTGATAGGATAGGTGTATGAAGGGAGAGTCCCAAATACTTGCAGCCACTTCCGCTCGTTGTATGATTTCAAAAAGAATTGAACACCTATACAGTGTCATAACTAAGCCATAAATACAGTTATGAAAATACAATTTGGAACATAGGATCACATTAGAGAGGGGCACATATGGATGTAATATTTTTGGAAAAGTGACCCCGCCCCCCAATAGGTTTTTTGTATATAACTCCCAAACCAATAAAGCTAAATAAACCAAACTTTCTGTCTCGTTTCCTTATACAGTCCAAAAATTAAAGAAATCGGATAATAACCACGCCCACCTCCCATACAAAGGCTATGTTGAAAATTACTAAAAGTGCGTTAACTCACTAACGAAAAACGTCAGAAACACTAAATTTTACATAAGAAATGGCAGAAAGAAGCTACAGAGAGATTTTTTACAAAATGGAAAATGGGCATGGTGTCGCCCACTTATGGGTAAAAACCCATATCTGAAGAACTACTCGACCGATTTAAATGAAATTCGGTATATAACACTTTCTTGACACCCTGATGACACGGGTGGAATATGTGCGAAATCGATTCACAACCACTCCTACTTCCCATATAACTCAATTTTGAATTGCATCTGAATCTTGTGGAAAAATTTTCAAAATCGGTCCATGATTTTTCCAGACCCTTGATATCGAACATGAAGAACTCAGTGCTTAAGGGTAATTTTTCACCGAAAATATAGGTAAATCTCTCAGATATTTTAATGTAATTAATTTCCTCTGAATTTTTTTCTTATAACAGTTTGTCTCTGTACCAAAAATGGTTAAAATCGGGTCATAACTTCCCCCAGATCCCATATAATAGGTAATATAAAATTAAGTGAGCGTATAGTCTTCGATATATTGTATCTTGGTGGTGAAAACGAGTCAGTCCCCATATACTATTTATGATGATTTCCGTTATTCTATTGAACTTTATGTCGAATATTATGCCAAATTGTGTTATTTTTATAAAATGACATCAATAAATTGCGAGAGTATAAAATGTTCGGTTGCACCCTTAGCCTTTCCTTACTTGTTTTATTAAATTTTTGTGCCCATCGAACCATCGCAACATCGACTCATCGTTTGAAATTCTCAAACAAAATAAATTCAGTGCTGCAGCAGCACCTTTTTTTATTAAGTGATTTTAATTGCCTTTCAACATCGTTTTTGTGCAATCGTTGTGTGACAGGCTTCATCATGTATCGGCGCAGTATATATTCGGTAGCAATTTCACACAAGCACAATTTTTTTATTTACCAAGTAAGTGCCAACGTATGCTCACATCTATATGAGTGCATATGCCCACATACTCGTAAGTACTTTTGATGGATTGAAAGCTCTCAATTTGCTGGCATATCCTTCGACTTTTGACAATACAAACTATTGTTCTTGCAATTTTTACTTTTTCCTTTTTTATAGTTTTCCCTTAAGTATGGAAGGTTGATTGTTTTTATAAGGAATAAGTGCTATACGAGATCGTACCATAAACTAAACAGATTTTTTTAGAAAAAATTGACGAATGTTGTTAGTTTTTCATATTTGGTTTTTACAAGCTTATAGTCAATAACGAATATCTACGAAATGAGATCCTGTCTTATTAGTTATTAGTTGGGCTTAGAGTTAGTTATTTTCAAGCATTAAAAACTACTACAAATTAGAGTTATTAGCTTGTGTTAGGTTGATGAGCTGCAAATAAGTGAGCTCATTAATGCCTTCATTACACCGACAAACGCCATTAGTACACTGAGTTGAATAATAATATTATATTCACATGCATACACATATGTATGTGTAAAAACCACAATCATTAAGCGAAACCAGTGATCCTATTTGCGATACAAAAGTGTTAAGCAAACGTTCGCTTGTTAAATCTACAAGCTTGTTCTTGCATCCGTCGAATTGGCAGTTGAAATATTTGAGGTTGAGCATAATAACTCAGAGGCTGGGCTAGTTCATACGCATGCAATTACCTTAAATGAGCCTGAGTGTGTATATGAGGCAGGATATTTGGTGGCATGAGCTATAGCAACGTTGCTATGCCTGCGGCATAACATACATATGTAGTACGTACGAATAACGGTATGAAATATTACATTTCTGAATGAATGAGATGTGAGAAACAACACAACACAATGAACAAAAGCTAAGTAGCCAGCCATTCATTTATGCACAGCTGCTCGTTCATTTGTACAAATCTTCCTGGCACATGCGAGTCGAGCAGGCACATCCACACACCAAGCTGGCTTGACACGTGTCAAGCTCTCGGGTACGGTTGTGTGTGTGTGTGTGTTCCGTCATTCAAATGCGTACTCGTACATTATGTGAGCAGTTTGTCAGTTGTTTTGTGTTTCTAGTTACTTGTCAGAGAGTCCATCTGTCAGTCAGTCAAGTAACCGCCGTTGTTCCGCCAGCATATGTGTTGATAAGTTGTAGTTTCACTCACTTCATATATCCTCTCAAGTGCTTTTGATGCTTGTGCTGTGATTTAAATTCCACAATCTACACTTTAAAGTTAATACCACAAATGTTAATATCTCGCTCCCCGCCACACAACGTGTTTGGCATATACGCACATATACCGTTGCAACAGCAACATCTCGTTGCGTTTTCATAAATAACTGTGAATAAGCAGCAGCGTCACCATTTATCCATGTAAGAGTAAGCAGCAGTGCATTTGACAAATGATGAGCCAACGTGAAAGTATGTCAAACTGTATCCTTTAAATCCCTGTGTGTGTGTGTGGCTCGGGAAGGAAATGTTGAAATGTTGATGGCATTTTTGTGTTGAACTGACAGCCGCACAGTAGATGACGGCATCTGCCACATGCCGGGCGTCACAGTAAAAAAGTGTTATGGATGCAAATTACGTATGTGGGTGTGTGGATAAATAACAAAAACAAAAAAAAACCAGCTGAGTGTTGCCAACTCCTTGCCAACGGGAATTCCAGCAGCAGCATCATCATCATTCATATTGATGAAACCTGAAAGTGGCAAAAACACTTTTCGATTACTATTCGTCGCTGCAAACACTTCAGCTGACCCTTGCTCTTCAACACGTTCGCCACGCAGTTGCGCGCAATTTATTATTTTCCTCCACTTTCCACTTTGCCACCATAGTTGAAATGCAAATTCAGCGCATTTTCGTCCACTTACCGGGCAGCGTAGCGTTTGGCGACGAACTGCATTGAAAGCAGCTGGCGAATTGAACGAAAAGAATTTTACATTATCGAAGGAAAGCCACGCACTTGCTTTGAACTCGTACATGGCAAGATTAGAAAGCAAGTGAAGAGAGACTTCTCAGTAGATGTATTCAAATACATAAAAAGTATACTATTTAAAATCTAGATTGGCTTTTCTCCGCATTGAAGACTCCATATTCATAAAAATCTAAATTCCCTCACTTTACTCCTCCCTTATTGTCTAATACACTTCACATATATACTCACGAGTACATTTAACTAATGCCAAGCATATCTCCAGCTGTTACTTTAAGTTGCCTTTTTTCTTCAGTTACAGTTAAAGTTACAGTTATATTCACAGAACACCGTAACAATACCACTTTTGTGCGTGTAATTTTGCTTTGATGTTTATCGTTCTGTATTTGTGCCGTTATTAAGGCATTTCATTGTAGTTTTTATGCGTCTTCTTTCTTATGTAGTTTTCGCTTTATTTGATTATAGCTTAATTCTCATGTTCATTGTGTTGTTGTTGCGTAAACAGTTTCAGATTCAGGATTCAGGCATTTGTCGTACGCAAAGTTTCACTGATGTCAGAACAAATAGTTGTCCAAGTTTCTTTATTTTGTCGACCACAAAATGGCTTCTAGCTCGTAAAATGAAAGTATGAGCTTTTGTGTGTGTGTGTGCCACGCAGTTGCGAATATCATATGCAAAATTTGTAACTATTTTCTGCTTGTCCTTCGGTAAAAAGTTTTCAAATTAATTGCGAGCAAAACAGTGTATGAGCAGTACAATAGTTAATAAATATTTCACTGCTAAGACAAACAGTATTCGACGTCGGTAGTGTTTTGTGGTAGATTAAAGAAAATATTGGTTAATTCGAAAAACATAACAACAAAATCGGGCTTCAGTATATATATACGAGATAAGCTAATTTGATTGCATCCCACGAAAACGTAAAACATCTCAAAAAACCCACCCGCCATTTTGTGGCAACTCAAAGCTTATCAAATGAAATTCAAAACCAATTTAGACACCAATTCCGAGATTATATACGTATAGGTGTATACATAACAAACTTTTCAAACGACACTCCTAACTGTCAAACAGTAAATCCATCGTGATTCTCGATTTTTTATTCGAAATCAAAGTATCACTGAACAACAGCAGCAACTGTATGCCACAGAATGACAGGGGTGCTCAATATTTCACAAATGATTGGAGTGTACATAGCGTATAGACAAGTTGAGGATGTTGACTGTCACTCCTCTGCCTCAACTGAATTGACGGCTGACAGTTTGCCTTGTCGAATCGATTACGTTGACCTGAAAACTGCAAAGCACACAGACATACACACAACGAAAGACTACTGCGTCTACATACACATGCAATGTACGTTTGTATGTAAGTTTATCCAAGGTGCACAACTCCCTAACTATTCAGAAGAAATAAATATATCTGTATCAAATGGCTTATTGCATTGGTTTTTTTGGTTTGGTTTGATTGGGCATTTCTCCTCCACAATTATACTCGTACCTTTGCATAAATAAATAAATTATTTATTTGAGTTTTTGTAATCACAGCAAATCAAGTGGCCTCAAGCGAAAGTTGTTACACGTTAAAGTAAAGAGGGATAAGTGGCAAGTGGGCACAATTAGGCGAAATGGTGGTATTTAAAGCGCAACTCAACTTGTATTCGTTTGCTTGTGTATACTTCTCTGCACATGTGAACGGAAAGTCTGTGGTTTCTTGCTACTTACTAGTTAATAACTCAGTGCTTAGCACGCAATACTTCAGAATCTAACTGAAAAAATACCGTTGTGCAACCTTCAAATTAATGACATTTTTTATTTACTACTAACTAAGTAGTATTTGGTTTGGTAATGAATTACACGGCAGTGTTGTTGAATGCCACAAATATTAGGCAGGCAGTAAACTATTAGTGCAAGAGAGCGAATATTAACATAAAAACAATATTTTGACTTAATTGGGTTAGTTGCATGTTAGTTGGTTAATGGCGGCAAATTTAATAAAATCAGTGAAAGTATTTATTTTGTCTGCCAAAGAATTATAAAAAGCGCTAAATACAATTGAAATCATTTCCACCCGAATTCATTAGATTAGTATTGTTATTTACAAAGTAAAAGCAATGACTATCAGTTATTGCAACTGTTTTTATACTCTCGCAACAAAGTTGCTAAAGAGAGTTTTATAGTTTTGTTCACATAATGGTTGTTTGTAGCACCCAAAACTAAACGAGTTAGATATAGGGTTATATATACCAAAGGATCAACCGAAAACACTTAAAGTGCCATAAATAAAGCTATGGAACTTTTGGTACAAAGGATCGCACTATGAAGGGGCATATTTCGATGTCATTTTTTTGGGAAAGTGGGCGTGGCCCCGCCCCCTACTAAGTTTTTTGTATACATCTCGTAAACTACTAAAGTTATATCAACGAAACTTTCAGGAGTCGTTTTTTCAGGCATTTCCTTATACAGTCCAAAAATGGAGGAAATCGGATTATAACCACGCCCACCTCCCATACAAAGGTTATGTTTAAAACTACTAAAAATGCTTTAATTCAGTAATGGAAAACACCAGGAACCTTAAAATTCACTATAAAGAGGGTACAGAAGGGCTCCACCCAAATTTGTATACAAAATTTTAAGTGGGGTGGCTCCGCCCACTTATGGGTCAAAAACCATATCTCAGAAACTATCGACAAATATCAATGAAAATCGTCTCACACACGCAAATCGTTTCACAACCACGCCTACTTCTTTTATACCAGAACTTTGAAGTCGATCTGAATAGTTTACTTTACAATATGTTAAGTGAGCACTAGTGAAGATATCGAAACGGAACTTTGCACAAATACTACATTTATAGTGTTCTAAAAATCGCCGAAATCGGACCATCGGTTCTCAAGGCCCTATATATCGAATATGAGGACCTCGGTGCTTTTCACAAATTTTTTACCGAAAATATAGTTAAGTTTCTCAGATATTTTGAAGAAATTCGGAGGGAATATTTTTGTTGTAATAATATGTCTGGGGGCCAAAAATGAGCGCAATCGGGTGGTGGGTCAAATTATGTGTTATATTAATAAAATTAAATAAATAAATTGCGAGAGTATAAAATGTTCGGTTACACCCGAACTTAGCCCTTCCTTGTTTGTTCTAAGTAAATTTTTCGAAAAAAAAATTGAATTTTTATGCAATAAAGTTTTAAAAATATTATTATTAGTATATCTGAGATGCACAAATTGCCTTGGAGCATAAAATCAACCATGTTAATTGACTCACTAGAGTTTCTTCATTAAAAAAACAGTTGAAATATGACATTATAATCAATATGTTGACATATCAATCGCCCTTGAGTATTTTCATATATTCGCTTATTTTCACTGATTAATGTTCAACAACATCATTAAAGAGCAATTGTCGCAAATTAACTGTTATGAAATCACGTTCGCATACAAACAAATGCGTATATAAACAAATAATGTCATTAAAGGAATGCAATACTGTATAAACCGAAAAAATGCAATGGGGCGTATACGTAACTTTTTGTTAATAGTGGCTTCATAAATTGGCGTTACTATAAATTTCGCGACATAATTATAATTATTTTTTGTATTGAAACTTAGTGGATTAGATATGGTTTAACACGTATTATAATTGAAAAATTTAAAATAAATAAAAAATTAAAAGTAAAAATTTAAAAGAAGCAATATTTTTCTCAATTTATCTGATAACAATACAAACGCTTTTAAGAAGTTTTTTGTTTCCATATTTATGTTTTGTAATGTTGTTATGAACATTTTTAATATTTAGAGAGATTAATATAAATGATAAAGGATAGAGTCATATGCAGAAGTTCACGCCAGTGAGAAAAGTTCCTGACTGTCATTCACTTGGGAGTGGCCAGGAATGATTTTTTTGCATGTGGCTCAAGGCCAAATATCCTCTGGGTAGCCAACAGAGATCCGTTTGGAGGCGAGCTAAAGTGAGAAGGCGAACCGTTATGCGGTTATGCGTAGGATTTGGGACCCATCACATAAAAAAAACCCCCAATGAAAAGGAAGCCCCTCATCATTCCCGTCCTACTTTATGGTGCAGTAGCGTGGATGATGTCAACATCTGATGAGACGACACTACGAGTTTTCGAGAGAAAGGGTTTGCGGAAGATTTATGGTCCTTTAAACATTGGCAACGGCGAATACCGCAGACGATGGAACGATGAGCTGTACGATTTAAACGACGACATTGACATAGTTCAGCGAATAAAAAGACAGCGGCTACGCTGGCTAGGTCATGTTGTTCAAATGGACCAAAATGCTCTAGCTCTGAAAGTGTTGGATGCAGTACCCGCCGCAGGAAGCCGAGAAAGAGGGAGACCTCCACTCCGATGGAAGGACCAGGTGGAGAAGGACCTGGCTTGACTTGGTGTTACCAATTGGCGCCAAACTGCCAAAAGGAGCGATGCGTGGCGCGGTGTTGTGGACTCATCAATAACCGCGTAAGCGCTTTCTACGCCAGTCAAGAAGAAGAAGAATATAAATGAAAAATTCATATGAAAAGCATTTCATATAGGTCAGTAATTTTGTATGGATAACTGATTGCCATTAGAACTATATTAAACGAGTTTGCTATACAGATTTTTACATTTTCACTATCACTTCCTAATTTTTTTTTTTTTCATTTTCATTGAATTTCATAATGCAAATATAAGCACTTTAGGTATAAACAGTATATCCTGGCGCTCTTCACAATTCAAAATTTTAAATCGCACTCGACAAGTGATCAGCAGCTCGAGTGTATACACAAACGCCCACAAAAAAGCAAAGGGTTATGAAACTTTGCCATCCATATGACGCCCTGAGCTGGCGCACAAACAAGCGATGTAAGGTATGTAATTGAAAAATTTTCCACATCCGCGGTTCATTTTAATTTTCAACGCTCACGCATCACACACACACACACACACACACACGCACACGCACTTGATGCGATAAAATCATTTCAATGGAAATAAGGAAATCTCGTAAACAAGCACATACACACACAGATGAGTTAACAGTGCAAAGCAGCATGCGGGTCAGTTTTGAGGAAATCTTGTTGGCATATTGGTTGCTAAAATGTTGTTGCACATTGTTATTGTTGTTTGTTGATATTATAGCTGGCAGCACTGTAATATTGCGTGATTCTGATATGAGGGATTTCAACTACCTTCACCTTGTTAGCTCTACTGTTTTTAGTTTTTTTTTACTCAAAAAAGACCGTAAGCTCCACGAAATATATACATGTGTTGATACGCACTCTTGATTATTCGCTGGTTTGAAGTTTATTTGCTGACGAGTTCGCAATTAATTAAATTTTTCCTTTGGCAAAGCTCGGCAGCCATGAACATGGAAAGTTGTAAATTACGTCGCTTTGCTTTGGACCGTTAACTGTTGGCGGCTGTCGGCTGCCGATTGAAACGCCACTTGTATGTTGTTTGTTCGCGGCTTAACGAGCAACTGGCGTTGCACAAAAGCTGCGGCCGCTTTAAAAGTGGTGGCACGGCCAACGGTGCGTCATGTTGCACGAACCAGCGAAGCGTTGCTGTGATGTTGCATGAACTGAAATTAAAATGTTGATTTAATAATAATAATTTATTTAGCGTGAAATATTCTTTTGCTGATTTACGAAAGAGAAGCAAAAAGCCGCCGCGCTGCCAGTGCCAATACTCAAAAATAGCCGTAGCCTGTTTGTTTGTATGTGTATGTGCAGTTGTGTTTATGCAGACTTCTAGCCAACACGATTTTGGTCCGTCTACCGTTCACTGTCTGCGCCATATTTTTTTTCTTCTGTCAACCGCTTGCGCTGAGCGCCTCAATGTTTCTACATAGATACATACATACATACAGACATGCATGTGAAGCACGTCAATGTGCTGCGGTTAATTCAAACATTTTTGGTTTTTCAATTTTTGTTATTGTTTTTGCTTTTATATTTATTTCAGCTACAATGTTAAGTTGCCGCCAAAAATGGCAAGTTTCCATATTTTGATTTTTGTTGTTGCTGCAGCGCTGCAGTTTATCTGCTCATTTGATGGCACTTGGCGGCACGTGACACAGTGCTGGGGCACTTCGCGTCGCCTGTGGTGCGGAAAATGTATTTATTGTCCTCATTTGAAAGCGTCACAGTCACACTGCAGTCCACAAGCACATCCTTAGGCAAGTGAGTGCATTGGTACCAGTATGTGTGGCTAAGTCAGCGGCATTGCCAGTGTCGCAGGCCACATTCACATCCGGTCTACAGACACATACATATGTGACTACGTCAAGCGGAAATGGGCAGCGCCAATTGTTGTTTTTGTTTTTCAATTACTGTTATTGTTGTTGTTGTAGGAAATTGCACGCGTGTGCACGCCAGTGTCCGCCGCAGCATTGCGGTAGCGCCACTGCTGGTGTCGCTCGCTTTTTGTGCATGCCGCCAATGCGGCTAAAACCCGTTGACAACAAACGGACTTTTGGCAATGAACTCGCACGCCCCATTGGCTTTTGCTTTGCCGTTCACCAGCGTTCTCATTTTTTATGGTCAATAATTCTGTGCATGCACCATTCAAAGGCGCTTTTATATTCATATATTTTAGCATTCACTCAGTCACATTAAAAATAAATAAAACAAATATGGAAGCAAAATAGTTTCGTAATAAAATTTGCAGACAACAACAACAACACTCAGCTAAACATTTCAATTTTTATTTTATTTCAACAAATGTGTTTGTACACATATTTACCTGAGTCTATGCTGCACCTCCAACACTTTATGAGTTAATTACTTAGGAATATAACTTTTTCTATTTATCTGAATATAATTTGTATAAATATATAATTTTAAGAATATATATGTATTTATGTATCACTTTGGCATGCTTTTCAACACTTTTTCGATTTTTAATTTTTTTTTGTTTTTTTTTTTTGGTTTTTTTCATGTGCAATGTATCACTGCCTTTTAATTGAATACTTTAAGCGGCAAAAATAATGTCTCACTAATTTTCTATTTTAAATCAGCTTTTTTATTTTGCTCGACAGCACTTTCACCACTTATGCAGACCCACACCGCCATTCACCATTGCTTCTTCTAATTGTTTGTTGTTAAACTGTAGACACAAGTCTTCACTCTTGCTTCCTGTCCGCCTGTCTTTCGTGCACTTGACCGCCGTGTCGCGCGCGTACGCCAATTTAATGTGCCAAACGAGCACTCAACGAATAGACAGTAAATGACCGAGCCGCGTCGAGGTAGTGCCGCTTCGATATTGGTCACACATCCACTGCGCCGCAACTTCCACAACGAACTGTTTGTTGGCTGCCAGGCGTTTCAATACGTCGCTGGCATTTCTGCCAAGCACCAAGCGCCAAGCTTTTTAACCGTTACATTTTGGGCTTGCAACATGTTCGATGTTGTCTGCATTGTGGCTCCACGTGTTTCGGCGCACCCTCCCACTCCATGCATTGCATTTCGGTCATTCGTCAACGCGAACGCTTTTGCGTACGACCAACACAGCTCGTCCATTGCCTGTCGCGTCTGGTTCGAGCGAACATTGCTCCCACGTCGCACCCCCGCGCAGTCGGCACAACGTCCCACTGCCGCTGCCGTGTTAGCTTTTCATTCATAAAAATCAGCTGGGTCGGACGGCCGCGGTGCTTGGGCGCTGACAGCGGCCGTAGTAGTCGAGCGCGTGGGCGAATCGGGTGGAATGAATGGTCGACAAGAGTGAGTGTGTGTGTGTGTGTGTGCAGACATTTATATGTTCGCTTGCTGTGTTAATTATTGAGAAATGTTTTTTATTTACATTTCGGCGGATCATTGCTTTTTAATGGTTTAGTAATCAGTTTATTTTAATTTTAATTTTATGTTTATAATAAAATGTAATGGGGCTCTTCTATTTTATTTTATTTCACTTAATTTTTATTTGTTATTCTTTTACATAAAAGCTAAAAATGAATTTATTTGATATTTAAGAGCACTCAGAGTGACTGCGCTTGGCGCCCGCGCATCTGCCATTAGCAGTTCGAAGGAATATAAGACTTCCGGAACTTCAATATGTGATTAAACATTAGTGAAATATTAGAATTTCTGCTGAAATTCGTGTTTATCGTTATATCCTCTGTCATATTAGTTGAATTTAATATTTATATAATGTCAAACTGGCCTGCATCTATAATAGATCGCTCATCTCTCGAAAGCACACATTTAATAACCATAAATGTTACGACACATTTTCAAGGTGAGACATTTCGTAAAAATCATGTCGCTTAACTACAACAAATTGCAGCACCTCTATGGCACACTAGATGATGAAGAAGAATAAGAGCCGAGAAATTCAGAACGTCAACAGCTGCAAAAAAAATCATAAATTAAAATGCCATAAACATTTGTACCACAATACTACAACTAAATGTTTAATGTCTTCACATAAATATCGAAACGTTTGCGCTCATCCACACACACACACACCAACATACATACGTGTATATAGATAGGTGTGTATGAGTGTGTGCCATATTTGTGTCGCGAGTGTAAGACATGTTGACGCACTCATCCCTTTGACTGAAATAAAAGAATTGGCAAAGATTGCAAAATGGGGTGTTCAAAAAATAGACAATCTATGATATTTCATGAATTTGACTAAATAAAACTTTTACCTTTCAAATGTATTGAGTTGCCTCACCTCATATATAGAAATATTAATAACAGCAATAATGTAAATTGTTTAGTAAAGTGTGTAGGTGTGAGAAAGCATTTTAAGCACTCGGCAGACCAATAAGAATAAATATTCCCCTTTAATAAAATTCTATTATTAATACAAAATTTAATTAAATTTTCAATTTTTTAACGAAATGCTTTGATCTTTAAAAATATACTATAAAAAAATACATTTGACCTTCATGTAATTAATGTCTGTAATGGTCATTTTAGGTATTCTCCCAAATCAATTGCGAAGGAACTTTTTATTAATTTTTATTTTTGTTTCTAAATAATTACGAATAATTTGTTATGTAGATTATGTTTTTTAACTCCATAATTGCTAATAGTTATGTAAGTTGACGTTGAGCAACACCAAAAGGTCCGTCAAGATTGGGAACGACCTGTCCGTGCCGTTCGATACCAAACGAGGTTTCAGACAAGGTGACTCACTATCGTGTGACTTCTTTAACTTGATGCTGGAAAAAATTATACGAGCTGCAGAGCTAAATAGAGAAGGTACAATCTTATATAAGAGTGTACAGCTGCTAGCGTACGCTGATGATATTGATATCATCGGAAGCAAGGATAAGGAGGCGAAGCGAATGGGTCTGGAGGTGAACGAGGGCAAGAGGAAATATCTCCTGTCATCAAGCAAACAGTCGGCGCATTCGCGTCTTGGCTCCCATGTCACTGTTGACTGTCATAACTTCGAAGTCGTAGATAATTTCGTATACCTGGGAACCAGCATCAACCACACGAACAATCTCAGCCTCGAAATCCAGCGCAGAATCACTCTTGCCAACAGATGCTACTTTGGAATGAGTAGGAAATTGAGAAGTAAAGTCTTCTCTCAGCGAACCAAAATCAAACTCTACTCTATTCCCGTCCTGCTTTATGGTGCAGAAGCTTGGACGATGTCAACATCAGATAAGACGACACTAGGAGTTTTCGAGAGGAACGGAATTGTTCGATGCAGTACCTGCTGGTGGAAGCCGAAGAAGATGGAGATCTCCAAACGATGGTAGGACCAGGTGGAGAGAGACCTGGCTTCGTTTGGTATCACTAATTGCCGCCAAACTGCCAGAAGGAGAGATGCGTGTAGACTCGGCTATAGCCGCGTAAGCGGTGTCTACGCCAGTCAAAAAGAAGAAGGAACCGGAATTTCAAACAGACAAGGGCTTTCAACTCAGGAGCACGCCAAAACATATTTAGGACATTTTTACTATTGCCAGTGCCTTAAAGGATATCTAACTTGTATTGCAATTCATCGTCTTCTTCAACTTTTTTTGCATATTATGAGCTCAGCAAGTAAACTTCTTTTGACTCAAATCTATTGTATTTACTTGTTTGCAAATTTGTAATTTGGTATGCGCACAGCTGCCTGTCTGCCAGTCTGTCTGCCTGTCGGTTGTCAATGTTGCTGTTTATAAGCTTGTTTATCTGCCGTTCGCTCGATTTTCGTATATTCTAAAGACGATTTTCTTTTAGTTTTTTTTTTCTTTTTTATTTTACTTTGTGCTGTGAGTGTTTATTTTTTTTTTTCGTTCGTCGTCTCGATTAGCGGTCATTTGCATGCCTAAGCTGCGGGTGTGGCGTGCGGGTGGTTGCTCTCCCGCCGCAGACCACAAGCTGTGATCTTAATGAGATAATCACATCGATTTTCGTTTCAGCCTTTGGCTGACTAAATTAATCATTCACTTGTTTCGGAATTTCAAATGAACTTAATTAGTGGTGGAATGTGAATGCGAATGTGCATAGGTATGTGAGGGTGCAACATTGTTCGTTGGGGTACATACACATTTACATATGCATACATGGATGAATAGAGGAGTAAAGGAAACTAATTTGTAACAAAATTGTTACCGTTAAAGTGCATTAAGTACCGCAACCATTCCTTTCCACGGAGCTTGTGGTGAATTTGAAGCTTTGATGACCATGGAAGTATGAATTCAATATTTTTTCTATACTTTCGTATTTAAACGAGACTTCATATATGTATGTACATACATATGTATGTGTATAGTTGAAACTCTGGTAAGGGAAACAATTATTATGTATTTGAGAATCGGTTAGTAGTCACTTTTCAATGGTAAGTATGATATCTCTAAAGAAATCAGTGGAGATCCAAACTCAAAGAGCATCTTTCTAGATTTTAAGCCTCTTCGTGGACTATGTTCGAAATTGTATCCTCTATCCAGAAAAAGCAATTATTCCAATATCCGACAAAGTCTTTCCAAAGTAACGCGAGGGTATATAGTATATTTTGCTGATAATCTCGTCTAGACGATTGGACCTGTTTACTGTCATGCCTCGGCGATCTTTCTGGCAATAAAAATATTTTGCATCGTTCACGGTTAAATAATATTTACGTTTCCTCACATATGAACGCAATTATTCTTGATAACATCAAGTATTTTAAGCTCGCTTTTAATTTAAAAATTGTACTTTGTCACCAGATACACTGATACCTACATACCAACGAGATTCACTTGGAATTTTGTGAACATTAAGCGCAGCGAGGCGAGTAGAGTTCTTGATTAGATAAGAGTTTACAAATAAAAAATAATAAATTTCAATTAATGCTTAGGCACATAAAAGGCGGCTAACATATCGCAGATCAGATAAATGAAAGCGTGAAAAGTGTTTAGCAACACTAGCTGATAGCAGTAGGGTGTTAAGCCCAAGCGAACACATACATACAAAATTTAATTTTTTTTCTACTTGGACTTATGTACACATATTCTTACATCATCGTCAAAATGATAAATGTTGGAAACTAGATATATGTACGTACATAGGTACACACAAACTGGCATTATAAATAAATATATTGGAATGTATATGGGTTTAGTGAACGTCTCGAGTCGCCACAAACCACCTTCTCAATTAAATATTACAACAAAATATCCGGCACAGGCAGTAATTAAATACACATGTACATACATACTTACTTATATGTGTGTATATGTATGTAACATCTCTTTGATATTCCTGTGTACATTTGCATAGCACTCAGAGTTCACAACACGAAAAAATAAACAATAATTCGGAAACAGATCAATCACGAGTAGATCTTTCAGCTTGAATGCGCCATCGATATTTGTTTTGATCGGCTAACTGGGCAGCAGGTGGGTGTGATGTGTTGTGTAATGTGTTTATCGAAATGGACGGATGGATGTGGGACGCATGTGCGGATAGATATTTTCCGAGAAAAGACAATTTTCTCCAATTTGAAATACATTTAAAGATCATAGGATCATAAGCAAGCATATTAATGCATACATGGACATAATATATATAGTCATACATATCAATAAACTAATTTAAAACTGTGATTGCATTTGATATATAGTCAACCAAATTAGATCAATACTGAGACAATACTGGAAATACAAGAAGCAGTAGTTATATCAATCACTAATCGAAATGCCTGGAGGAATTGTAACAAATTCTATCTTTTCACATTCTTGTATTTTCGTAAACTATTCTTGTTCTAAAAATCGGCGCCAATACCATTACATACATACAAATATATACATACATACAAATACGTACGTACCTCAAAATACATTGTTGACACGGTGAATGCTTGCAGCCGCCAGCAGGGGAAACAACTTATGATTCAGCAGACGCTGACGATAATTCCGTTAATTACAAGCAAATAAATGTGTCTGACATGTTGCATATGCGATTTTAATGAATTATAAACAATTACGCCTACATTTTAGCTTATTTGACGTCAAATTGCATATATTCGACATAATATTTACCGTTACAAATTATGTAACATTTATGAATGTTATTATTCTTAATGAAATTAAATCAAACTAATCGACTGTAATTAAATAAAAAGTAACGAAGAAATCTGATACACTAAAAGCTAATCGACGTCGAGCCGTTGACGTTGATTTGCTTTTGCCGCGAATTTTCGTTTTTTGAACGAGGTTGGCACGTCATTTACGACTGTTGGATCCAAGGTTTCAATGACCTTCTCTTTGAAGCGCTTTACAGGGGGTTCCGATGGCACATTGGACACAACCGGTGGCACATAATAGTTATCAACTTTGGGTAGCTCTAAGTCTATAGGTGCAGCAGCTGGTCTGTAAGAATAATAAAATATAATTTTTTTCATTTAAAACGATATTATTAGCTTATTTTATAAACTTACATTTGCTCCACCACTTGCCATTCACCAATCGTTTGTGCGGAAGCCTCTTCCTCCGTTTTGTATGATTGTTTCACTTCACGCCGCTTTTGTGCCTCTTGTGCAGTTTCGGGTTTTCTGAACATTTTCAAACGTTCTCGATTGTAACGCGCCACCTCCTCATTGACGTTCTCGCGAAACTTTTTCGCTTCACTTGCTTCTTCTATTTCTTGCTTTTTCACAGCCAATTCGTTTATGCGTTGATATTCGGCATATGAGAGATAGCCTTCTTTAGGTGGTTCCCATACCGATTCGTTTGTTTTCACGTTCCAATAATAGGTGTAACCTTCATCGGAGACCCCCTCAACCCAAAGTGACGCATTCGGAACAGTGTCTGGCGCTACCTTTTGTACCCTAACGGATCTGCCATCATCATCTTCATCATCGGAATTGCCTGGCAGTCTTACGGGATCCACTTGTTTTCCGCGCGATTTCGACGCTGCTGAAGTAGAAGCGGTCACAGTGGGCGTGCTTGCATCAAGTACGGCATTTATGCTACGCGCTGTAAAATCACCACTTGCGTGTATATCCTGCGCATATGAACGCATTGCCGCTTCTTCCATCTTTCGGATCTCGGCATCCATCTTTTGCTTCTCCCTTTCTGCCTTTTCACTATTACGGCTAATATCTGTAATGCGCTTGGCTACATTCAATTTGTGCCGCTTCCCACTTTCGTGGAAGGCAATGCTCTAAAATGGTAATTTTTTGTAAAAAATATTACTAATATTGTAAAAATCATTACTAACCGCTTTGTTGTCGCTTATCCAACATTTGCAAAAGTCACAGTATTTGCGCTCATTCGACTTCCAGTAGTCCGCCCTAGAATAGAGGAAAATAGGATTATTATTAAATGATTAGTGGATTGTGTAAATATCAATTTTTAACTTACATTTTTATAAATTAATAGTAATACGATTGTTTATAAACAAAATGCGTCTCACAGGTATTGGACACCACTTGAAATGTCAAAATCAGCAGCTGAGATTGTTGATAAAGCAGTTCTCGAAATTGTAATAGACTTGAAGTAGCATTGCGGTTCGTATCTCGGCTATATTTGCGACGACTAAAATAAAAAAATGTTGATGGTATTGTAATAGAGTAAATTTAAAAATAAAAATTTAAAACAAATATATTAACTAATATATAATATATTTAATCGTGTAAAACTAATTTTATAAAAAATAATTCTATTCATATATTTTGAAAAAAAAAAAAAATAATAATAATGATACGTCTTTATATTTCTTCACCACCTAAAATGAAATAGGGGAATAAAATAAAACAAAATTTTCCACAATTCGTAACAATGACCCCTAGCGTAATTTCCATTTACCTTATTAGACGGCAAATTCCACAAAAAGCTTAACTTATTTTAAGTTTCTTTCATGTACTGCAGCTTTGCATTAAATCTTTTTGTACTTAAAAAGTTTTTATTATCTTTTTCTATGCTTAGTTTAATCACGCTCACTTGTAAAAGTCACCCACAGTAACTGTACTTTTGACGACTAAAAGCCAAACGTGCAATGAAGAGAGGGGATTATAATTATGAAGGTGGAATGGTCCGTTAGTAGGAACAGAGCTATCAGATGCTTTGTTGTATGACAACCTCATTTAATCCACAGATTGGGAGGCGAAGGTGACAATTGCAGCCGTGACTGAATGCTCATCTTGTTGGATAGCATGGAGAGTTGCGAGTGAGTTGCTTTTAAGCTGAGATTAAGCGTTTGTGAGTTGGGTGTTGGTAAAAGGTAAGCCATTCGACACTCGTCCAATGACTCTGGTCTATCAGTCAGGTGCTTAACATGTAAATATTTGTATGTATGCTGTATTATAATGGCAATTCCTTAATTAAGTGCTGTCGAAATGTAAGTATTTTGGTTGAAGGTGTTGCTTTAGTCCTAATGATTTAAATGGTGTTCTGAGTCACCCATTTTAATGAATCAGAGTTTCTATCAAAAACTTAATAATCTAAATAATTTGAAATCTAGTAATTTGTTGTGCCGAATTCTGTATACATTTTTTTACTGAAATTAAAATTATGTATTATTTTAATATTTTAAATTATTATTATAATCTATGTAGGACTTAACGTGTTTTTGTAATGTCTCTATATTTTTTATCTTTCTAATCTTTAATTGCTTTAAAGCACTTTATTAATTATACTTTATCGATATTCATGACCGTTATTCTCACTTTTTCATTCTAAATTTGAATGCATCACAACAACAAACACAATGTATTTATCAAAAGTACGCTGATATATATGTACATATTTATGTACATTACTTATACATGTATATGTATATGCAATGCCATCATCACAATGGCACAGCAACGATTGCATACACACTCGCACACGCACACAGATCGCCAGCCAACCGCATCTACCCAGCGGGCGGCGCACAACGGGACATTAACCACAACAACAGCGTCAGACAACAGGAAAGCAGCGACAAATCAGCTAAATGCTACAAAAATGCACGAGCTATTTACTTACACACATACACACACAAGTACTCTTGTGTGTATGTACGAATGAATAACAAATACAAAGGTAATTACAAAATGAGTAAGAACATCATTAGCAATAACAACAACACACAATAGCCTTTAGCAGGAAAAAAACTGAGGTAAACTTGATATGAATATCACACTGTGAATGCATGCATGTCAGAAGCCATGTAAATACATACATACGTGTATTATGCAACTCACACACACGTATTTAGATATTATGCATTTGGCATGTCAATCACACACATACACATACGAAAGCATGCATATTGATATGCAATTTTTCGAGGGATGCCAATGCCTTCGCTGCTGCAATATGGTTCACGGAAGCGGATACTTTTTGTTTGCCACACTGTCTGTGTACACATGTACATAACTGCATTTTAGTGAACTTATTGTGGTTGCATCAATGGCGCACACTGCAGCGCTTTGTAGTTGCAAAATTTCTATTGACATCATTACAGGGATCGATTTGAATTTCCTGTCAACATTTCCATAGCTGCTTATCTCCTGGGTGCTGCACATACCTACATGCATACATATATGTGTGAATCTATTTAAATGAGTGTTGCTTGTATAATTCTATTTGCATTTGATGTCTTAATTATGTTTCAAACTACACATTTATTTATTGGATTACGCTATAAAACCAGTTTTATTTGAGCAATGAACCAATTCAGATATGATTATCCTACTAAGGAGAACTCTGAGTAGATTGATAGCCTTGAGATTTTTTTCAAAACCTACATATCAAATTAAATTAGTTTCAACTCAGAAACACATTTTATTTTTTAGAATTACCGTTATTTTATTAAAGAAATAAGGCGGTCGCCTCTTTCACTTCCTCTTGCCTCCTCTTGCTTTGATCACAATTTATATGTAAATCGTTAAAATTATATCTCGTTCAATGCTTACTCTCCTCCTCTTTTTTGCTCTTCTTTTCCTTCTCTTTCTTGCTCTCCTTTTTATGACCCTCCTTATGTTTGCCTTTCTTTTCACCTTTCTTGCCATACTCCTCGTGCTCCTCATGATGTTCACCATGCTTATGTTTCTTCTTGTACTTCTTCTCATCTTCATCCTTATGTCCCTTTTGATAGTGTTCCTTATGTTTCTTGTGTTCCTTCTTTTTGCCAGCCTCGTAGTGTTCACCCTTCTTGTGACCACCCTCCTCCTCTAAATCATGCTTATGATCCTTGCCATGTTTCTTATGATGTCCCGCCTTATGTTCATCATCGTAGAATTTCTTCTCTTTCTTATACTCGTCCTTATTGAATTTCTTATGGTATTCCAATTCTTTGTGTCCCTTCTTATGCTTTTTCTTATGATGATGCTTGCCGCCCTTCTTATGCGCACCATGCTCCTTCTTCTCACCATACTCCTCCTCCTCATCATAGTACTTCTTCTTCTTCCCGCCCTTATTACCATACTTGTGTTCATGGTCCTCCTCCTCGTGGTGCTTCTTCTCGCCCTCCTCCCATTCCTTATGCTCCTTATGACCCTTATCGCCTTTATGCTTCTTCTCCTTGTGCTCCTCCTTATGATACTTCTCGCCCTCCTCTTCTTCCTCCTCGGAGGACTCTTCTTTCTCCTCCTTCTTCTTCGCTGTCACATAGGTGACCAAGAGTGCGAGCAGCAGAAACACTTTCAGGTGACGACGCATTCTCAGTCGCGGTCGAATTGCCAATCTGACAATATTTTCCAACTGTTTTATAGGAAACTTGAATGCTCAATAGAAACAGAGAAGTGTGGCAGTTAGGTAACAGGTGAATGGATTGCGTTTAATACACTTGGAGAAATTTGACGACTTCATGAGGTTTAGCACATGAACTAAGACTGCTATACCCCGCTTTTGCATTGAATTTCTCACGGTGTATTGCCACTGCGGTTTTACATTTGCGTTCGAATGACGTAAATTTAATGCTTCACTGCCGATGCAGCGTGGTTTATATCAACGTAATACCGAAACTGAAGAAAAACTAAGTTTTTTGCTGCTTTGCTACAAGCATTGCTACTTACGAGTAGCGGAGCAGCTTCTTTGCGATATTTGTCTGAAATTATCATAAAAGGTGGATAATGTAATGTAAATTCCCATTTGCTGAGCATCTTCAATGACTAAGAGTGGATTTAGGCGGTGTACCTACTTAGTTAGGCTGCATCATGCGGTTATATGGTCTACTTATATTGGATTATGAATCGCATTTCAAAGGAACGCATTCAACATATTGACGGCAGCATATAGCTTTGCTACGATCTCATTACGAGCAAACAGGATTTCAATTAACCCACAAATTGATACTCAAACAATTGTCGCTTGCTGTGCGTCTTTTCGCAGTGCCTCTTGCACGGCTACACCCCCGAACTCGAGCAATAAGAACAACTCAAAGAAGATCCTTTACTGCCAGCGGTCTTTCTTTAAGACCAGACTTATTTGGGCTAAGCCCACGCGCTGCCTTCTACATGTCACAAAGTGCAAATATAAGCCAGACAAAACAAGCGAAAGCCTAACCGATAGGTGATGAAAGGCTGCTGAAAGGCTGCCGGGGAAAGTAGTAAAATAATGAGCATTCACAGAATGAATAGTACGAGAGCAGGAGCATGAACATGAGCATGAGCTGGATTCGCACTAGTGCACCAGTTAAACAGTCAAATCCATTGTTTTTGGCATCTGCCATTGTTAACGCCATCGAATGTCGTTCAGTCATTTGTTGTTGGTGTTGTTGTGCTGTCGCTCGGCAGCGGCGGTTTGCGTTCAGCTGCTCCGGTGGCTGCCGAGAGTCGTGGCGTTGCACTTTGTCTGAGGTGAGAATACAAATTGGCCTTTGATGGGATTTACAGTTGCGTTCTATATACATACATACATATGTATGTATGCCATTGAATACACAGGCGCAAATCCACATCACACTCATACTCGCACTCTCCAGATACATGTATGTGTGTGTGTATGCTTGCTCATATAAAAGGGTAATAATCCCCATTTGCTGATTGTTCCATTGCTGCCTGTCATTGCCGGTGTCAACGCCACAACCGACAATTCTGCCAAACAGTAGCAGTCATCCGGCTGTCGGCTAGGTAGTTGGATAAAGCGTCAGTCAGTGCTATCAAATTGGCAATGCGCTCATGCTTACACACTGACATATGTACATGTGAGATGAGATTCGGCCATTTTGTTGATTATGCGTGTTATAGATATGTACATGCAAGCATTAATTACTGCTCGCTTGCTTATGAAAATAATAATTACGTATGAACATGTATGGAGTTCAGTATTTAGAGTGCAAAAGTAATGCTAAATTACTATTTATTATACATGTACTCTGTATCCACACATCAATAATATTCTGTTCCAAGAATGGCTCTATTAGTTGTATAAAATCTCCTGCATACTACTTTACTACTCACCCAACGAGTTCAGAAATCGAACCGTCGCTGCATATGAAATGAAATTAATTTTTTAATCTCTGCCTTGAGGCTGTTTGAAGATTAAAACCATAATAAACGCGTGCATACATGGGTTTAAGATATGTTATGTATATGTACATATGTACGAATGTGTGCGGCATAGACTCTCTGCGTGCTTTAATCGATTGTGAAATACAAAATTTATCGGAGCCAATAAGGAAAACTTGTGTGGAGGCATGCATAAATGAATGAACGTACATATGTACATACACAATTTATGTGGACATACCAATTTACTTATGCAAATAAAAATTATATACTAAATTTTATATGATCAAATATAAAGGCAGCCATTTAGCCGGTACATACTGCCACATATATGTTTGTATGTATATGCACAAATAGAAAATGTGCAGTCTTAAGAGGAAATATGCTCGGTAACAGTTTTGTAAAATAAAGTTGCAGAAGCAGAGTTTAAAGATTAATAAAAACCAATGAAAGAATAATATTTAGAAAATTATACACTATACGACAAAATCGTGATTTTTTCGGGGTATTGAACCAAACTAATTTAGATTGAGTCATAAGTAAAATAAAAGTAAATAAAACAAGTAAGGAAAGGCTAAGTTCGGGTGCAACCAAACATTTTATACTCTCGCAATTTATTTAGAGATCTACCTATATTTTCGGTGAAAAATTACCCTTAGGCACTGAGTTCTTCATATTTGATATCAGGGGCCTTGAAAAGTCATGGTTCGATTTTGACAATTTTTCCACAAGTGATGTCACAGCTCAAATACAGTATTTGTGTAAAGTTGTTTCGCTATCTTTATCTTTTCCTTATGTATACATTATAAAGTGAAGGAATCAGATGGAATTCAAAATTGAGTTATATGGGAAGTTGTCGTGGTTGTGAACCGATTTCGCTCATATTTCACCAGTGTCATCAGACTGTCAAGAAAATATTATACACCGAATTTCATTGAAATCTGTCGAGTAGTTCTTGAGATATGGTTTTTGAGCCATAAGTGGGCGACGCCACGCACCTTTTCCATTTCCTAAAAAAATCTCAGTGCAGCTTCCTTCTGCCATTTCTTATGTAAAATTTTTTGTTTTTGACGTTTCTCGTTAGTGAGTTAACGCACTTTTAGTCATTTTCAACCTAACCTTTGTATGGGAGGTGGGCGTTGTTATTATCGGATTATTATAAATTTTATTTTCATAACTTTATTTATGGCTTAATTATAGCTCTTTATGTGTTTTTGGTTATCGCCATTTTGTGGGCGTGGCTGTGGTCCGATTCCGCCCATCTTCGAACTTAACCTTCTTATGGTGCCAAGGAACATGTGTTCCAAGTTTCATTAAGATATCTCAATTTTTACTCAAGTTACAGCTTGCACGGACGGACAGACGGACAGACAGACATCCGGATTTGAACTTTACTCGTCACCCTGATCACTTTGGTATATATAACCTTATATCTAACTCGTTTAGTTTTAGGACTTACAAACAACCGTTATGTGGATAAAACTATAGTACTCTCTTAGCAACTTTTGTTGCGAGAGTATAAAAAAACATATATCCTCAATTTTTCGAAGTTAATTCTATAATGTAGTTACTAAATAATCCAAAATAATGAAAAACTCTTTTATATATAATTTTTATTATTTTCTCATCATTACTGTATACAGAATTTGTCTCTGTTATGGTTCTCTTAAGTGAAAATCAAGTTACATGATTACTATAAATCTTCGCAACCTCCGTGTATTCATTATACTTATATAATATGTATTCCTATATATGTATGTAAATGCTTTTGGCCCATACTAGCGCTTGACTGAGTAGGATTTATGTATTTTTAATGCAAGACTGCCAGCGGCGTCATTCACTTGTTTTAACAACGTGAAAAGTAATAAAATATTTTATAGATTCCAATTATTGTGGCCTAATCTCTTAAATAAAATATATATTTTGTGTCTTTGCAGAATATCGAAATACATTCAGTAGCTTCAGCCATTCTTGTTAGGGAAATTTAAAGAAAAAATATATATTTTTGTATATAGGTGTAGGAAGTTCATGGTATGTATGTATGTATATATATGCTATTTTATAATATTTTTATTGTTTTCATAGTGAAACGGCAAATATTGAATATCTCTTGGTGTCAGAGTTTACATGGAACTTACATATTACTAAAAAAATAAACTCAGAGTTATTCTAGGAAGTAAGTATGAACGATTCATATAAGCGCTAGATCTTATACTTATATAATAGGAAGCAGCGGAAAATTAGTGCTGGAAGAAGTTCTAACTTAAGGTAAACAGTAAACTCTTATACATCACTCTAAGCAGTACCATTCATGAACACAGATCAAGTACGATACTAGTTAACATTTGAAACTATGATATTGAAGTGAAAGAATAGAAAAAGTTAGACACGTTCACTCAACGCATCGGAGAAAATTGCTCGGAAACCACACCCATTTCACTATTCTATAACTCAAAGCTCGCAAAAGCACCAAGTGCTTGGTTAAGCACCGACTTAACCGTATCCTTACTTATATGCTATGTATGTACATATGTTTGTATATACATAGGTACAAGTGTATGGATTTCAACGAAACACAATGGTCGTGCGTGTTTTTCCGAATGGGTTATTTGCATTTTTCGCGCAATAAATAAAGCCATCAAAGGCGAAAAATGAATTGCAAATATTAAATACACCATATGAAATGAAAAAGTATGCACTCACCTGTATGTGCGAGTATGTGCGTGTGGCATTGTGAAATGTGCATTCGAAATCGACGAGAAAAAACTCTTTCAGTGCACAGTATATACTATGTAAGCACATACAGGCATAGCTATATATGAATTTATATCATTTTAAGTGACTTTTGTGAAAACAATCCGCATTCGTACATATGTATCCATGCGCTATGGGCCAGCAGCAGTCGCTTCCACATTCGTCAGCGCGGACATTCGCGCGAATCCTTTGGCTCAACCAACCAAAAGGTGTTCAAGCGAAAGATGCAATTAACGAAATATTCATATTTGTGTTTGTTCAATAATTTTTTGCTACATTTAAGCGCGCTAATTAAAAAATATAAATGTGAATGATGTCGTTTGGAAGCGTTCACATAGCCACGCACATACGCGAGTGAGTGTATGAGTGCTGCCGATCATGTGAAAAAGGGTTTAATTAAAAATACATTAAAATCGCTTAAATGGAAAAAACGAACTGAGTTAAAAACGCACCTTTGGCCACAACAAACTACATACATCCATGGCTGGCTTAATGAAACAACACGCAAACGCACACACGCGGACACCAGCACGCACGCATATTAAATTTCAACAATACCAGCCCGCCCTCAGCGGAGAAAAAAGTCGACAAATTAAATAAAAATCAACGTTTAATAGATTGCAAATATTTGTAAATTTTTACATGAACTATTAACGTTGACAAATAGCCAACGCACACAATTAAATGCATGACAACAACAATAACACGACAAACTACCAGAGCGTAGCCAAAGTGGCAATGAGAAATTCGAAATGTGAAAAGAATATGCTTTGCCACCACCAAAGTACCAGCAGCAGCAGCAGCAGGCACCCCGGCTCATATACATCCTCCTTCCATCCAATCATCCATCCAATGGGCTTCGAGTTCGACTGTGTCATTGTCACTGTGCGTCACTGGCTCCCCTCAATGCATCATTGCGGTCTCACTCGTATTTGGCCAACAAGCCATTCGGAAGCGAATAACCAAACAAGGAAAAAATTGTCAAATAGATAGGCAAACAACATGGAAATTCGATAGGAAGCCGTGTAAACATTACCAAAAAGCAAATGCAAATGCAAATGCGACCCAAGATGTTCGACCGGGAAAAAATCGAAGAAATCGTGGTGGAGAGAAGCGTGGAGAGCATGTTCTTGGTATTTTTTTAGGTCACTCCTGGACTGCCGTGCGATTACTTCTCGGTAATAAGATGCAGGAAGGCAACTGAAGCGTAGACTCGAGCGCATTGGCACACGTTTGTTTACCCAAAGACAGCTGTCTTCTTGCTTCATTAATGTCTTGTTGTCACTCTTTCATTCTTTCAACAGTATAACCACAGTCCATCGTGAGTAATGTCTACTGGTTTACCTTGCATACTATTATTACTGTTATTTTCAATGCCCTCCACACGCATTCACTAGAGAAGAAGTATTTAAAATAATGTAAGTCCATCTTACTATTTTAAAATGGCGCTTAATGGCGCCTAATATACACATATTTTTAGAGGTTATATTTATAAGACACTTTTTTATTAAACTATTAACATCAAGAACCCAAATTTCTTTTATTCCTATCATTTATTTATTTCTTTTTTTTATTTTATATTCTATAGCTATCTTAATATTCAAGAATGATCCATCATATATACATATTTCTTATTACTTAATTAAACATTTCATTACTATTGAAATTCAAAAAAGTATAAATCATCGTCGGCAATTTATATTATTATCTTTGATTGCCTTAAATTTGAAAGTTTGTTCTTCGAGAATCTATCATCTGTTGAGGGATGGTACAAAACTTGGTGGTACAACCTTAGAAGACGCAACTCGAATTTAATACATCGAATGGATGCATAAATCTATGCGGTATATTGAAGTGAAGTCAGACAGCTCAAAAGCCATTTCATTAACCATACTTTTAAGCTTCACTCATATTTTTATGTAGAATTCTATATAAGCTGTCCACTGTGCGAATAGTTCCTTTGACACAAGCACAAAAGCTAGGTCGACAAATCATCACATCTGAAAATACCTTTCCTAAACATTTCTACATTTCTGATTTACTTGATTTTAAAATGATTTGTTACTTTCCATATTTATCAATTTAAATGGTTCACTGTCGTTTCAGTTTTGATTCTGGCACTACTATATACATAAGGTATTTGTATGTATGTATATACGAGTATTGCTTGCAACAGAGAGACTTTTGGATAGGAATGCATTACCTAGTTACTGCTAAAGTGGAATACTAAAGTATATATGCATGCGTTTGTGAGGTTTGCAAATTGTTTATAAGACAGGACAATTGATATTTCTAAGGATGCACAGGACATCCAGCATTCAGCAACACTGAATGTGCATTGCAGCAATGCCATCAATGTGTTGGTCATCCTTTGACAATCAAGTCGAATGCAAATTGTTATTTATAAAATTTCCAATAGCTACGAATCACAATTCCAGCAGTGAGATGAAAGGATGTGAAAGCAACAAACAACAACTGAAATGGTCAGTGACAATGCAAATTCACTGCAGTCTTCTTCACGACGACACCCTTGTTATATCCAATGGCCTTTTATTCATCAAGCTTTAAATTTTTCTATTTTTGCATTGTATCATTTCAGAACTTTGATTCAGTTAGTATTGCTTAACATACAATAGAAAAGAGCGGAGAATAGAAGAGTGAATGAAAAGACAATATGTGTTCATGTTCGAAAATTTTAATTTTTGTTTTAATGAGTGAATGGAATGGAAAAAAAATCTGTTCCCTAATTTATACGAGTTTCAAGCAATGCCAAGTCGTTCTGTAAATATCATTAAAAGACGAAGAAGATATTTTTAAACGATCCACTGAGACATTATCCTAGATATCTTAACCGATATTGATCAATTTTAGCACAGATCACCAAAAATAGTTTAAGAAAAAAATTCATAAAATCATGTTGGACTTCTTGCTATAAATCGTTCATTAAACTCTTGGCGACATATTCGTGGAACTTTTTTTATTCATACCTAATAAAATTCTTCTAGGTATCATGGTTTTTTAGTGAAATTGTTAGGAAAATACCGTCGGATTTCCGAAAACTTGCCTAGACGATACAGTCATTATATATGATTCGATAATTATATGTATATGGAAACGAGAGGAATACTAAAGAAAAAATATCAGTGATAAGATATACCAGACTCTGTCCTTCTATTTTTGAGATTGATTCTATTTGAAAACTAAATATGTATAATCGGAGTTTTTAACTTTTCTATATTGAACGAGTTTCTTCTAATTACAGCTATATGCCAAGTTTCAAGACTCTCTAAAATGCAGAGCAATTTTATTAGTAGTTATTTTCATATCAGCTCGAAGGTTTGCCATTGTCTACTGGGATCGGCTTCAAGTGTCTGTCAGTCGAGTCAGTACTCAGAGTTCAGTACACTAGCCTTCAAAGAAAAATTGAAATTCCAAAAACTGCTTTAATTATTATTAGTTTTTATTAAGTTTGACATTTTTTAATTAATTCTTAATTCTTACAATTAATGATTTATTGATTACATTTATATTTACTATGCATATTGGGCTAAGACAGTTATTCACTTAATTTAACACTTCGAAATCAAATAAAAAATGGACACGCGCACACCTTTAGCTACTAGTCAAATACATTTACAAATTGTGATTTATTACAATAAAAAAAATAAATGTCACAACAACACACTTTTACAGTTATATATAGTTTAATGCATAATTTATATTACAAAATTTATTAGTATAATTTAAGGCGCTATAACAAACAAACACATAATAATAAAAATAACAAACGAAACATACATACAAACAAACAGAGATATATACAATAGTTAAATAGATAATTAGCGACGGCTACATTCACACAACGTTTGGTGAAATTATACAAAATTGATATTATAAAATGGATTTTGATGAAAAAAAATAAAAACATTTTTGTCTTTATTTATATACACACACACACGCGCGTGCGCACACATTTCAAACTTTACAAATACCATTTTGGTCTAAGAACATACCAACTAAATTATATTTAAATTAAGGTGAAAATCTACATATGTACAAATAAGTGGCGTGGCGCACAGTGTTTTATGCCACCTCCAGGTCGGACGACTCATCGGCGTCGCTATTATAGCTATTCGGATCGGTTTTAATGTGATGACTCAGTTGACTGGCGTAATCCTCGGCGGCGCATTTCAGATTCGCCACAGCGGCCATTACAGCGCCGTTGGCGTTCACCGCGGCCATTCCCGCAGCGCCTGAGGCGCCTGACGGCGCGTTGCCGGCACCGCCGCACTGCTCCTCTTGCAGCTTACGCAGACGCTCCTGCTCCTCACGCTTCTGTTTACGCCACTTAGCGCGACGGTTTTTAAACCAAACCTGAAAAGACGAAATGAAAACGGAAACTTAATAAAATGAATTCTATATTTAAGCATTATTTTTCTGGATTCCTAAATGTAATATTCGATTACAATCTTCATTGGGAGCAAATATTTATTTTTTAATATTTTAATTTGCTTACGAAAACCTCAACACCCAAAGCAACCGTTGCACTTGCATGGCTGCCCCAATGAAAGAAATGTCTTTCAGCTCATGAAAGAGCACAAATGCGAAAACAATATTCGCATGGCAACGCAACGCGCAGCATATGAAATTTCATAAAATAGAAGACAACAAATTCCGCCGATTTAACGAAATTATAAGAGACATCCATCTGGACTCATCGCATGGAGTATTTAAACTGAAAAGTATTCAGATGTAAAAGTCGAAAATATTATGTACATTAAAAGGAAAATATTTCATTCGAGTACTAAATATGTGCTCTTTTCTTCCCTTTTCTTCTAAATGTATCCCACCTTTATTTGTTTATCGCCGTATAAGGAAACTTCAGAAAAATCGCTATGGCTTCAAAAACACTTTCATCCGTTTTTCAAATTAAATTTCAATAAGAAAATGTCGCATGTTTGAGTAGGAAGGAAGCAAGAAGAACAAATCAAAAGAAATAGAATAAAATTCACGTGGTCCCCGCGGTTATGCATAAAAGCCGCGTAACACCCGCGTTCCAGTCATGCCAGAAAAGTGCATTGAACAAAGAACCTTATTTTTCTTAAGAGCAACACAGATTTGGTTTTGCTTTGCTCGGTTTATTGTATTTATTTCCATTTTCTACTGAATCGCTAACACTGTTTTGGCTTCCATCCACGTCGCCTTATCTTTGAATCCTTGACGCACAACCGCACAACTTTTTCACACAAACATATGTACATTAGCTTTTTTTCATTTACATATTTGTAGATTTCCGCGGAGTGAAGCGTTGGTAAAGTGTGCGCCTTCAGATTTCCTGCTTACGCTCAGCTAAGCTTGACCTTTTGCTGCTAGCATTTCCCATCAGCCGACGTCGAACGTCGCTGCTCTGCGTTCGCGAAATACTTTTGTAATATTTAAATTACAGTTTTCTTTCTTTAGAGCTTCTTCTCGCGTACTTTCATTTGCTTCCCGCCTAATTAGGCGGTTTATTATAATTGTAATTAATTTTACATTGGCTTTTGCCAGAGCCAGCCTCACTCCCTTTCATGTACTTTACTGCTGTGCTAGTGTTCTTACGTTTACGCTGCTTTTCAGCAGCTTCCTGGGTGTGAGTTGCTATGCGCAACGTGGCGCTTTTCATAATACGCGCACTCCCCGCCCACTCGCGTTGGAGAAAGTTTTCTGGAAGCGTTCAGGCGGAAGTTGCAAATTGGTCTTTTAATTAAGACACAAAAACGCTACAAGAGGCCAACCGGGGAAGGCAAGACAAGAAAAACAAGCACAGAAAAAGGCAAACAACCAAACAGTAAAGAAGCAGCTCAAGAAAATGGATGGCAAATGGAAATTTCCTCCGCTCCACACTCCATATAGAGGGAGTTTCCGCCCGATTTCCCTCATTTAACTGGGCCTTTTCAGGTGGAGCAAGTTTGCTCATTCAATTTATTTCTGAGCATTGAAATTTGGATTAACTTTTCTCCTTGTTTGCCATTCAAAAATAAATAATTTTCTTATTATTATTATTTGTATTTTGTATTTGTTTAAATAAGGCAGGGTTGTGTAAATGACTTAAGGGTGAAATGTTCGCACACAGTGCAAATACAGCCAGAGATACATAGTAGTGTGAGGCGATGTCAGTGATGATTGGCGCTAGCTGCGAGAGAACTTAAGCCAACTCATGTTTACAGCTAACGTGGGTGGAGCTTCACTTTGTGCTTAATCGTTGGTGGGTGGTTGCAGGCGCATTGACCATTTCTATTTACACACACACACATTTACTAACACTTGCACCAAAGTAACGTTATCTATTTGGCATTTGCTTTGTTGTTGTGCAGGCTATGGTTTGGTGAATTGAGCCATGCTGAGTTTGGTCCTCACTTTACAACCTGATTCGTTGTTATCTCTCTCTGCTACCGGCGAGCACAAACCCTAATGCTTTGCGCGAAACAATAAAGAAAATAATTTAAAATCAACAAAATGCTCGCAGCTATTTTTCTAACTTTTAATTGAAAAATAAAAATAGAAGAGCGCGGCTGTTATTATTTTCACGTTACTTGTTGATAGTTTATTGTTGTTATCACTTTGTTTATTGTTGCTATCTGCATAGCTGCATTTTTTGTGCCGCTGCTCACAGTTCAAAGTATATTTCATTTTATTTATTGGAATTGCCAAATCAAAATGCAGTTGAGTGATTTTACGGAAAAGAACACACTCAAAAATCAACTGAGCCACTGCTATAGAGTACGCTCTCTTCATGCGGAATTTAAAATATGCAATCGCTATTTATTATTGCTCACAAAAAGATTTTTTTTTTTACAAAAGCAAAAACAAATATAAAACGCACAACAAAGCTTTTAAAGTGCTCTAATCACTAATTAAACTTGACATTTAGCGTAAAATCTTGTACTTTCTTTTTTACTTATCCATTGTAAATTTAAAACCGCCCAGGCGTTCAATGGCGAATACTTGTGCAAACATGCACACATACATATGTATGATATCTGTATGCTGCCAACACCTTGGCAACCTTTGATGATATCAAAGCGGTTGAATTCATTTAAGTATGTTTGTATATATGTATGTTTCTATGTATATTTAATGAAAGCTATCGTGGTGGTTATATTGCAATTTTGTTGTCTGTAACAATGTATGCCAGTTACAGTGTGGTTGCAAGCGAATCTGAGGCACATTTAAAGTGACGACTCAACAGTCTTAATCCCAGCTGTCAATTCGCATTTGTCAAATTGAGTGATTATATATTGCGAATTTGAGGCATGCATATAATATTATATAATTTTAAATTGAATCGTTTAAGTATTTGTCAAATACATATTATATATTAAATGAAGTCAAGCGCAAACTGAAATCATGCTTGTTGCTATGAAATTTAGACTACATTTAACAGAAATGGTTTTCGAAGCTTCTCCTTATGTTGGACTCTCCGGCCATTTTTGTGTTTAGAAAAGATAGGATGGTGAATTGCCACTTTAAAGTTATACTAAATGACTTTGAGTATATACAACCAAGCCTTAGAGAACTGCTACAAATCAGTATATATATATTGAAAATATTTAAGCAACAACAAGAATTATATTAAATAAATAGAAAAAGAATAAAAAATATATTTTTTTTGTAATTTTCCACAATACTATTACAATATATTACATTCAAGTTGTCAGTACTACTATATTAAGTCATAAATTGCCTAATACAACCACCAATCACGCACCCGCGTACTGGTTTGCCAATAACGGCTGTATACTGCAATGTTGCATTTACTAATTTTTCGCGGATTTCGCCTCTTAACTATGTAAATATTTTTCGATGAACAGCAAAAAAAAATTAATTATATGCATTACATTATTAAGTACTTTGGGCGCATTAATTTCCCATAAAATAGTGCAAAGTTAAACAAATAAAATAAACACACAAAAAATATATGTATGTATGTCCAAGCAAACATTAATTATAAAATTTGCGGCTAATTAAAATCGGTAATATTTAAATACCGAAAGTCAGTTGATTTTTCAAATTAAACAGCGCTAAACTAAAAATCTAGCAATAAAACGAATAAGAAATATACATATATAAATATTTGATGAATATACATGCATATATGCATATAGAAATATATAAAAAATATACATAATAATTGCATATTAAAAGGATCAGCGTGGCAAGGTCAGTTTGCTGCCGCTTACTAATCTCATAATTTTTCCAATCAACAGAATTTTCACAGTTTTTTCGCCATTTGCCATATGCGCCCACACTTTCTACTCTACATATGTTCATATACTATATGTAATTGTTATGGCGGTTTTGTACTATTGGCGACTGTATTAAAAAATCCGTGACTAAAACAAAATTTTAATAACCGCAAGCTGCTGGTCAGCAAATAGATGTAGATGTAGAATAGATGTAGATATGTACATATATGTAGATATAGATATATATGTATATACATAGGTGAACACGTGTAAAACAAACATAACACAAGCACTTACATATGTATCTACAACTAAAACGCTTGATTCCTATGTGTTTAATTCTTTACATATATACATTTTTACGCAGTGGCTGGTGTAAGGTTTGTTGCGACTAGTGTTGTTGTACTTGTGTTTTGAAACAGCGGTAAGCGGCCATTGTTATGAAAATGTTGGCTTAGTGGTGCAAAATATCCAAACTCCATTTTTCAAATTAAATAAACAGAAATTTTAAGCGCTTTATGGCCGCCACGGGCGCTGCGGGTGCTGAATAGTGCATTAAAAATTTACTCTATTTCATGCGAACCTACATATGTACATATATACATTATTTCCATATTCCAGAGCTTTTAGCAGGACAAATTATATAGAAATAGGCGAAGAATCAATGTAATGCACTGAGAGCTGATATTTGAGATTATTTACTTAAGAAACCATGAGAATTTTAGCAAAGATAAATTGATATTTCCAGCCGAAACATCAGCCGTCTTTTATGTATCTCCTCACGGTAGTTGAATTTGCATAAAGCTCAATACCTCGACGGGATTTTTATCAGGCATGAAAAATCTCAGCTAACTCCGAGAATCGCTTTACAGCCGCCTTGGTCTAAGCTGTGCCGTTTTTCCCTCGGTTTCCTCGCGTTTCAACGGCGTTATTTGAATTTTTAAACAATTCACTTAACAGCGAAAACTGCAAAATCAACACACGGCCAACTCAAAGCTGTGGCTGCGGCACGGTTCAATTTGAGCGCTCAATTCCCTAAGAACAAAATACGCACCGCAAGTGATGGTGAGCAAAATGGCCGCAAGCAATGCGCTGATACGAGTATGTGTGTATGTTGCTCTGTGTGTGTGTGTGCGTGTGTTTGTCTCAATTTTTCATATGCATATGAGTGTGCATGTGTGTGTATATATAGGCGGATTTTACAACTCTAAAGCGTATAAATCGCTGATACTCTGCGCCGCTAAGTTTTGTATGCTTTCGCAGGCGGTGATGCGCGGCCAAGCGGGTCGGCGTTGGCTGTAGCTGTGGCAGCGGCAGCGGCAATGGCAACGTGCATGAAATCCATTAAACAAACACACCCAGCAGCGGTTGATTTTTAATTAACTACACGCCACAGCAAAAAGTAAGCAAGCAGCCTGCGCCGTCGCACAATAACAACAGCAACAACAACACCAAAAATCAAGCCAATGGATTTCGATAGCGATACACGTATATATAAAGCTATCTACATATGAGTATATACATAGATATGTGCTCAGGTCACGAGCAAACAGACAAACATAATCACCATACACGCTCACCGACACCAGCCAATATGCACACTTAACCATGAATACACCAACACTGGCAACACCGTGTTGCACTTTTGCCGATTTCACAGAAACGTTGTTTTAATAAAAATTCAGTGAAACTGCCTCTCAACACCTCGTCGATTTTCGGCCTAGAGATTTTGGGCCGAAAAACAAACTTAGTTACACGGCTCCCACATGGCGTTGTGGCAATTTCAGCAACATCAGCACATACCCCTCCCCCCAAATGCCCGCCCGTTAGAAACTAAAGTGGCGCCATGGATTAAAGTTGCTGCACCGATTGCTCACTGTGTGTGTGTGTGTGTGAGTGCTGTTGCAACCAAAGCATACGAGTTGCACACATGACTGCCTTCAATCTAACGAGTGCAACGCAAAAAGCCAGCTAACCGGCAACAACAACAACAACGCCGAGGCAAAAATTACTGCCAATGTTTTGACTATATTTCGGCATTTTAGGCAAACAAGTGAGGCTGATAGGTTGTAGAGGTTGCTGTGGTTATGTTGGTTGTATGCCTTACTTTGATCGTGTTGGCTGCAATGCACTCAGCCACTTTGGCTGCATGAGGCTGGTTGTCACAACTTTGCGCTTGGCTAATCTCAGCAGCTGTCATCATGTCACCAACTACTCAGACGCAAACAAGTACATAGCTCTCACTGAAAGCAATTTTCCATTGCTGCCTCTCGCACACACAGCACACAGGAAATACGCACCTAGTCTAATTAGAAGCTAAAGTAAAAAAAAATATAAAAAAAAGTTGAAAAGATTCAACTGTACTACTCTCGTACAAGGCACAAGTCTCAAATGGCTTCAGCTGATTGAAAACGCTCGAAAACTTGACTGCAAAATTGATGTGATTAAAAGTAAAAGATTCATGTTTCCACAACAGAATTGGGTAGTGTGAATAAATTTGCATCAATTACATGCCAATCAATGGGGATTGAATGGAATTTTAAAATATATACATATTTGCTGAAAATCAGTCAAGCCGCTTTTCTATTTCTAAAACTTCAGGAAAAAGAAAAAAAAATATCGAAAATATATATAAGAAAAGAAGCAATAGAAAACGGAAAAAATGGGATCCCCAAATCTTAAATTCACGTCATCGTCTGAAGAAGTGTGTGTTTATTTGTGTTTTGAAAGGACTAAACGCGCCGCTCTATTATTGAAGCATTATCCACAACATTTTCACCACGCAATGCCTCAAAATGTGGATACGTACGAGTATTCCCGAGCACAAAAGTGCACAATCATCTTTGCAACGTTCTTAACACATATTTTGTTGTCGAATGTGTCTTATGAGCACATTTTTGGAACATTTTGTTTTTTTTTTATTGCTTTATTGTTACTAAATACAAATAGCTATGTATGTATGTATGTCGGAATGCCACTTGTTTATTGTTATAGTTTTTCCTTTTTTGCCGCTGTTTTTTCAAGCCATCTAAGTAAGGCTTAAGTAGACCGACAAAAGGACAACAATTAGCAGCAATTGCTGGCTCTATCTGGCCGCATTTAGGTTAGGTGCCTTTTGAAGTTTGCGCTCTTTTGCGAAGGTGTATTTGTATATACAAACAAATAAAAATAAAATATCACTTAAGCTGTGGTATTTGGACCACCAAGTCTGTGTTTGTTTAAAACTTTTATACGGCATTTATCAGTATACGAGGTATGCTCAAAAAATAACGGGAATTTTAAAATTTCCAATAGAAAGTGAAATTTTTTTTTCAAAAAACGAAAATTCCCGTTATTTTTTGAACACAGGTCATATTTTATAAATGTATTTATGTAATATTTACATGCAATAAATTGAATTTATTACAACCACAAATTGCATGCATATTTGCAAACTGTAGGAAAAACCCACCCGTTTTGGTGTTTCATTACTTTTATGGCGTAAATTAAAATATTGTTTATTTTTGTATGAATTAAATGAAATTAAATGGCAATGAGTTGGAATCAGCAGATTTTCGTTGATTTTAAATAACGTAACAAGTGGCCGGCGGCAATGTGTCCGCAACCTTGCATTTCACACACTCTCACACCAACACACTCACACACTCGCATTCAATGTAGCATGCATATTTCATGCACAAACCACCACCAAAGTGGCTGATATGATGTTCACACCCTCACCCGCAAAGTTTGGGCGCACAATGCCATGAAAGTGTTTACGTTTTATTAAAGCACTTGAGCCACACATTGCGGTTTTACAATAAATGCCACTTGCAGCTAAAATTATTATTTTCATAATTTCTGCTTATTGAGAACACGCTATTTCAAAAATACAAACACCCTCATCCATACTATTATGTACATATACACACCGCTGTTGGGCTGTAAGCTTGTCAGGATACACTATGAAGGTACGTAAGTCGTTGTGTGCAAAGCATTAAGCAAGTGTGTGAGTGTGTGTGTGAGTGTGTGTGTTCGTGCTTTTAACCTGTCTCCTCAGGGATTTGCTGTTATTTAAGGTTTCGGTTTGTTTTGCTTGCAGCGCATAAACATTTTTATGGAGTAACTTTAAATTATGCCCTCAAGTGTTGCAACTATAGCAGGCCACAAGGAGCCAAGCTTTGCCATTTATATACTTTCAAATTCGATCCGCCGGCATATGCAATCCTTAGCAAAACATTGACAAAGTGCGTTAATGTTGTTATTGTATTAGCTATTTGTGCCGCCAGCTTCCCGGCGGGTGGGAGAGAGCGAGAGGGAAAGAGTGCATAAATTTACACTTAAGTGAAATTTTCATTTTATTTTATTTTGTGCGCGGGGGAAAAATATTATGAAATAAAATAAAGCGTTAAGTCGAAAAACGTGGCAACAATTCACCGGAATCCATAAGCCGATTCTATGGCAGTGTACCATATGCTAGAGGAAAATAGCAAAATACAACACTTGCCACTTAATAAAGCTGATTTTTTATAACTAAAAAAACATTTTAAATTTAAAATTTTAGTATTTTCAATTTATCGCTCATGATCTCTCATCTCTCTCGAGTAGCATCCAAAAAGCATTGTTTAATCATATGCTTGCTTCTCTATACATTCTTACTTACATACACATACATAGTATGTCTATATAACTGATAATTATGCGCGCAGTTTTGTTGCTCTCTCAGCACTCTGGGATTTATACTTTTTAAAATACTTGAGGTTTAAATAAAAATAATAATGATTTGTGAAATCAAAACAAGTAAATGGAAGAAAACTTAAAATTCCATACAAAAGCACAACTACAAATATGCAAATATTCAACAATCTCGAGAAAAATCTCCAAATCAATTTGCATATTTCCTCATCACCAACATAGCAACAACAACGGCTTCACAGTGACTCGGCATTAACTTGGCATTTTCGCTGTCAACGGCAGGCAAATTGAGTGGCTAAATGACAAACGTAAGCGGTAGACATATACATGCATATGTATGTATAAGTAATATGTATGTATGTGTAACATGTACTTGTGTGCGTGTGACTGTCTTCAAACCTATTATGCCAATGCACACTTAAACGGCAGATTTTCAATAATTATTGCCACTTATGTCATTTCCAAGGCGCATTGAGTCACTACTGTCTGTCTGTCTGTCTGTCTGTATGTAAATACATACCAATCAGTCCATACGGTCTTACAAATCTTTTTTACACACACTAGTCGCGACATGTGTGACCAGCGTACGCATAAGTGTCGCTCTCGCAACTCCTGTTCAAGCGTTGTTGGCCAGCGCACTGCTCTGCCGCACGCTGGAAGGACAGTCGAAACGGCTCTTTCTTTCTTTGCTGTTCGGCTCAAGTGGCAACACTTTTGTTTAAGTAAAATTATGCTAAACAGTAGCAACGGCTTCATCCAATACTCGGGCACATATGATTGTATGTGTGTATGTATGGGTGTTTATAAATGATTTGGAGTACTTGTATAAGCAATTACTTTGAGTGTCTCGAAAGGCCTAAAGTGCGAGCTACTGTAATGTGCGGATGCATATGTACATACATATACATACATACATATGTATGGATGGAAGATGTGTTCATTTGTAAGCTTGGTTTTGCTTTATTAGATCGCTGCAGGTCTGTGTGAACACCTTCACAACACATCATACACTTTAATATGTTAATTACACGTATGGCTGCAGCTTTTGGAGAATACTCATTTACATATATATACATACATATAGTATATACAGCTGGGTAAGTGTACTTATTAGCGTTGGCATTCCGATATAATCAAGAGATTAATAGTCAATTTGTAAGGCAAATGTATTTTCAGTTATTTTTTAGATCCATTTATGGAATGTGATTAATTAAATATTTTTTCGATTTCGAATATTCGATTGTGATTTCTTAAATTATTTGTCAGTTGTAATTTTAGGTTGTAATTTAAAATTTCATCAGCGATAATTCGATTGGTAATTGAAATTTATTAGCAAGAGTTCAAGAATTTTTTGTGTGACCACACAGAAAACGCCAGAGCACAAGTGAAATTGAATAGTCATCGGTCGGCAATCAAGCATAAGAATTCAAATTCAACTAATCCTGTCGTTCAAGTGTTTGACGTGATTTGGCTTTCGACTTGAAACCACCAAAAAAAGACAATAACGAAAGAGTCGAATTGTTGTTATAACTGCTGCATGCGCGTTTGTACAAAATTGAAGCGCTTTGCAAATATTTGTCTTTAGAAAAGAGTGAAAAAGTGAATGCGAGCGTAATTTGTTCTCAGCCAACGAGCCTCGACGAACGGAATGCCAATCGCATTGACAAATGAAAATATTTGACTACGCCTAAATACTCAATGCCGACATACATACATACATACATACAAATATGTGAGTATTGTTGGAGGTGAAAAATATTGTAAATATTGGTGCTACTGTGTGGGCTCGTACTGATCAAATATTAGTTGAATTTGAGATAATATCCAAAAACAACGAAAATAATTAAAAGCAGCAGAAAACAACAAAAAATGTAAAAAAAGGTAAATTAATGTAGACATACATATATATTTATATGTATACTCGTATAGCAATTTGCAGCAGTTAAATGGTTTATTTTCATTTAAATAAGGTTTCTTCACGATCAACCATAAGTGTATGCATACTTGCATACATACAGACATACATACGTGCATATGAGCGAGTGCACAAACGCGAAGATCAAAGCAAACAATACAGTTGTGAGATTAGTGGTATTGTGCAGCCTTTCGACAGCACGCAGAGAGTCAAACAGTAGCTAACACTTGAAGATTGACTGTGAGAAAATACCAAGTCATTCAGCTTTATGGCTTCCTTCCTACATACATTTGTATATTGTATGAAGTATTGTCTAGATTTTTGTTGTTGTTGTTGTATTTCTATTATTCCATAAGTAGCATATCACACAACGAAATTATACAAAAATTTCGAGAAACACTTTTTGCTAATAGAGGCTAACACCGTAGATAATGACGAATAAAAATCTTTCAACCTTATATTTAGGAAAAAAAGCTTGACAAGACATCATACAAAGGTGTGAGAACCAATTAGGTATATGGATATAATATTAAATTCAAATAATTTAAATTAAATTATATGCATTATAGTAGTTTATAAAGACTACCATTGCCCGCAAAAAATAGTAGACAGAAACCAAGAAATAAATCTGTTTGTTCACAGCATTACATAATCACCATTAGAAATAACTTTGATCTCATCTATAGCAGTAGGTCTCATCACTCCGCCAAACAACGAACGGTTTTAGTGTATTCTCCTCTCCCCTCCGCCCACCACTTATTCGAAGCTTAAAGCAAGGAATGAAAGTGACAAAGCTCACACCGTCAATGCTAATGCGAAAGCTCTTAGCCTGCGGTCAAATAACATTAAACGGAGGCATTATTTTCGCACTTGACAGATTTCCGGGTCACACCCGTTGCCTTCAACACACCCCCACTCACTACTCACACACTATCAAAATTTACAAAACAAATTGAAAGTGATAAAATACCTTACGGCGTCTACTTAAGCATATCCTTAAATATCATATACCATACTAAACGTGTTTTGTAACAATATGTATGTCTTGATATGAGTAGATATGCTGATTACTATTAGATAAACAGCCAAGACATCGTACACACACACATCCAAAGCAACTAATGCTGTTGCAACTTATTCAAACTCAAGGTAATAATCCTAATTACTGCACAAATGTCCACAAATGTGTGTTGACACGCCAACCAAAGCTCAAGGAAACCCAAACTCCCTCACCAGCGTCTGGCGTTGGTGGACTATTTATATTAGAGGCACACAAAGCATAGTTGAATGTGCAAGCCAAACAAATGCACACACAACCCCTTTCACCGACCGTTGTTTGCTGCTATGTATGTGTGTGTGTGTGTGGGTGTGGTTGTTGTATCATGCAACTACTTAACAACAACTACTTTGTAACGAAGCTTACAATCAACGCACAAATCCCTACAAATGCAGCGCTTAGCTTGTGCTGGAATCATACCGCCCGCGTACCCCACATCTCTCACTTACTCGGCCCGACGGTGTCAAAACGTATGGTGTTTAATTGCCATTTAAAGCACAAACAACAAACGCGTCGATATGTATGCACACAAGGAGACGCTGCGGCGTTTCGAAAGTTATATAATACAAATTGAATTGTCAACTCGTCGCATGTTTGCTAATTTGTTGACAAATCGTTATATTAATGGATCTATCAAATAACACAACAACAACAGCACAGCTAAATGCTAAACGCTAAATGTTGCACATTCATTTGTATTCCAAATCCATTTGTGGGATTTTCTTCAAATAACAACAGCAACAACAATTATCAATGAGTAACAATAAGCATTATAACAACAACAACGCTCAGCGCTCAAAAACTCCTAAGGTTTGCATAAATTTTTATGGTTTTTAAAGTAAACATCGCACTCAGGGGTGGTTGAACGCACCCTGCAAAACAGTTGTTCTGCCAGCGCGTTAAGCTATCCCGCGGGTATAATTTTTGTTACGCTCGTACCAAGGTGATGTTGTTGTTGCTGTTGTTGGTATTACTATCGGTTTTGCTTTTAACGCATCTTACACACGCAATTCACTCAGCTTTATCCGCTGTGTGACTGCTGGCCTGCCAACTTTGCTGTGCCACGAAGCTTGTTTTTCGTCTGTATTAGCATGCATTAGAAAGAGGCTGAGGGCGGAGGACGTACGGGTGCACTTGAGTGTGTGTGCCTTGGTAATGCTGTGCATTCTCAGCACTCCGTCCATGTCCGTCCCACAGCCGGCAAACGACTTTGTTTACATTGCAAATCAAAATGCGATCTCTGTAAATTACGCCACATCCAACAACAACAATCCCAACTTCATTGAAATTAAGTGAAATGATAATTTTGATTTTATCATGGGTATGCCCGTTTACTCCCACTTGCGGAGAACAGTTGGTTATTTACCATGCATATACATATATATATATATGTAAACGTTTGGTATTTATCGACTCCTTAGTGGTATGCTATTTGCCATTGTTATTCTTATTATTGTTTTTGTTGTAATTGTTGTCGTGGTCGGAAGCCTCTCAATTAAAGCGAACAACTAAATAAACAAAGTGATTTTCTCAAATGACTGCACTCAATTGGTTTCGCGCGGAAAAATCAGCAGCAATCCTTGGCGGAAATGATTTCCCTGCATATAAATGAGTTGACTCAGACACAAGGTTTCACAAGGATTTGCTTACTAACGCACAGGGCAGGGATTCTTGAAAATTTAGTTTCGTAACCAACTCCGTTACAAACGATCAGATACCCTTGATCCATGCAAGACGTAAAGCCAAAAATGTCCATGACACTTTAAATCATTAACTGTTAATGTATTAATCCACATAAAGAAATGAGATTTCGAATATTTCAAATTAACTATTTCTGAATTTGTGTATTCCCCTTAGATTTCCGTAAGCAAAAATTGTCCCACTAATGTATCTATATTTCTAGTAATATGATCAAATATAAAAGTTGAAGTTGTAAACTCACCTCCACACGCTCCTCCTTGAGATCCACTTTCAGCGCTAACTGCTCGCGTAGCACCACATCGGGATAGTGTGTCTTGTCGAAAGTCGCCTCAAGCTGCTCCAATTGTTCTTCGGTGAAAATTGTGCGATGACGGCGCTTTCGTTTTGGCGGTGGTCCATGACCCAAATGATGGGCCACATGATGGTGCGGGTGATGCGGGTGGTGCAAGTGATGCGCATGGTGGGGATGTGTGTGCGCTGCTAGGGCGGCCGCCGCGGCACCATGACCGCTGACATGAGCCTGCATTTGCGCTGCAGCCACATGAGCGACCGCGGCGGCGTGCATGTAATTTGGATAGAAATTCGGGTACGCCACTGTGGAAGAGTCAAGGCGAAAGAATGTAAAATTTACATGTATATGAATACGGGTTTTTGGTAGTCAAATTAAAATATGCGTAGCAAAAATGAGCTCGAACGCAGAAACTTTGAATATACAAAAGCGGAGATTTTTATGCTTCGCACTCGTTGTAACGAGATATTTTTCAGTAAAAGTAGCAGCATAAAGAAGCGACGAAAAAGCAGCGCCATAAGTGCATTCATATTTGTGTACATACGAATTTTTTCGGCTCAACTTTTTACGGTTTAATTTGAGCGTAAATTTTTATTTTTTTCTATATTTTTTGTTGGTTTATGTAAATCGGAACGGAAAATTCAAATACTTTTAACATTTGAATAATTTAGTGTTGCTGTAAATTGTAAGCCATTTTAAGCATACTTTATATTTGAAAAGTAAAATCCAACATCTTCTTTTGCATGAGTAAGCATAAATCCTTGACAGGATAACGGTAATACCTGCCGCCAGCTTCAAGACACGATGAAAAGCATCTTAAAGAATCTTCACTTTGATAAAAGCCAATAATATTCCATGCAATATTTTTTTCTATTTGTACTTTAGTGATTCTAGATAAATCTTCCAGCCAGCAGCATTCCAGCTCACCCATACAAAAGTGTAGAAATCATCTTTTGCGGTTCATTGCATTTTACGTGCCATTCACTCATTCCTCAAATCCCTTTCGCCGCAGCTCGAATGCAAAGCGAGAGAAGAGTTCTAAAATTACGTTGCATAGGTACGCTAATGCGGCACAAGTGTTGCTGTAAAAATACCGTAAACCAGAGAAAATGCTATAATATAATATAAGCTCACACTTTCCGCCCTCTAATTTGCAGCGCGTGGAATGAAAGCACTGAGAGGTGGTGGGTGTGAGGGTACATGTAAGCGCGTTACTTAAGAGTTGTTTGGTAAAAGGTATATTCAAATAGACCAACAGACAAGGAATAGAGGTAAATTGATCACCGCATTACACAAAGCCGAGCATAGACGAGCGCTCAGACGTAAAGCTTTTTATATGTCTAGCGTTTTAATGATTTTTCTGCGGTATTCTGCATATTTACAGTCGCAAATACAAATTTATATTTCTTATGAAGGCATCTTCTGGGCTGGATTAAAAGATTTCTGTGAGCCTATAAATGTTTTATGCTACAGAACTGCGCAAGAGGCTCAGCATAATGTAGATTATTATGAGTCATATTTATAAAAAATATTAACGTTTACTCACCTAAGAAATCGGATGGAGAGGCGGCGAACCCGGTGGCGGCAGCTGCGGCTAAATGGCCCAAATGCAAGCCGGGATGCTGCAACATGGCAGGAACCCGTTGCGGTCGTATGGGGCTCGTTGCCGCTGAACTGGAATTAGAACTGGGTGAGGCGGGGGAATCGGAGCGCTTTGTGCCACCGATGACCATATGACTGGTGTTGTTATTGTTGTTACTGTTATTAATATTACTACTATTTACGGCGGATCTTGAACCACCTAAAATACTGTCAATGGTAAAGAGTGAAGCCGCTGCGGCCGCGGCAGTTGCGGTGCCTGCCGCAGGTCGGTGTGGACGCTCATCGTCAATGATGGTGGCGCCGGATTGCGATCCATCATCAGAGGAGGGAGTTTGTGATTGCGACTGCTGGTGGTGTTGATGTTGCTGCATTTGATTTTGTTGCTGTTGTTGCAACACCGATTGTAATCGTTGTCCCAGATAGCCACATTGTTGCGAATTTAAAAGCATCGCGGTAGTCAAATAGGCGGCATTCGGCGTACTCGACGGTGGGGATCGCGAACTTTGACGACTTTGACTCATATGTTGTAAGTTAGACTGCTGTTGTTGCAATTGTTGCTGTAAATGGTGTTGGTGTTGTTGTTGCTGCTGCTGGTGATGATGTTGTTGCTGATGATGTTGGTGTTCACTGAGCGGACTCCCCGTACCAACTATTCCGACGGCATAACGTTTCATAGCAACTCCACTGGGAGGAGTGGTCGTCTCAACCATATCACTGTTGTTGTTATGAAGCAATGCGGAATTACTAATGGCAATCGTTGCGTTATGCGATGTCAAAGGCAACGAGAGCGACAATGGGGGTGGTGTTGGTGGAGGCGACGTCGGTGATGGACTCGGTGTACTGACCACTGTTATTTTAAATTTTGGATGCTTGGCGCCTTTTGAATCCAATCCACCGACCAACTGGGTGGGCGCATTCCACAGTGAGGACAGAATTTTGGCGATTTTTATTTGTACTTGAACACAGGAAATCTATATATTTTACTGAATCAGTTTCGGTACGTTTACTTTGTTAGCAAGTATACAGTACTAAGTTATTCATAGAATCTTTTTTTTTAATATTTTTCATTTATAATATTTAGTATTTGTCTAATCTAGTAATCTTGTAATCTCTTACACTATAACTTTATTAGCACGAACGCACGCACTTAATACAGTAGATAATTATTCACTGATTGACCACTGACACTGACCGACTGCATACACGCGCGCTTCAATTATATTTGGAAAATGAAAGAGTGTTTAATTAAATCCACAAAATCTACGCGTGAAATCTTTCAGCCAACCAACCCTTCTGACTCGAAATTCGAAACTGTTTTATCTGTTCTTTGACGGCGATACAAACACTGGCATCTCTCAGCCAGCCAAACATCCACACATACACGCCACCATAAAATCAGGCATTACATTCATATGTTAAACCTGTCAAACAGCTTCTAATACCGGACGACATCTTTATATTGCCATCCTCCACTCAAAACCAGTTCGAGCATGGCATTTCTGGCATTCGGATAAGCAAAGCCAACCATTGCAACCAATCAGAACAGCTCGAAATTGTTGTTTTGTGCGTGCAGAGAGCACAAATCCGCTAAGACACACCCATCCGTTAGCTACCATATTGGAAAATGATTGCAACTCTCTAAAGAGAGCACCGCAGCAACACCAAAATAGGGGTGGCATTTCTCTTTCCCATCGGTACTATTTTTGCTATTGTAGCAGTGGCAACAGTGATGTGAAGCTTATAAACGAGGATTTATAAAGATTTTATTAGGTGATCTATCAAAGAACGAAATATTGGAAAAAGATCTTTTGATATCACACTTGTAATAAAGACCTATAGTGGACTCAGAGATGAAGAGTTTATAAAACATCTGTCTAAAATGTTGTAAGAGCAAGGAAGAGACTTATATAGTATATATTTTATATTATATAATAAAAACAGACATGTTAAGACAATATTAACCACTACTTTAATAACATTTCCGTTAGTTATGTCACATGTAATCCCATATTATTTGGCAAACTACATCACTGGTCGACTTCCAACAGCTGTCAAATGTTCATAAGCGTATTTGAGACTTGTCTGTTGCTGTTTGGGGTTGTTTTGATAGGTTACGCCTACTACTCGGCAAACATGTCCGTATGTCACATAAATATAGCTGTAAATGCATATGTGTATTCCCCATTGAAGTAATTCCTTAAGAGCACAAACTGCCTTACATCCACAGCGAAATGCTCACTGACTCTAACGAGTATTTAATATGAAGATTCTACAATGATATCTGTGAGATAATTTCACCTCAAACCATATTGTGAATCACGCCACTCTCGTGGGAGCGTCGTATACACATCGTAATGGGCGGTACAATGCGCTCGAATGAACAGTTATAAGTGTAAAACCGTTGAAAATAGCTGCTTGGATATAAATTACTGCACAAGTACGTAGTTATATATGTATGTATGTGTGTTGGCTATAAATTGATATGTATTGGCGCCAGCAATGCTTCTCTACAGTATTTGCATGTATAAATGTATCTTTATATTTATATGAACGACATTCCGCTCACCATTATCTTGCGCTACACAAGGCAAAACTTAAGATGGCTCTATTGCATGGTGTATATGTATGTATGTATCTTCAGTTCACTGTAATTTCGTATGTTATTTATTCAAAGTGAAACCCCACATCCTTATGTGTATGTGCAGTTTATATCTTAATAATATACTTTGTTTCGTTCGCACTGCTCGCTCTTGCACTGTAGTTGCTTGCGACATGAGATATTCAGAACAAGTCTCCGCACAAATCTTGCTCGCATCTTGCATACGCTCCACACGTCTTAAGTAGATAATGACTAAATTAATGCTTTTATGTTTTTTGGCAATACATAAACAATATTAGACGTTGAATCCGTCGAAGTTAAACGTCGCCCCACCCCCGTTGATTTCTAAATGATAAGGAAAGTTGTTAGGCAGTGATATGAAAACATCTATAATGCTTGCGTATACAGATTTATGTATTTGTATTTGCTTTTTTGCATAGTAATGGATTATTGACGTTGAAGGGATATGCAGTATATATACATAAACTTTAAATAGGACTCGCATATATCAAAACACAGTAATCTATAACCAACTTTCAAATTCAGAAGAAAAAGTTCCTATTAACCAAATAGAAAACAAAAAGGAAGGCTTTGAAGACGCTCTCTTACCTCTACACTACTCTTCTGTCATTTTCATTGTCGCTTATGCTCTTGGAAATTTTGTGTGGGAACATCCGTCCAAATTAAAAGCTTCCAAATTGAAATAAAATAAAGAACATTTGTTATTATGTTTTTGCTATATTAATACAATATTACTTGAGTATCTTAAAAAATACCAACAGAGGTATTTGCTTTGGCAGAGCTTATTCCTTATTTTTATATACCATTAAAATATTGTTGTTTGTGTGTACATTTACATATTTAATAAAGTGAACGGGTAGCGTCGTCTACAATGCCATGGCAATTCGTAGATACATTTCAATATCATGTTTATCTGTACTTACAGCAACATACTAACGCTATTTATACTTATGTATATTTGTATGTATATATAGCTAGATATAAACACATTTTTTAATCAACCCAAACTCAACCGTAAATGTAGATACTGTCATTATATATGTATGCGTGTGTGTGTGTGCCTTACTCCGTTTTGAATAATGTATTTGTGTGCTAATTAATTAAGTTAAAAAGGCATTTGGATTCCTCTTAGTTTCATTGTGCACAACAATGTGTACTTCATTACTTTCAATATTTGTATGTAATGCAGATTTGTGCCTGAAGATATTTTGTATCACTGAAATGAGTAATATAAGCCCAGTTTTGTTGGTCTGTTTGTTAAAAATTGTAATATAGTAATTAAAAGTTATATATTAATTATTATGTTTATAGGAGTGCATAGCTGTTTTTGTTTTAGGATTACAAATTATTTGAAATACAATTACAACAAAATTCAAATGAAAAGCTTAACATTTAAATTAATACGAAATATGTTTATTGTTACATTTAGCAAATCAAGACTTTGCTTTACAGAGATAACGCTCCTATATTCTAAAAAGACTTTCATTTCATTTTCTACATTGCTTAAAGCATTTTAGTGGAACATTGAAAGTAATTGAATTTGACTACAGAAGAACTTGGAAATTGAATTGAACTAATTTTCGTAAACTCTATCCATTATACATATGCGCGTTCCGATATGAGAATATTATTGATGAGATAAACAAAATATTAAATTATTATTATATAATGAAAAAAATTTTATTATACTTTAAACTACTGTCCTCAAAGTATTTTCTTTTTTTAGGTTTGAAGCACCTTACTGTTATTCAAGCACGAGCTTAATATGAAGCGCAAATCTACATTAAATCGAATAAGGGAAACAGCGCTGATCTGCCGTTAATTCCGAATACCAATGATGCCCAAACTATTCCACATGCAATCATGCAAGTAATCTATACATAGAGCAGCACACGATCATTAAATTATATAAGTATGTTCCAAAGCTTCCAGGGTAACTATTACAGTCACTTTCATGCTTAATACAGTTAATATTTCGGCTATTATACGTATTAATATTGCTAAATACCGGGGTTTCATCAGAGCTGGCTGGGATTTCTACTATATCCGCATGATACAGCATTGGATTAGTGTCAATGGCAGATCAACACACGTTTACCGCTAAATTTACGCCTCACCTCATACCGAACACACAAGAAACGGTATACAACCACTATTTATGTCTACAAATGTGTTTATTAACAGAGGCATTCGCTCAAATGAAGGGATATGCCTATAAAATTCTAAACGTACGGTTATGCATGAAAGTGTTCATATACGTGCATACACGCATATAAATATAAATATAAATAGAATTTCCCGCGCAATCGAGCGTATGTATGTACAATGTTATGCGCCATATACATATGTACGTGTATGTATGTATGTAAGCATTAAGGTCGAGCCTGCTGCAGATTACCTTTATCCGTTGATCCATGCACATTATACACACAATTATTTTTTAACAATGCCATTGCAGCATAGGTTTCATCGCTTTCAGTGTTTGCGTGTGCGTGTACTCACATCTTAAATCCACCTAATATTTTTGTTACACCGACGTCGAATCAGAAATTCTATTGGAAAAGCAAATAGGCGAATTTAAAATGGTGGCAGCTTATGTACATACATACATATATGCATACAGTTAGATATTTGTATATATGGATTTGCATGTGTTGTATTGACACGCATATTATTATATTATTTTAATCCAAAATTCTCATGTTTCTTTATTAACAAATGCTTGTGAGAGGCTTCAAATGGTAATTGATGAAGATATCGAAAAGTACAGTTATTAATGCTTTGTGAAATATATAAAGTTTATAATAAAACTTCCCAAAACAAGGATATTTAATCTATTATGGTATTTTAAGGGGCTACGCCAGGTGACATTTTCAAAAAATCGATTTTTTTATTTTTTGCTTATTCGATAGTTAATACTTTCAAAAATATACCGTGAAAGCGGTGAGATCGTATCTTGAATAGTTTTTGAATGGTTTTTGAATGGTAGGAAACGACTTTTCTCAAAATTGCTGACATCATAACTCAACGATACATTGATCGATCGACTTCAAATTTAAACTGAGTATTCTTGACTAAGGTTACTATACAATGACCTACGATCTTTTTAATTGGTTGAAAATTGTCAATTTGGCATTTAGAAAAATACTATTTTTTACCTAAAAAACGAAATTACGAAACGAACTACGCCATTTTGTAAATTTTTGATATTTTTCAAAAATTGTAGGTCATTGGAAATATACTTAACTTTAATATCCTTTTTAAATTTTCTATTTTCAGCAACTCATTCAACCGGAATTATGTCAGCAGTTGGGGAACTTTTTTTTGGCACTTCCGAAGATAGTATATAACTCCATTATTTTTCAATATTTTTGTAAAAAAAAATTGGAAATGTAGTGTAATTATGTGCAAAAAACTTCGAAACAATCGATCGAGTACTTTCTTTAAAAAAAAATCACGAAAATCGCCTAAATTTTCATATGTTACACTGGTATAGACCCTTAACTTCTATTTTATTCCTCGCTCATACATAAATAAATGAAATATTTTTTATCTTCCTGCCACATAAATATTTGGTTGCAACGTATATTCCCACAGCCTCATATATGGATGTGCATTACGTATATATCCGTTGATCAGCCCTTGCGCTTTTGGCATTTTCCCTTGTAAATCAATAACGCATTCTCTTTGCGGTAAACTTTTCTCATTTGGTCTGTAAATATGGCGTTGAAAGGAAATGAGAAGAAACACTTAATTTCCTTCAGTGCCGCATGCTGCGCAGTCTTTCATACTCGGTAAAAATCGAACATCGGTGCGAACAAAAAATCAACTTTCTATGCAGATTCTTATTACTGGCAATGAATCAAATCAAATTGAATCGGAGTTGGCCGCAGCAAATCGTCAAGTAGAAAAACCTTTTATTCCGCTATGTTTACTCAGCGCTAGCAATCGAACGGCAATCAGAGCGACTCGCCAAATCATCGCAAATTCGTGGAAGAAACTAAAAAAAAAGCAAAAAAAAACTTTGTTAAATAAACAAAAATCGGCAGCATATCCCCTTCGACACGCGTATACCTGCCCACACTCAACACACACGGCGGCACAACGGCACTCCAGTCAAGCCACAAAGGTAGCGAAAAATCCATTTACAAATACCCAAGTTAATTTCATTTTTATTTAAAATTCAATCTAACAACTAAAACAAAAAGTTCCAACGCTTTCGCTACTTTCATTCCGTTGCTTCTGCTTCTAAAAAGAGAAGAGAAGCGTGCACTAAAACCTTACTAAATAAAAAGTACTTAGAAGAATCGCCTTTGGTACTAAAACAAAAGCTGAACAAAAACAAAAACAAAAAATGAAATAAAACAAACGCAGCGAAAATCAAGTAAAAAGTGATCAACAAAACTCGAGTGAGTGCACATAAAATCTGGAAAACTTTTAAGCTTCTCGTAGCATTTCCACAACGACGAATACGTTCTCCTCCCACACATGCTTTCATCTTGGTCCCCAAGAGTTACATATGTTGCAGTTTACTTCTACAGAATATTCTATTTTATACAATCATACACACACATACTAGTACATGTATGGGTCCTAATGTCCCAAGGCAAGCACACACATGCGCTCAAACTCACCCACACAGTCGCATAATTATGGGTTAAGGGAATTACGAAAGGTCAATATATACTCGTACACACATACGACCATAACCAAAGTCAGACAAATACTTATGTAGGTCCTTAGAAGGACGTAGAAGAAGAAGCAGAAGAAGGGTAAATAACTCTTGCCATTACAGCAAATCACTTTTTATTAACTACAAATATGATTCGATTTCCATGGGTTTATTTTCGCTTTTGCTCCATTTTTTGTTTGCGCTTAACAAGAATTGCTTTCCATGCTTCAGGCGCTCTTGGCACTCCAATCAGCTTCGATGGCAGCCAAAGCTGCAACAATGACACACTCACACATATGAGAATCGCAAGCAAATATGCTGGCGACATGCAGTCAAACTGAAAATTCTATTAGCGACTTTAGACGTCGTCGGTACACTCGTTGAATTATTGAGTAATTTCTGGCAGTCAGTGCAGATTTACCACAAATGCGTTGACATTGCACTTCGGAACAAAGCCAATAGTGTGGCCGAAGAAGGTGACAAGCTCGAAACCAAATGGTACTTTTTAGTTTTTATTTGTTTTTTTTTTTTTATTTGTATTTCTGTGATACGGAGCGATGTCTGTAAAAGTATAACTTAAACGAGAACAGTCTAAAGAATGTATTGCAGTAGACGGTACTCTTCTGATAAGATCAATATTCACCACACTTTAATCAGGACAAGACATTTTGAATTGATTGTTGCTATAAATATATTTTATTTATCTCCGATTTGTTCAACACATATGCATGTATACAGACATCTTAGTATCACCTCTAAAGCAATAAATACGAAGGACGACAATGGAAAACACCTTTTCATTCGCCAATTGTAATTCGGTTGCGATCGACCGACGGGACCCTAAACGCATTAGAAATTGTTCGGAAACTCTACAAAGGTTGCATTGTTTTGGTTGTAAATCAAATATTTGTTTATTTTAACTCTTTACACACAACTCTCCAGCGCCAAAGAATAACAAACGTGTAGGAGAACAATGCTTGCAAACCGAATTTGGGGAAGAGTTTTCCATTTGAAGCCTTACAGATTTCGCCTAAGGATTTATTTATTTTTCAAGATCGAACAGCTATCAAAACGATCAAAACGATCGACGGCAGACTCCACATTTTCGCTAATTGCTTGGCGAATAGACACAATGTGAATGCAAAAGTGCAAAAAGTGCCTAAACAAGAGTATTACTCGTATTCACAAACAAACAGCGAAAGTATTAAGGGAATGAGTAGGAAAAAGGAAAAATATAATATCTTAGATTATGTTTCTATATTTATAATGTACTCCATCTTGCGAATGAAAGATCGGAACAAATATCGTGAACTTTCAAATAAGTTTCAAAACTTTTCGATACTCGTGTTTTTGAAATTGGAATGCATTCACGACCATTTCACCTCTTCATATCCACAGAAGTTTACGTATGTTTACGAGGTGTGTTCAAAAAATTGCAGGATTTTTTATCATACTTCGTAGGCATGTACATCAACATCAAAAAATTAAAAAAAAAAATTTGATAATTGGACTTTTTTATAACTGGGAATTTTAAAATTCCCGTTATTTTTTGAACACATCTCGTATATACCATCAATATTTATTTATTGCAATTTCGAAGTGTTCTAGGCATACGGGTTTCCTGTGTACAAACAATAAACGAGCAATTTATTCCAAACCGAACTCACGCCACCGAAACAAACTGAAGTGGAAAAGTGCAATTGCTCAAATCCCATGTTATCCCACATGTTAGCACTACCTTGGGTCGGCCAGCTGATAATGATCTGCGCAGCTACTGGTCATTTTTCGTGTTTGCTCCGTCAATGCTCAATGCTCAAACAAAATGTGCGTGAGTAAATAGAACGAGAGAAAAATTTTACGCTTGATCTACATTGGCCGAAATCGTTTTCAATTGACCGTTAAAAAATCTTGTGTTCCTTTCTTTTTTTTGTATTTTTTTTTTTGTTTGTAAGAGCTGCCAAAAATATATTGTTTTCGGCTTGCACGTCTCTTTCACTTCGGTCATTCTGCCGGTTTGAATATGTTCTCACTAGCGCGATCGCATGCCGCGCCGGTGCCACTTTGTAAAACATGGATGAACCGGGATAAGCTGGTGTAGCAAAATATTGCTGTCCTCCTTTGTTTACCGATATGTTGGCTCCTTTCAAGCGTTGCTCGTCAATAGAGCATAAAGGAGGCATATAACAAATAAAACGGTAAATTAAAAAACTGCGTTGATGCGCATTTGATCGTTTGAGCCAAGGATTTTCGCAAGCAAGAATTTTGTAATTTCCTGTTTTCGAACGCATAAGTAATTGCAGAATGCAATAATTCCTGCACATACATACACCCATAAATGAACATATATGTATTTAACAGGGTCTGCATGTATATATATATAGTTCTGCATCGCATTTCGAGCAAGATTAAAATATAAAAGTATCAACGTTGGATTTAACTATAAAATTATTACTCACGCACCATCAATTCACAACCGGAGCGTATAATCGGCCAACTTCGTGCATTATGTGTTCGAAGACGGTTACATGCTTTTGTTCAGACTTTGGCAATCTGTTCTGTGTGTCCAGTGTTTATGCGCCCAGTATGCAGCATATTATTCCAGCTGTCCTCTCCATTTAAATTCACTAAATTTTCGCCCTTAACCTCACTCTCTGCCAACGAAGTGTATTTTTATTTTATTTATTTTTTTCTTAAGTACTTGCACTACAATTAAAATCCAAAAATTGATTTTAACATCGCTCATATCTGATTTCATGCCATGAAAAGGCGCGTAAAGAGAATATCCTTTACACCGCACCACACCATACTACATACAAAGGGGGGTGTGAAATGCTTTCCAATTAACACTTCAGCGCCGCACTTGAATGCGTCAACCACTCAAGATCTTGTTATTCTGTCAGTTGCAAGCGCTGCTGCTTGGCGTTGAAATCATTAAGCTATGATGTGATAAGTGTACATTTATATGTATATATGTATGTGTGCTTACTCGTATGTATGTAAGACCGCCACAAACACCATACGCCAGAGCCAACTAAGCGCGGAGTTAAAGATATTTATCGCCGATGCGATAATTGGCAGTGGGATTTGTGAGCTTACACCACATCCAATAGGAGATTGTTTAACATTTTTGATTATTTAAATTCCAACGTGGTTGGATAGGTTTGCATATCAATGACCCACGCTTGAAACATCCATCGATTTCTTCCATAATGAGCTTAAAAATGGATGAAAGAGCAAAGTCCCCCGAATATATGATTAAAATTATCGTTTATCTATTTAATTCTCTATTTATTAATCAGTTTATACCCCTTGTTCCAACAAAAAACTTTGTGAAAAAACAAGAGAATCTTCAGAGAACTATTCCTTTTCTCAAATCTCAAATATAAGATTACCAATCACGAAAAATGCTCAATATTAGCTATCCAATCAAAATCCAATATTTATTACCGTTAATTACATATATTCTTGAATATTTCATTTATTTGTGCAGTCTCATGTTTTTCGGCCCGGTTTCCTATGGTGTTCCAGTGTAGTACTTTTCCATTGTTTAGGCTGTATTTGCTGGGATGTGGCACTTCTGTCGTCCCGAGTATTTAACTACACGCACAGCGTATATTGATTGTTTGAGAATCAATTTGTAACTTAATTGAAATCCTTTTAAAAGTAATGAGATCCTCCTGCTACTTTCGCACACAAAACCCCTTTCTCATTTGATCTTCATACTCGTTTGTATGTAGCTTGTCTTCTCAGCCTTTGCCTTAGTTAGAGCATTAACCCAAAAGGTATTTAAATTAATCCACATATTCTAATCTGTCGCTAGGCTAACATGTCAGTTATGATCCTTTTAGACACGACACGCTCATTTACCTGCGGTTAAGGCAGTATACAATGAACAATCTGAACCATTTTGGCTTAGATATTATCATTTTGGCTTACATATTCGAAATTGGCATATTTAGTGCGCATGTATGTATGTATGTAGGTACGTGCTCGGCTATCTATACTAGTGTTCGGTTGTGCTCGTGTAAGAACTGCTAATATGCATTTGCTCGTATGAATTTATGTATGTGTCTGTAGATTGCTTTGTGTTCGCGCATTGAGTATTAGTATTTGGAGCGAGCTTAGTACTCACAGCATGACGTATTTGTTTGGAGATCAATTTATTAACTAATTGAAATCCTACTTTCCAATAATGGTAAACGCCCACTTTTCAACACAAACGCTAACATACCAAAATGAAGAGATCAATCTTTGAGACTTGAGGTTTCTTATGTTTGGCATACAAAGAGTCGCTCGGACTTCGTTATAAAGTAGCTGAAGTGCTCTGCAGCTGCCTCAGGGGGTCACCACACACACAAACACACATACATATACATATGAAAGACACAGAGTTTATGTTAATATCCTGCTGTGTAATGAACTAGTTTTAAATAGTATGAATGGCAATACCTACTAGAGAGCAGTCCATGTTTTTACGGTAACAGAAATTGGCATTTTTTGTCTCATATAAAATCACCGCAAGTGGTTTGTAAAGTTTACCAAATTGAGATTGTCAAATGGTATATATGTGTAAAGCTTAGTACATAAACAAACGGAAATCCTAACCCGCAGTTATTTTTCCTAGAAAAAATTCATTTTCAAAAGTAATGGAATAGGATTTTACACAAACCGAAGGTAAAATGTCATTCGATTACTTTACGACGCGAAAATCCCTTGAACTTTGCTCGTATGCGCCACGACTTTACAATAACAATTTATAAGTGCTTAAGTTCACATATCTCTCGTTGATGGTGTCGAAGGTGTCTAAGCCGTGCAGGACACTGTGGGCAGACGCCAAAACATACTTACCCCACACACACACATGCATATATGTACATATGTACGTATGAGTAAATCTCGAATTCATATACAGATAGGTTCTGGGATTGCGAAAGTATTCCGTTGTCCTCCGCTTTAGCGAATTGCGAATATTTTACTCTTACAGTTACAGTTATAACAGATGATCCGTGGCAGTCTTGCGATTCCTCTGAAACTGTGGAAACCTGTTGTTTGATTAAATTTTCAATTTGTGCTGATCTGTTTTCAGCGCCTGCTTTTGTTTTCAATCGACAGCGCAAGCCAAAGCCTGACAAGGCCGACAAGGTCAACGGAAAGCAAACCAATTGCTGAGTTGAACGCCTGAGGATGTGTTCACCTAATCCATATGTGAAATTAAATTGGCTCTTGTGAGTCCATCCATATATGAGTCACAAGGCTCCCAGTTGCCTAGCAGTGATCCGTTTATTATTTTTTAGGCAAATTAAGGTCCGCAACAATTGAATAGATAACACATTTAATCAAACTTACATAAAAATTATACCAACAATTAACGTTGAAATGGAAGAGAGTTTTTAAAGTTAATTCTTTCATTTTCATTGATAAATTAAAACATGAAAAATATAAAAATAAATTATTTAGTTATTATATTAGAATAAAAGTAAAAATGTATATTTTTGTTAACTCGAATTTGGAGGTTATATTCTGTTTGAAAACACCCTATATTTATAATAATAATTTTTGAAGTCACCAATATTTTTAGTTATTGTATACAATTTACTATTTGCAGTATATTTTCCAAATCATTAATTAATCAATAAATGATAAAAAAAATATTTTTATGAAAAAAAATATTTGTGAAGAATATCTTAAACTACTTTTACTGAATAACTTTTAGTTTTTTATTTTTTTTTGCAAAATTTATTTAAAAAATTGATAAATATAATAAATCTTTTAAAATCATATAAATTAGCTCAACTAAAAATATTTAGTTTTATTTACTAACTTAACTTCTCATATTATAATAAAAATGAAATAAGATATCGAAATCAAAAAGCATTTATTTTTTTTTTTTTATTAACTAAACTAAACAATTTTTAATGAAATTATTTGTAAACATGTCGAAAGTTATTTTCAGGAAACGAACACTATTTTTTTGGACCTATTAATGTGAAACAGCCTGTATGTAGTACTCGATCTATTACAAACTCTCAAAACCAGTCGAAACTGCATTATCCACCTAAGGCACTGACAGTTGTCACAGTTGTTGACGCTCTCCAGCGCTCTCACTCCCTTTTTGAACGTCAACTTGCGAATTCTGTTTGCGTCGCACTGCTGGATTATTATTTTTCCATATTAAATTATTAAAAATTCGTCTATTAATCGAGAATGTCGCATATGGTTAAAATGGAAAACGGCCAAAGTCAAACCATACAAGAAATGTTAGGATGCATTGAACGGTAAGCCCGATAATTATATTTGTGCAGGTGTGGATACAAACATAACCTTAAACGCCGTTTCTACTCTGCAATTTCACTACAGGTACAACCCGGATCATCTTAAAACTCTGGAAGCTTATGTCGAAGATCAAGCTAAAAATAATACCTACGATCTGGAAGCAAATCTGGCAGTGCTCAAGCTTTACCAGTTCAACCCACATATGCTGAACTTCGATATCACATACACAATACTGCTGAAGTGTTTGACAAACCTGCCACATACAGATTTTGTTATGGCCAAATGTTTATTGTTGCCACAACAGATGAAGGATGGCACCGTCCAGACCATAATCGATTTGGCCGATATATTGGAGCGCACAGATTTCACATTGTTTTGGCAGCGTGCTGAAGTAAACCGCTCGCTGTTTCGCCACATTTCTGGTTTCCATGATTCCATACGTAAATTCGTATGTCACGTTGTTGGAATCACCTTCCAAACTATCAGGAAAGATTTGTTAAAGGAACTGCTCGGAGGAGTTGAGGGTAATCAATACTGCTGTTGTAACTTTATAACATTGTTAAAAATATATTAATATTATATTGCAGATTCCACACTTGAGCAGTGGATAAAGAAGTATGGCTGGAAACATCAAGGAAACTTAATTATAATTGCTGTTCAAGATGAGAAAATCAAGACGAAAAATATAACCGAAAAGATTGAGTTCGATAACTTGGGTGGATTGATGGCTCAATGCTTGTAATAACATAAATTTAATTCTGTTTCCACATATGTAATTATACTTTATGAGAACGAAATATAAAGTAAAATTTATAAGAACACGACTTTGAATTGTTTTTGGAACGTGTGGGCCATCCAATGGGTGTAGATTTAGCTGAAAACTCACAATTTGTGTTTTACAATTTTAGGAGTGTTAGAAAAAAGTTCAATTGTTAAACAACAGCAATGATTCATCGGTAAAACCTGCTAAAGTCAATATGAAATGGACGTATTTACTTGTATATTTTCAATTTATTTTGAATATATTAAACAAAAAGCTATATTAGTTACATATACATATTAGAACAGGCCGTATAAAATTGGTGTATATTTATAGTTCACGGCTTATGAACCCGTTGCTTCTAAATATATTATACATACTTATTAAATAAACTACAATGTACACTTATCTAGTTTTCCACACATACATTATATATAGGTTTAATATATAGAAAAATAACTCCCTGATTCATCCAGAACAATTGCAAAGTAATTGTCAGCAACCAACTTTAAGCAACGAAGAGTCATTTAATGCAAAACTTGCTTGCAAATGAATTCATAACTCCCAAAGAAACAATAAACGAACCTTTGTGTTAAGATTGCTTTTTGAACTTCTTTAGAATAGGGAATATCTTGTCAAACGCTTCATAGATTTCCTGTCGTACTTTTGCACCAGTCAGCACCACTTTACCGGACACGAAAATTAGCAGCACAATACGAGGTCGAACCATTCGATAAATTAGACCGGGAAATAACTCCGGTTCATAAGAACTGAAATTGCAATGGGTAAGTACAAGACCTTCCAGACGTATAGGAAACTTCACATCACATGATCCGACCATGTTTTGGATTTTGAAATCACGAAATTTAGCCTGCAGAAGTGCAAGTATTAGCAATTATTCTTCATTATCATAGTCAACAGTATCAAATACCTGAAATCCTAATTTTTGAATGATTCGTGCATACTTTCTTGCTGCCAATCTAGAGTCATCCTCACTCTTTGCACCGGTACATACCATTTTGCCCGAGGAGAAAATTAGTGCTGTTGTACGTGGCTCACGAATTCGCATAATAACCGCGGCAAAACGCTTGGGATTATACTCTGCATTACGTGCATGCAGCGCTATTTTTTTCAAATCCAATTTACAACACAAATTCACTGTTGAAACTATGTTCCTAAAATGTACACACAAAATAATATTAAATGGATACACATTTCATATACATAGTTAGTTTTTAGGTATACTTACTGTAGTTGGGGAACAATTCCGGGGTCAGCGGAACCAGGTGTCATTGGTGTCATAGGAGTGGCAGGGCCCATTGTTTGATGTATATTACTAAGATTTTCCGCTCGTTCACTCATCGGTACCATTGGTGACATCAAACTTTGCTGTTGAACAAAATAAAATTATTAGTAAAACTGCATATATCTCGATATCTACAGCATCTACTTACGGGTGTTTGGGGTTGCATTAAACTTTGTGGCGTCCCACCATTTGTCATTAGAGAACTGGAACTTTGAAACGATTGCATTTGTTTATGCGCCGTGGGCAAAGTGGGATGCGAACTGCCAAGCATATTAGAGCTATTTACAGTTGCCGGTGAGTTTCCACTATTCATTAAAGAAGGCATTCCCATGTGATTTAAGTCATGCGTATCCGCGGCAGGGTGATAAACAGGATTAGGTACAATCTGTTGATCTGCATCCATTTGGTGAAGCGGTGTTGCAGAAATGCTGGGAATGGAAAACCCCGGACTCAGCATTTGATCCATTTTGTGATTATTATGAAAACACTTTGTAGTGAAGTAAAATTCGTTGTTTTTTAAGGTATCTAGTTACAAGCCTTCCTATATGCAAAGAACAAATATACAAAGTTAACTTATCCAAACACTTAAATTCCGCTATAACATAGTAGCAAAGTTTCGAGAATTCACTTAACACCTTCAGTCACAGACCGACTCAAATGCACAAAACAATGTTTGACACAATTTAAATTTTTTTTGCTGATTTGATATTAAATTATCGTGCACAATTTTGACAAAACACTGAAAGTTCACATATTTAATATAATTCTTATTTTTCACATAACTATTGTAGATACAAATATACTTATTAATTCATTGTATTTGGGTGTCAGTTAAAAATTTAACATAAACGTAAGGACGTGCGTAATGCAGAGACTACATAGCTCGCGTATGCGAATGCGAATGCGGAAGCGAAAAAATACGCTTGACTGAGTATATATCGAGCAACTTCATAAATGAGCTTTTGATTGCGTTGACAGCTGTGTACAAGGTGATCATTGTGACGGCCGAATAATTGTGATCAGCACAACTCTAAGAAGAAGAAGAACGCTCATTTGGAAATACAACAAAAACTTATAAACGTCAATTGAATTTTTACATTGGTTGTGAGCGAAAAAAAACGACGAAAATAATTGAATAAGTTATTTATAAATCAATTGTAAAGTGATATTGTGAAACAGCACCAAAGAAAAACAATCATGGGCTCCGAAGATACAGATATAAGTTCTGGAGATAGAATCCAAAAAGGTTTCCAAATAAATTATATGATTCTCCGCGATGCGGATTCTGGAAAAGTAATTTGGCAAGAGAACAAGGATTTCTCTTCACCAGATGTGGAACATGAAGCGCGTGTACCTATCAAAATATTGGATTTACGAGCCGTGTCCCGTGAAATCAACTTCAGCACCGTTGAACCAATGGAAAATTTTCGACTCGATCAAAAGGTGCTCTTCAAAGGACGCATAATGGAAGAATGGTTTTTCGAAATGGGTTGGGTAGGAGCAAACACTACAAATACTTGGCAATCGACAATTGAAGCTGCCCCTGAGTCCCAGATGATGCCAGCCAAGGTCTTAAATGGTAATGTCACAATCCAAACAAGTTTCTATGACAACGACACACTTATCACCAAATCAATAGTGCGCCTATACTACATTTAAGCAAAAAAACAACAATTCACTATAAATCTGCCCACATCTTGGCATTCGAAACGAAAACGCCTTTTCATAAAACTGGATTTCCAAATAAATACTTTCGGTGACGCATTTAGGCAACTATATGCCAAGGCTATTTAACGTTACTGCATATATCGATTAAATGATTTCAAAATGTTTCCAAGAAGTTTAGGAAAGTGTAGAAATTACTTCATGCTCTAATGAGCTGATCTATTTAAGAGCCTAAGCATTTGTGCATTGCAATTGTTATTAATTTATAAGTAGATATAAAAGAGTGTTGTGTAATATATATACATACATTTAATATGTAACTGAAATACAAAACCAAGTAAGTCGAAATGCAAAAGTTTATATCGTAACCATTTTATTCATACGAATTTAAATTTTTGGCTTGTGTCATGGCAAGTCCTATAGCTTCAAGTATTTTAACACAATGTACGCTAATTCTTTTACAAATAACGTTTGCAACTATTTATTGTCTTTATTATATAGTGCATATTTAACTTTGTAAATAACTAATGTATTGAAATAAGAAAAGACATAATTAAGAAAAACGCTAATAAATACAAATAATAATCTTAATGATTTTAGCAATCAATTCATAAAGACGGAAAAATTAATTGATAAACGTTTTTTATTCAGAAGAAAGATGGAAAAAATAGTATTAAAATGAAACAGAAAAACTAAAAGGGCGGATTTGCTGATATATATTTTATAAATACTCAAAATATTTGTTATGATTTTTCTATGTATACATGCCTACAAACATACTCATTTTAGACTCCATTGTGAACATTTCGAGTAGCAGCATGTAAGAAGAAGAAGAAGATTATTATTGTTAAATTGTAAATACAAATATTGCTCGAAATGATTATTTATGGAGTATATATAGTTAGTAAATCCGGTGGCCTAATCTATAATTTGGATAGCAATGTGCCGAGAATAGAGCAAGAACGTTCGTTTACGTATCCCATTGATTTAATGCTGGACTATGACCCGAAGAAAGTGTCGGTGGTATTTAACAAAAAGGATGGAATTAATGGTTTGTATAATATTTTAATATTTTAAGTTTCACCAATTCAGTGAAGTAAATAATATCATATCCTTAGTTGGACATGTGCTGACAGCTGTAAATGGTATGCCAGTGAACGGCAACACACTAGAAGATGGACGTGACGTAAAAACTGTGCTGGAAAACTCCGAGAACTATCCAGTGAATTTAAAGTTTTGTAGGCCTAAATTGACAACCAATGAAAAGATTGTACAAGCTAGTACATTTTATCCACTGTACGCATTTGCAAGTCAACTAAGTCCAGAGCCTAAAAGTTCGGGCATCGAAGTATTGGAGGCGGACACATTTACATTGCATTGCTTTCAAACGCTAACCGGAGTTAAGTTCATCATTATTTCCGAAACGGGCCTTAGTGGTATGGACATGTTACTACGCAAAATATATGAACTTTATTCGGATTATGTCCTAAAAAATCCATTTTATGCGCTCGAAATGCCCATACGTTGTGAGTTATTTGAGAACAAGCTGAAAGTATTACTTGAAATGGTAGAAAAAACAGGCATAAATAATCTAGATAAATAGGATTTTCTCCAAGTCACTAAATTTACCTCGGTATGAAAAATACACTTTTTTGTGCAGGGTGCGTGATTTATTTTATTACTGTAAAGCTTATCAAATTAAAAAAATGCTTAATATGACTTTTGGTTTCTTATTAATATATTGCACAGTCAATAAAACAATGAACTTAGAAAATAAAATTGTAAAAATTTGTGTAAAGTAAAATGATCAACAAATACATACATATACATATGTATAAAAAAATACGAGTATTAACTCCTTAACATACTTTTCAAAAATAAACAAAATCTACCAATGAGTTATAACCCATTCAAATAATATAATATAGATCTTCGATAATTGTATCAGATATTGTGAGTGGAGAAATATAAGCTTTTCGAACTTTTTATAATTTTAATACAATAAGACATTCCATTAAAATATGTGTGCATCCATATGTTAAAGGTGTCGTTTTGTTCTTAGCTGTGCGGTATTTACTTATTAACCAACCCACGAGCTTTGGGATAGGCCGATGCTGGTTTCTTAAGCCCCATTCGTCCAGTTGGTGGACGTCTATTTGAGTCAATTGCCGAACCAGGGGAGCCGACACCTCGACCCGGTTTAATATTACGTGCTCCAGCCACGGGAACGGCGGTCACGACATTCGGAGTTGTAGGACTGTTATTAACAGATGCCAGAGCAGCTGAAGCATTGGCACTAGCATTAATAATATTCTCAAGTCGACTACGTATGGAATTAGTATGGGAATCCACAATATCGATGTCGTCACCGGTTTGCATAGCTTGAGCTAACACCGCTTGCAGCGAAGCTGACACTTTCGGCGAACGATACTCCTGAGTGGTTCGACAAGGCATTTCTAGTTCGTACGATACAATGTTTTCATTTTTAAAACGCAAAGCGGAGGATCCATTGGTTTTAGCTTCCATTAATGCGTATTCTGAGATGGGCCGACGGCGTTGAGGGTGTGAAACAGGACGCTTTGTTAAGCTACTTTGATCTCCTACCATTGGGATGGTTGAGAATTTCCACTCTTCTTGTTCCTCATCGTATTTTGCCTGGGTATAGAGACGTTGCTTCACCTCTACTGGTACAAAATTATCTATGATTAATAACTGTCGCTTCAATTCCTTCACTAGTTCATTTTGTGCCATTTCTAATTCCCTTAAATCTTGATTATGGTCATATTTACAATCATTGAGCTCTTGTTGTAGAGCTAAATATTTAGCGTAACACTTGGATAACTTTCTTTTCTTCAATTCTACTTCTTGCTCCAAAGATGTAACCGTCTCTCGGATTTCCAATGTGGTCTCTTCTTGCAATTCCAGTTGCTGCTGAATTTCTATTTCACGTTTTTTTCTTTCTGCAATCTCAACCAGTTTCTTCTCAAGTTCTAACTGACGTTCACTGTAAGTATCCAACAAATTTTTTCCACCACGCACTAACTGTGATTCTAGTTCTGCTAGTTTAGTAGCAAGTTTAGCTGTCTCAACACGCTCCCGTTCTAATTCTTCATTTGACTTCACTACTTCCGCTTCATTTTCTTTATCCGATTCAGGCTCCTCATCACTTTCTTCTACTTCTAATTGCACCACTTCGTTGCTTACTTTTTCTTTCTTTGGTTTACGTTGTCGTTTCTTGATTGTCTTTTCTGTGCGTTGTTGTTTTGGTGCAATCAAGCGCTTCAACCTTTCGATTTCCTCTTGATATTCTTTAAGCTTCGCGTCCTGTGGATCTTCATTCTTCACTGGTTTATTTTGAATAGTTTTAGCACGGGATGCGTACCGTAAGGTTGTTAAGGTTTCATTGTAATTATATGCTGATGGACCAATATTAGCAATCATAATTGTTTTCGAATTACCTCCCAGAGAATCCTGTAACAGGCGTGTAAGCTTAGAATCACGATAGGGTATATGAGGTGAATTCTCTGCCAGAGCTGATATTACATTTCCAAGTGAAGATAGAGCAAGATTTATTTTACTTGCTTCCTTTAATCGTTCTGCTGACGCACCTGTTTTAGACTGGCGTTCGCTTCCTGCTAAATCTATCAAATTAAGTTTTCCAACTTTTATAGTGTTTGTCTCAATATCACACATCTCTATTCTTATCATGAATATAGCGTGCGATCGTGAACTATGTTCATTCATGTTTGTAAAACCCACAGTTCGATTCTTATTGCCAATATGCATTACATTTAGCATATCATCAACACTTTTGCAATTTATGGCATGTAAATTGGGTACATAAACACCAGAACCACGCTCTCGCACTTCTAAATGTTTAGAATTCGGTTTTAACAAGTCGCGTAACTCTTCCATATAAATCTCCAAATAGCTGACATCGACAAGAAATTGAAAGTTTTCGGTCCGATTAATATGAAGCCAAATTTGTTCGAATGTACGAGGAATGATACCCTTGAGGTCTTCATTACCTCTTACACCTTCCATGGTAAACGTTTTTCCTGTTCCAGTTTGACCATACGCAAATATGCAGCCATTAAAACCATCTAGAACCGAACTTACAAGCGGAAATACGACCTCATTATATAAATTGATTTGTGTCGCACAAGCATCATAAGCTGCATCATAGGTGAACATTTTTGTTTGTTCTTTATTTGCTTCGGTCAAGTTTGTTATTTCTACAACGCCACGATTGGGATACACTGCCACCACTTCCTCGGAACCCTCAGATTGTTCCTTGTTGCTTATGGGTCGACAACGCACCACTACCTGTACACACTCATTCGGAGTTTGGCTACTGGCAGTGCCAGGACGTCTTGAACGGGCACTCATTTTAATCCACTTCCAAAAAGATTGCGAGAATGAGTCAAGTGTAGTAGTTAGTGAATGTTACCTAGAGAACGAAAAATTATAAATCTTTTAATATTACTACTTCATCTATAACTTTTACTCTATATTTACACATAAGACTGATTGTTATGGTTTCAATTAAACAAATTTTTTTTCTAATCAATGCCAAAAATACTTATTACCAATAAATTCAATACCTTTTGTTGTTTTTCTCACAATTACTCTTCAGTTGAAAAAAAAATCGATTAACTTTGATGAAATAATAAAGAACACAGGGTGAGGAATATAATTGAAATAATTTTTAGACAAATATTTTCTTTGTTAATTAATTTTTTTAACAATAGTGTTTGTCCGAATTGATTCTTAATTTTATTACGTAGAGTTACGTAATATAGATATCCAGATCCGTTCCGGTTAAATTTAACGGAAATTTCTATTTGACGCTGTGGTACCGAGTACTAAGAACTCTTGGGAGCCGAGAGTTACGAGCCCTGGCGAATATTTCTTTATTTCAACTGTAATACAACATTTCTATTGTTTTTTGTTCATTGAATAAACAAATAAATATTATTGTGCTCAGAAGCACTCTGTGAGAATTCTTTGCCACTGAAAAGTTATATTTTTAGTAAACACGTAATTTTGAATGAAAACAACAAGAGAAATTTTCCAGTTGCTTTCCAGAGCGCAAAATAAATCAAAACCTAAATTCCCAATTGTTAGTTTTATGTGGAGTGAAACAGCCGACTCAAAAGTGATAGTAGTGTAAATAAAAACATTTGTGATTGTTGAATGAATTAAATTTGTTGAAATTCTTTAATATAATACTATACATTTGACATGTATAACTTTTTATACGCATTTGATGTGTAAGTCGTACACTAATCTTGAAGGAGCAACGCAAGATATCCGAGAAGCAAGATTTCAATTAAAAGATAAACTGGATTTGTCGGTGCATGGAAAAGAAGTGTGAAAGGGGACCAATTGTCGGCGCCAATTGTTTCAACTGGAGCACTGGAGCGAAACGGTAGGGGGTGTATAAAGATCGAGCATTGCTCGCACTGTGCGGTTCGTCGCTCGGTTTTTGCCTTGGCAGAGCTCCACTGTGATACGGATTTTTACGTTCAGTGGTTGTTTGGTTTTGCCCCGTTTGTTTGACGCACGCTGCGCGGCAAGAAAATTGTTGTGGCAGTAGTGAGTTTTTTTATTTTTCCTTTAATATTTTTATTTCGCCACTCTTTTATATATATTTTTCTTTGAATTTTCGTTCGCATATCATCGCCTGAAGAAAAACAAGTTAGCACGCAATGGCATTGGCTATATGCTGGCAGTGCTTGAATCAGTGGGCACAGGTAAAATCTTCACGGAAAAAACAATATCGAAAGCATTAATAAAACAACAAAAACTGAGCTTACTACGTGAGTGGTTTCGGTTTGTAGACGGTGAAGTTTTGTTTTTTATTGCCTGAGTTCGTGCTGCTTGGGTGATTCAGCCTCGAGATCGAGACTAGCGTAGTCTGCAGTCGTGAAAAGAATCTACGTTCAACATCAACAGAAGGCAAAGAATTTGCCTTCGTGCAACAAAAAAGACGAGTTCATAGACGGCATCATCAAATGTGGCAAAGGCGAAGCCAGTAAATCGCACGGGTAAATTAAAAAGGGTAACAATGAAGAAACGTATTACTGTGGTCGTATAAATAGAAGCGCTTATAAACTCAAAACGGAAATCACGTTTGCTGGTAAGAAATTCAAAGCAAAATACATGTTTTTATAGAAATATTTTTTAGAATATTCCGTATCAAAATTACTCTACTCCATTTTTAGTTGGCGTTAGTACATACACACTCTTAGAATATAAAATACGAAATGGAAATTCTCATGAAATTAAAATGCTCACCATCTGTACCCACACACGGCAATAATACCACGCACTCGACCCTAAAAGTCGTTGACCATCATCATCAACTAACTCAACAACATGCAACATTGCCAGCGTCTGCAACAACAGCCCCACCAACACTCGTGCGTTTGCCTTCACAATCAAACATAAATTATGGCTCACCACCATCATTACCGTCGATCGCTGTTCAAGCCGTACCGCGTGTACCAACTAAAAGACCATCTTTGAATTATCCAAAATCATTGGACTGCTGCAATATCCCAACTGGCCAACAGGGAATTGAAATATTTAGCATACCATGGGATCAGCAAGGACGCCGCGACATTACGTACGAAGTTTCCATGCAAAGACCTCCTTCCTGCTGCTCAACTAACTTGCCTGCTTGTTGTAGTACATATGGCACACCGCCGAATGCGTCGCATTCAGCTGTCACGGCGCAACTACCACAACCCCCACCACTACTGCAGGCACCTAACATTCATCCTCCCCCATTGACATTCCAATTTGCTTCTTCAGAGGAGATTTCTGAAAATGGTTCAGTGGCGGATTTAAATACACACTACGAATATCAAGAGCCTGAAGAAAATTTTATCTCGATAGAAGATACTAAAATAAAAGGCTTGTTAATGAAAATTGGTCGAGAATGTGCTTTACAGAAAAAGAGAAGAAGCTCTACGAACTGTTCAAAAGAATCCGAGCCTAAAACAAAAGATAATCAAGTCGTATATGAAATTATTGATTTAGATGATGAAGATGACCGAGAGGAGCTACGACAAATAATGAATGAAGTAGAAAACAACACTCTTAAAAATGATGTACAAACTGATGTTCAGCACATTGCCTTGTCAGATTTAAATTCATCTACCATCAGGAAAGAGAAATGTAGAGCCAGACTCAAATCTCCATGCATTAGCCTTATTCCGAAGAGTCCGTCGTTTACAAAAAAGTCGACGAAATTGACTCCTCACAAAAAAATCGAACTCTCCAAGGAACGTATCATTGCGCATATTGAACTCTCAGATAGCAGTGACTCTGAACCCGAGCAAGAGAATACGGAAAATGAAGTGACTCTGGTGGGATTTAATAGCGATGACGACGATGATGAGCTATCATTCGCCGCTGCAGCTGTTAGTTGTGAATTGAAATGCGACGATGATGACATCAATGACGTCGTGAAAGAATCCGGCATTGGGAAGGCGGGTATAAATGTTTCCAGCAACGAAGTTGTTGTTCTCAATTCAGATGATGAAAACATCGAGTTCATCGATAAGCCCGAAAAAGTACTAGAATTGAATTGGGAAGATTTAGATAGACGTGAAAAGGGTCGACAATTTTTCGAATGTTATTTATGTGGCAAAAAAGTGCAATCAAGTTATAATTTGAGAAGACACATGATGATACACACAGGTGAGAACATAAAAAAGATTTTTTTAATATAGAATACAATTTGTGTTGTTGGTACACGTGGTGAAATATAGAGAAGATATATTTTTAATAAGAATTACATACTGTACGAAACAAACAATACACTGTACATCAAATTTTTACACTAGTCTACAGAAGTACGTATAGAATTGACTTCGATGATTTCATTGAGGTTTTCTCTTTGCCATCACAGGTGAACGTCCATTTGGTTGCGATATGTGCGATCGGAGGTTTCGTGAGTTCAGCGACCTGAAGAAACATCGCCGCCGACATTCAAACGAAGCGAATTTCGTGTGCATGGTTTGTCGTGTTAAGCCGCCCATGATTCAAGATTCAACACGTTGCAATGACTGCGATTCGAAGACGAGCGCAATAACAGCCGCAATGCGACCGCAACTTTCCGCGTCACCGTCTTCTTCGCCAGACAAACCACAAACACCATCGTTGCCCACCCCACCTCTACCACCGCCGCCACTCATTGCAAGACCTGTGCTGTCTGCTGAGAGCTTTCATGATGCCTCAGCAGCAACGGGAGATACCTTAATTGAAAACTCGACTACGATAAGCAACAACAACGAACAAAAAGTTAAAGAAAAGTCTACACAAGATATTGAACATTCCGCCTCTTCACTGAAACGCTCGAATTCTACACCTTTACTCAGCTCAGATATGCCGTCTTTGGTGCCGATAAATGCACCGATTACAGTCAATAAAACCACACCAAGTAGCACTCAGTTGTTGCTGGACAATATTCCTGTGGTTCATCGACCCAACTATAATCAGTTAGGTGTTGTAACACGCAGAGAATTTCCCTGTCCACTGTGTCAGCGGCCGTTTGGTACGCGGCACAATCTGAAGCGCCACTTCATGATACATACGGGCGAAAAACCATTTTCTTGCAATAAATGCCGCAAACCGTTTCGAGAATACTCAACCCTAAAGAAACACATGGCGACACATCAACGCGATCGCTATTATAAATGTCTACATTGCCCAAGAAAATATCGCGACTACTTGGAATACAGCGAACATAAGAAAACGCATGCAAACGAGGAAGATGACGACGATGATGACGACATGAATTTTGATCAGCAACAATTGAGCTCTTCTAGTACCGTGTCCAGTCCACAAAAGAAAGCAAGAACACATTGTGACAGCAGCTACGATTCAAACGAAGAGGACTCGTCAAACGAAGATTGGCTAGAGTGCTGCGAGTGTAAGCAACGCTTCACAGAAATCGAGTTGTATACCAAACACTTGAAGGAACACGATCCCATGGTGTACCTCTACGAATGCTATATCTGCAAAAAGACCTTTGAGCAGCGCGATGAATTAATTGAGCATGTGGGCGCTTGCAAGGAAGAATTGCGCGAAACAGCATTGCAACGTGCTACGTGCTTTAATTAATCCTTGTATTTCTTCCAAAAGTGATTTGACCATACAATATATGTTCACTTGCACATGCCGTTATATAGCGTTGATCTACATAAATGTTAATACCCAGCGTATTAATCTGTCTCCAGGCAACAAACGCCTGTTAAGTCCACATTTTTTAGAATATTGTATATAAGGAGTTAAGTACTTAAGCTTTTCGATATGAATGTATTATTACAAATTACTGTTTTACCGAGTGATGAGCGTTTAGTTTAACATTTATGCTTCTTAAAGCAGAGATCGTTTATGAATGGAACTTTTTTTTTCATAGTATTCCAGTGACATTCCATTTTAGTATTTAATTTCGTATTTATACAAAATATTATCCCCAAGAAAAAGTAAAAGTATTATGAGATTACATATGATAAGGTATAGAGTATAAAATACAGCTATGGATTTCGAGAAATGCAGCTAAAGCAACGTAGTGACTTTTGATAAAAAAAATTATGAATAATTTGTGTCTGAGACAATTTGATTGTAAAGTCGAAAATCCGCATGCAATTTCTTAAATATTTAATCCAAATTTAGTGCAATAAGTTCTCAGTAGAGCATAAACATTATTTTATTTTTTACTTAGATATACTATTAGTTTATCTTTTTTTACTCCCATGTTCCTTAAATTGTTGGGCCTACAGCTTTCATAGTATACGCTCTTTCTCTATAAACAGTCTCGAATGTTGTTACTTGAAATTGAAACATGAAAAACACTTGTGATTCTCAAAAACAAAAAAAAAACCTTTTTGGTATAAAAATTAATGATAGTGTATATTTTATAGAAATATGTATATTTATACCACGTTTACATGTATACCATGATATTGCAAATTCTTTATAAAATAAAGTACACATATTTTATTGAATTTATAATTGTTTTTAATTTATTAGTTCTTAAAAGTTACAAACAGTAACTCAAGGGATACTTTACGCATAATCCTCTAACATATTTAAAGTGTCATATTCTGCAAATATCGCAACTTTTTTTTAACTTTTTTCAACTCGAAAGTATAAACCAAAATTGTTATAAGAGCTACACGTTAATAACAAGTCCGAAGATAATAATAGAATTAACTTAAGTATTCGTCATAACGGATCCATTCAGTCGAAATCTTTCCTCTAACCAAAAACCAACTAACCAATGTGCGATTGATCATTTAGTTTATTTTACAAAAACAATCACATATTGTTAATCAGGGTGTGACGTAAATTAATAAATATATTCATAAATCAGATATCAAATATAAACCAAACAAAAAAGAAACAATTTTCTTCATATCATTAATTAGTGAAATCCACTTTTTGTTTACATAAATTATTATAATTTATATACATATACATACATTACAGACTTAAAAATAACAGTATAACTACTAAATGAAAGTGAAATGAAATGACTGCCAAATACGCGCAGTCTGACTTATAGACAAAATAAATTTACAGTAAATGGACTATGACATGAATTAGAAGGGATAACTAAACTCTACAAAAATGAGTTGATAACAATAAATGATGGCGGGCAAATATATCTATGTCAACTTAACATCGAACTTTTTTCTCTATAATCCTAGTACTTTCTAGCCAACTACTTGTGTAATATCGAGGGCAAAATACGAATGGAGAAAACTAAAAACAAGTTTAGAAATCCTCCTCTGATTAATTATTAACTTAATTTATTGTGCAAACAAACAATATCTCACTGATTTACGGTCCGTTTGTGCATGCTGAAGACACAATGTCCGATGAGTTTACGGTTAGTGTAGAGGAGTTAACGTTGGTACTAGTTACGTTAATACTTTCGGTTGGTTCGCTGCTTACACTGCTAACGATGAACTTTTTGTTACCAGTCGAGCCCTGTTTGTTGATGTAGTAGCTTTTTTGTACAGCCAGCGGACTTGTGCTAATATCATCAACGTTCAGTCTATTAAGGAAGCTTGCAGCAGCCTTGGAGGCGCTGTCGCAGGAAGATGACTCGATGCTGATGCTGGAGCACCCCCCGATGGACGATGTCTCACTCTTCATGTCATCCAATAGTGTGGCATCATCCTGCATATCGGTGGCCATTGCTTGCACTTCACCAGCTGTATTTGTGTCAATGCTGCTTCGAGAGGAAGCACTGGTTGTTGAAATTCTGTTAATTCTATGTTTTTCGTTACTTTCTGCCACCGAAATGCCTTCATCCATTCCCACATTCCCAATGCACATTGGCTCGCTGCCACCAGATATGGAGGAAGCCGTTGAAGAGCCAGAGGAGCATATCCCTGAGGTAGTTGTTGAGTCGATGATCCCACCACTGACGCTGCTGCTCGGTGATGAACATGCTGAATTGTTGTTTGTATTATTGGTGCACAGCTTGGATATGAATAGTTTTGGTGTTATTCGCCCATCGTATGTACCAGAATCCGGACTGGGGCATATTGAGGAAGGGGATTGGCAAACTGGTGAAGAACCACGACTGAAAAAATTAATTTAAACATATGCAGATTAGAACAGTTGACATATTATAGAATTAGTAAATGTCTACCTCTCCGTAAATATTTTCTTCAATGGTGGTTGGGAGTACACATTCCAATTACTTCCTGTACTACCTTCATCCAACTCAAACTTGCGCTTAACAGGCCCTAATTGCGATGGCCGCATAGCTATGGGTGACATTGATCGCCTAGTAGCGAAAGTGCGTCTTGTTGGTGATGGTGACAAGCCATATGGGAGCCGCATTCCAGCTCGATTACTGTAAATAAGAGAAACGTTATAAAATACTATTTTCAATATCGATTTAAGAATCATACTTTGTGGGGCTTGGACTCGAACAACTTGTGACCCCAGATGGTAAGGAAACCTGGAGTGGATTACTTAAGTCCTCTGATTTACAAGACCAATTTTCAGCAACCAGAGTTAAGTCCTCCCAACTTTGGGACATTTGCATGGCACTATGTAGTTCACGTTCATGATTTGCTTCGCGCGTATTCAACATGTCGACACATTCCTCTTGTCTCAACTGGGAGACACGTGGAGTGAGACAAAGCGGCAATCCACTTGCTGCATTTGAGTTGCCTGCTACGCCAGCTGCTCCATGAGGTGTGTAACTGGCCGAGTAACGACGGGCACGTGGTGCAAATATGTTGAACACTGGCGCCGGCGAAACTTCCCTATAATTAATGAGACCAAATATATATATATCAAATTTTAATGTATATTCCACGCATTAAGCGTAAAAAGAAATATATACCTGGAGGAAGGATTTGAACGTGGTATTCCAATGTGTATATTATGTCCAAAGTTGTTTACAGTTGATACATCAACAACGGGCTCACGCTTGTTAAATGTTTGATGTTTTGTTGGTGTTGATAGTGCCTCTTTTGGATTGCTTCCACCCACAGAATTAGCTGTATTTCCAACTCCACGCATCGCCATAGCTGCAGCAGCAGCTCGAGTGGTCATTGATGTGAATGAAGGACCAGCGCGTAAAATTGGTACACTCAAACAACGTTTTAGAGTTTTGCTATTATTTAATGGTATAGCTGATCCAGAAGTTGTTTCACTTTCCCCAATTTGGCCACAACTTGGAGGAATATTGCTTGTTGATTCAGTAGAATTTTTTATTAATTCTGAACTTATTGTTTGTGGAGGTCCATCAGCTGTTTGAATTATTTCTCCTACATCCATTGTATGTATGCTATGTTTGTTTCTTTTTATAGTTTTGATATACGACACACTGCTGTCACTTGAAGAATGCTCAAAGATATTTTCTGCCGCACTATTTAAGAAAAGAACATAATTATTTCTGGGACTATGCACGACTGGGCACTTGCAGATGATGTTGGGAAACCCAGACACGGATAGACACAGGCAATCATTCGGTCAGTTCTCAACCTGCTGAGCTGTTAAATATACTCAACCCCTCTGCTGAAAGCGTTTCGTTTATGTTAGTGTTGCCACCTTTGGTCAAATGAAAATTTCAAGGGATTTTTTAACAGATTTATCTAATTATCTACCTTCTCTGCATTTATAAAAATAAACTAACAATAACTATTATCGTAATCATTTAATCGGTGTCATCTAATAACCGGGAAGAGAAAAATTAAATTTGACTATTTTACATCGATTAACCTTGTTATCTTCTATTGTCCGTATTTATTTTGTGTACTTTACCTCAAGTCAATTTGTTCCGTTTTCTGAGCAAAATTAGTTTTTCTTTACATTATTTAAATATATACATAAAATACATATTTAAACATTGTATAACTAAAAAATGTATACCCACATTATTTAAGAAACCCCACATGAGTAAACATGACATTAGTATGATCACACATTCTATATTAAATGTCTATGCTTGGGTAAAATGAGGAGATTTTTATTGCGAATTCTTAATATGGTGGCAACACACTTTAAATTGACGAATGTCAATTGATTTCGTGTGGCGAGCACCATTTTCAATTATTAATATCTTCACAAAAATATGCACATTTCAATGAATTTGTATGCTTTTAGTAACTCCACACAATATATTTTAAAATGGTCTATGTTTTGTTGAATCATTTAAACAAATGTGGTAGTAATTTACCTGTGAAATGTTATCCTTTCTCCCTTTTTTGCTTACGCATACGCACGAACTCTTCCTCGGTTAACTACGTAAAATCTTCGACCACACCAATTTCACTGGTAGTTTTCACTGTGTAATCGAATAGTTCTTTTTACAAAAACCTATCAAATCTTTCACTCAATATTCAAAAATTGTTCAGAAACTATAATTCATTAAGAATTTGCACGATTTAAATACTTTTTTTGCCTTTGAAAAATGCGAAAATTGTGTGGCTGCTGACATCTCTGCTACTTATTTCAGTCACTCATAAACTTCTATAATACAGCGATTGTCAAACTGTCAATGTTTGGTTCCGTTCGATGCTTGTTAGAATTCAGCAAATTTAAAATGCTTTGTTCGAATATTAATGCGGGTATTTTTGTTTAATATACCAGAAGATATCTAGAAAAATACACATTTAAATGAATTTAGTTGCTTTAGTTGGCTCAAAATCTGATATAAATGATATTCTATCTGATATACCTACTAAAATAGTAGTTATCGTTCAAGAAAAAGTAATGTAAAACGAGAAATATTAATTTGCATACATTTCTTTTTTTTAATTTTCAGTTCAATTTCTTCAAGTCTAACCAACGATTTAATGTGATGTGTTTAGAACAGACCAGTGTAAACAGTAAATATGTATAATCTTTGTGACAGGTTGTCAGTGTGAATATGAAAACTATCGATGGTATAAATGTTCTTATGCCTTTTCAACTTACCGAATCATAAACATGTCAATCAGACAGGTTCTGTAGTTCATTTCCGAGTTAATTTCTAGCAAATTCACTTTCAATTCGATATGTGGTGTACTGACTTTTCAATTTTCACATTTTTTTTAATTTCCACATTGCCTGAATATGTATATTAAAATTTACTTTTTAATGTAATTTAATAAAAACTTACCATTTCGGAAATAAAAAACAGCTTTGTTATGACACTCAGAGATTTATTAAGTTATTTTAAACATACGAACGCTTACATACATAACTATATGCAAACATCTCAAAATTCATACAATACTGAATAATGTTTTCGCAGGGCAAATTCTATTTTACGTAAACCATTTTACAACCTAATTCACGAAGAAAACTTTGTCTGCTTTAATACGCTTTATAAACATGTCTGTCTAATACTAATATATATTTAAAGCATTTTTAACTAATTTAAAAAAATATATAAACGTTTGTTGTATATATTAGACTGAAAAATAAGAAACTGTTTAACTATAATTGGTAGACACATCCCAGATGCATTTATGTTTATATTTTATGCATTTGATTTACATTTGAGAAACATATTTGTAATTCTTCAATAAATATTTACATTTATTGTATATTTATTTTATTTAGAGTGTTTATAATTAATAAGTGATTACGTACTAATAGTCTTTGGAGTCAACATAAATAAATAATTAAAAAAATAATTTTTTTGGTAATATAATTCAGTATCTATCAAATCACAAAATATTGGCTTTCCAATTCTATAACACAGTATGCTTAACTAATTTATATTAGTATATAGTACTTCGCTTCAAAACTTAACTAAAATTTTGAACTCTTGAGTTTTATGAAAACTGTTTGTTGCTTTCCGTTGCTATGTGAGCCCCTACCCAAATTATACTTGTATGCAATGGCGTTCGAAATAATAATTATTGACTAAAATCTGTAAAATAAGCTTAACATTGACTTTTGCGACTGTAAACCTTACTATACATAAAATAAGTTTATTTAAAATAACTTACACCACCATGTTGCATACATATGTAGCTGTATGTTTGAAAATTCACGTTTCGCATTCAATTCAAGGACCGATATAGGGTCATATTCAAACGATTAGTATATATGTATTAGAATTTATGTTTTTTTTTTGTTTGAAGTACAATTAATTTGTTTTTAATCTAAATATTTACAGTTTTAGGTTGTTGCTGGATGGTTTTCGGTTTACTTGCGAACTCGCGAATTGATAAATTTACCAATTTGTTATTAGTGTAGTGTATATTATGTTACATGGTGTCTTATAAAAATCTTATTCTATCCCCATATTTTTTGCAGACAAGAATTAAATAAACACGAAAGACATATTTATATTAAGCTATATATGCTTTATGTATACATATATAAATGTGCAAACCGTTACGGTAATACAAGTACAAATGCTATTACATACTTAAAACGAATTATCTTTTTGTGGCAGCTTTTTAACGAAAATACCGAGTTCAATAAATTTTTTTTAATATATTATATATACATCATATAATCTCCACATACATACATACATGCCAAATAAATAAACTTAATGAGTATATTTTTGGACCAATTAATGGACCAGCATTTAATTCTTGACGTGTTTATTTGTTTTCCAACACCTCTTGTGTATACAACTGTTGTGTATGTATGCACAGCAATTCAACCGTCGGAAAGTGCGGGAGTTACCCAGCCATATTTTTCGTGTGTTTTCACCAATGAACGGAAAGCTTCTTCCGCAGTTCGTCTGTCAAATGGAGAAAAAATGATTTAGATCACTTAAAAAAACTGCTCTTAATAAATAATTTCAATAAATTCATTGTAATTAATAATATTAAAGCCTTCCACATATATTAAGACCTAGAGAAAATCGGAATTCTTTAGATCTTAATTTGTGTATTGTTATATGCAGCTTTATAAGCTTTTGGTAGAAGAAATTATATGTAAATAATTTCTGTGCACATTTTCTCTCACCTACTAAATTCCTTTGAACTCTTTGTTTTTCGCACAATACGTCCTTGGCCTTTGACTAAACTCGCTGCAAACTGCATTAGCACCGCCTCTACAGTGTAGGCTGAGGCCCAACCGCGTGGCGTTAACAATTCCATGCAAATCGCTCCGCCCTCCATTACGAACCCCTTCTCGATTCGCGGTTCGACAACACGCATAAATGGCGGTGCGAAGGGGAAATTATCGGGAAATACCAGATGCAGGAGTATAAATGGAATGTTCATCTCGGCCATGTCTTTCGCCAATTTCGAATCGGGATCGACAATATGGAGTCGTGCGTACCATTCATACAGGTTGTCGTTTATAAGCTCCACCTGAGATAGCAATGTCATTATATGACGTAATACATATACATATACACTATAAAATACGCGCTTACCGTGAAGACCGGCTCCTTTTTACTGTTGTGCACCTTTTGTATCTCCTTGTATTCCTTCATTAGGCGCCGTGCCCGAATACTGTGATCGGGGGCATGTTGAACATTGACTGACATTACCATTCGACTGGTAGCTGGTGACACCCTGTAAAAAAAGCGAATTTGACTTTGAAGAAATGGATATGCAAAATCTGCTAAACATATTTACTTGTTATCCTGTCGTCGCACACGTCTACCCGGCGATTCAGCTGCAACACCTGCACCGTTTGAATTCTTCGCCGACGCGTTGCCGCCGACATTGCCGCCAGACCCATTCCCATTTGTAGCGCCACCTCCAGCCTCAGCTGTCTTATCACCACTGCCACTGCGGCTTCGGCTCTTGTTGAACTTTCTTATAGCAGCCGTCACTTTCTCCTTTAGACGTGAGGACATTTTGTAAATTTATTTTTAATTTTGTGCTCGTCTGTATTTATTGTTATTGTTATTTAAAGTCTTTAATTGTGCGGAGTAGGCGGTGGAACTGGTCACAACTGATACTCTATATTTTCGGTGGTTTTCAAGCAGTTTCCGTTTTCTGTTTAAGTCCCACGTTCTTATTTGAGCACTACTCTTTTTTCCAATTTTTCAGTCTTGTACCTAGAGCGCTTTTCATTTTGTACATGCGTTGGAAAGCAAATCTGTAAACATTTTAATAAATTATTAATACTAAGCGAACATTTTTATTTTTACGTAATAAAAAAGTAAAAAATCTAATTTCAATAGAATTTGTAAAACTCAATTTATTACTACGTAAGAGCGATTATGTATATACTCAGAATAATTCCATAGATAATAAATTATGTTTGTTAAGTGTGCACAAACAAATTAGTGGAAGAAAGTCAACAAAGTGATAAAATAATGCTGATGACTATAGATTACAAGCAAATATACTTAAATATAGTAAGCAATATTTATAACAATGCGAAATTAAATTAATGCAACAAATGGTAGGAAAAGTGTGAGAAAATGTTGGTCGCAAGGAGATTTTGGTCTAAAGCTTTTTGCAGTCAACTTTTAGAAAATTGTAATTATAAATACTATACTTAACAAAAACAAAATGGTGTTGATAGAATTTATGTCACTTGGCCTCTCAAAGCGTTCTGTGTTCAGGATAAGGATAACACCGATGAAAAATAACACAAAGGAGTAAAGGAGCAAGTAAAAAATAGTTTATACACTTTGTTGTTGTACACGAAAAGCGCGTGTTCACGCAAATGCAATATGTAAATATATATTAAAATACAAATGTATGTATAGAAAGGAAGTGTGCGCCAGCAATAGAATGGGTGAGGCAGTTAGTGATCGAACTCCGGCAAGCACAAAATTTATTCGCACCTGCCTCTACGCTATATTTAATAACGTAATATATTTAAAAGAGATTGATTTTATTTCAATAAAATGCAGAATCAATAAAACGGCAATAAATACATATACAGGACACAGAGAGAGGGTGATAAAATATGTAAATATTCACTATATATGTATGTATATATTATATGTATATACTGATACAAATTGGCGAAAAGAGGCGTCACAGTAAGTGCATCAACACGTGCCCGCAAAAAATAACTTGTGGTATCCATTATTTATATAGTATTTGTAGTGTTATTTTCATGCTGTCAACATTTTCCTATTTATAGTGTTGGGATTTGCAAAGGTAGCACGGTCTGAAGTGAACTGGGAAGTATTTAAGTGCAAGTAAGAGGCATGCAGTGAATCAATATTTTTATAAAGTTGTCAGTAATTATTTATATATGTTTGTATATATATTGTTCCATTCCCGGAAAACAGTAAAAGAGATAAGCGAGTAACTTTGAGACAATAAATAGAACGCTCTCTAGACGAGCTGATCATGGATCTGATCATTGGTCTGAAGAGGTTCTGATTTAGCTTCAGATCCTGTTCATCTTTCAAAATGTCCGATATAGTGAGTTGAGGCTTTAATCAGAATGAAAAAAATATATGCATATTTCAACGTATCGCATGCTATATAAATAATGCATATATTACCGTAATCCACAATGAAGCACATGTAAAAGTAAGTAGGTGGTGTATGCATACAAATATGCAAGCTTGCATTCAAGGTATGTCTCTCTGTAATCAGGAACTCATGTTGCAATTATTTAATCCCATATGTGGAATTAATGATTAAAATATTGAACAACAAAACCAACAAACACCGTGCAAAATATGTAGATATGTATGTATAAAACTGGCGCCATATTTATCGGTCAATTAGGCTTTGTCTTTTGTTGCAGCACTTATTGTGTATTGAATACTTTGGGTGTAGGATATTAATATACATGTATGTATATACATACCAATATTTTATGCAGATATAAATGTAGGCTTAAACGCAGATTACAAAATTAATCGGTTCGAAGATAATTCTTGTATATTGCAAAATGTTGCTGGAAGAAGGCATCTCTCATAACACGATGTAGTACCGAATCTGGTACCGCTACAACAACAACAACAACAACCGAATCTGGTGTGATATACTATATGTTTTTTTTTACTCGAACAATATTTTTGAAATGTTAAAAAACTGGTTCGTGGAATGTACTCATTACTAATGTGGAACCATAGCCAACAAAATGAAGTACCCGACACAACCTTATGTAGAATGTCCAACTGATATACTAATTATTATAAACAAATTCTATTGTGCATAGCTCTCTGTGGACACATTTAGTAGATGCACTTGCTGCATATTGAAATATATTGATTTACATTTAATTGCGTAGTGCCTTTGTATAGTTAGTTTTTATATAATATACAAATATACATACATATGTATATAAACAATTTATTGTATTCTTTTCGTCTGGTTTTCAGTTGGGACATGCAAATAGCTTTATTCCGTATATGCGATTGTGAGCGCACCTACATATGGGTGCACATACATATAGTATATTGTATAATAAATGAATGCATGGATGATTGTGGAAACAAACAAAGGCGGACAAATCTGGCGTCTTTTCTTTTAAGCGTTGTAATATGCATGCAAATAAATATCCACACACACAGACATACAAACCAAACTGCAATAAAAGAACAACTAATCTGTAAGGCACGTCAGATGAAAGTAAGTAAAAGTGAATCACTCGCATGCTCACGGTTTGAATCTGTGAATATAAAAGCAGCTATTAAATGTAGGAGAACACCGGGCATTGTATATAAGCAGATAGTTCGTCGACATGAAGAATACAGTACATACCAAATAAATAGATATAAAATAATTTATTTATAATTTTTTTTTTTTCATATGAAATGAAAAATTATACGCCCTATTGTTGTTGCTAATACGCACATATAAACAAATACATATGTGCACACACATTTATGTACATATATCGATTACGCGCTTGTTAACAATCAACGAATTGTCGCTTGCTACGAATTTCCCGAGTGAGTACATAATGCATGTACATATGTGTGTATGTGTGCAAGTAGTTAGTTGGTTTGCAAATTGTTCACACATTGCAGTTCGAATTGCAAGCTTAAACATACGTACATACTTATGTACATACACATCATGTATACGAGTACGTAATGCATGTATGAGAAGACATCATAACTTCACGTATTTTTTTTTTGCTTCCAAATTTGCAACAACTTGGCCTAGCTTCTACTCTTATTTATTTATTTTGGGGCGGGTGTACAGCAACTCGGCAATTGGAGTGTCTTACATGTTTAAAGCGCCTCTGATGGATTTATTGGGAAGTGTTGGTGATGCATTCACGACATTGTACAAAGTTGTATTTTTTATCAGTGCGTACACACCATATTCATATATGTACATACATATGTGTGTATGCACCAGTGCGGTCAATACGTAAGCCTTTGTTTATCATCAGCGCAATGGTGCGACTCAACCAGCTGCTGCTGCAGTGCTTTGAACTTCTGCCAATAACACGCAAATGTATATATGTATGTATGTTTAATAAATTAATGATTCGCAAGAACTGATGCTGTTTATGGGTCTTGTAGTCTCGATGGCAACACTACATTGTCACCAATCAAGTGTATATTTCACACGACTGATTTACATAAATATGTATGTCTTTGTTAATTTCTTTGTTGTATGTAAAATTAACGGTGATTAATAAATGTAAATTATTAAGTAATTCAATTACAATGGTTAGTTTAACTTGTTTTTAAAGCAGTTATAAATTCAATTATGAGCTTTTTGATATCTCCATATGTATGTATGTATGATGTTAAGGTCTTACAAAGAACAGTTAGGTGAATAATACTCCTCAAAACTGGTGCAACATGTTGCGAGAGACGTCCATTTACATAAGTACATATATATTTACCTGCTTTCTCATACATCAAATATCTTATATACAAAATTTGAAAATAAAGCCCGAGGACAATTAGAACACAATTTTCAAATATGTATTTATCGCGATCGTACTGATGAAAATCAAAATAAACACCAACTTTTTATATGTTTGTAGTTCGTATCTTTAGATAGGAATATTATAGATATGTCTATCACTCCTCTTTATAATTTGAAAAACCAATTTTGCACGCCCCACAAACGATAATATTTGTACATATGTATGTACGTTCTATATACATATGTATGTATGTGTATGCTGATAATGCTGGCAATGTTTATGTACATACTCGTATATTTACAAACATCTATTGCAGTGATGGCAGTGTTTATTGTGAGAGCGTAGGAGTAGATAAGATATGTTGGATACAAACATACATACATACATATGTACACATGTCAGAAATACGCAGCGTATTTGAAAGGGGCTCCTGGAATGCCAATATTAGTCAACATTCTGCTTATTATCCCCGCTAGTTGACAGTCAATTTATTTGACCTTGAAATAGCTGATTTTATTTTCTCCTTTGAACGCGTAGATACGTACATACATACAATATAGACAAACGCCGTAAGCCTCTAACACAAACAAATATTACATATACATATATAAATTTGTGTTTTATCTTATTGAATACCTCGAATTGCCTTACATGTGAAAAAATATGTAAAACGCCTAGTTGTATGCAACATAATATTTTCTGATACTTTCTCATTTGTGATGCGAACATAACTGACAATGAGAACGGAAACTTTTTCGTTTTAATAACCATGAAGGAAATCATTAAATGAAATCGCACAAAATAACATCCTCCTATTATCTTCATTATCTTATGTGCACCGGATACATTCAGTCTTATGGCTCCAAAATCTAAACAAGCTTAGCTGTGCAAGTGGAAATTTAATGTATATTTTAATGAGATTTCTAAATTCAACATAACCTTGTTTCTATACTTGATATTATTAGTACGACTCCCAAAACATCAATTTTCGATAATTTTTAGTCATCAGGCAGTTAGTTGTTAATAAGATTTGGGTAGTTTCATTCTTAATTATTCATGATTTTAGTGGAAATTAGTAAGTGAAATGTAAGGTTTATTCGGATTAAATCACAAGCCAAAACTAAGAGCTTGAGGATATACATGCAGACACTCATATATGTTATTGTATAAAGTGTCCTCCTCACCTTCAGTGTGCTAATCATTGAACTTGAAAATCCTAAACAAACTTGTACACACATGAACAAGTGTGTATTAGACCTTTAAACTGTGTGTGACATTAACTAAATAAAGCAAAATTTTAAATAAAGTCAGCCAAGCATAACAAATGAAACATGATAGGCGTTGATGCTTAGACAGCGATTTTAGTATGCCAATAAAATTAACCCAGTTGGTATCTCCACAAAGGCAACATATGTGGTGTATCAGTGGGTTTGGGTTCAAGTTTAGGAAAATTTAAACAAAGCCTTGTCTATTTAATTTCCATTGTAGAGGAGAAGATTTTAGATATTGTAAGGAAAATGAGGAGTTCTACACTAGTGTGAATCTTCATGTGTAGAACTATTTAATATGCCTATTTGTACATAATTACGTATGTTCGCATGCAAGTATCCTTACTCTTCGACCAAACAGCTTATGCACAGTGTCGATTGCAATACTTTACTGACCTTCCGAGTAGACAAGGTGAATATGTGAAGGTTACTTCTTTAATTATGAACCTCAAAGGGCAGGAAATAGGCTGTTACATGAGAATAACATTACAGCTGTCCTTCTGTCTTTCAAAGCTATTCTGTATGAGTTTAGTTCTTTTGACAATTAATATTAATATTGCTTGGGAATAGAAATGTGTAAATTTGTATGTGTATTTTTATTAAAATAACATTAAACAAATCATTATTTATCACAATCATTATCTCATTAACCTTTTTTATCAGAATAGCATTCTCGCATATGTTACTTTAGGAATGATGGGTGCATAAATCGCAGTGTTTTTAGTTTAGAAAAAAAGAAGAAGAGCAAAACAAATAAAATGTATAAGAATACATATATCACATATAAGAACGAGATTACGTTGGTTTGAGCTCACTACTAAAAGGACGAATTTCAGCATCACTACGGAATGTAGTAAGCATATCATTGTTAAAGGGAATCACAAAAATACTTATAATGTCAACAGAAAATTAACATTGATATAAATAGTAATATAAAATAAACAAAGATAAAAACAACTATTTTTTCAGTAATGGCTATTACTTATCGAAAGTAGTGATTACATACATACAAGTACATTTACATATCCATAAAATTTGTTCTACGCATGTACACACATATTTACGAATATACATATATAAATCGGTGAGTGAAGTGAAGATGATTTCAACAGAGTTTTGTTTTTGCCAATGGACCAATTATAAAAGCTATGGGTTCTATGCATGCTAGAACTACAACTAGTGTGTACTCACCGTCATGCAAAGATAATTTATTTATCAGGAATGCTGTTATTTTTTCCCTTTCCACCCTTATAGAAATGCTGTTTGTCTGTGTGGGCTTTATTCTTGTGACAGCCGCCTTATCCGAGACCAATGCAGATGGGTAAAATCAATGCTTGCAGCCCAGATGCTGAATTCTCGTTGAGAAAACCGATTTGGCAATAATTTATCACTTACACACTCTTTCTGAGGATATGTACAACAATACGTTGGTAAAAATTTCAAACTTTTTGTTTTGGTTAAATACTTTATTTTCATATACCCCCACTTCCGTTTTGTTTGTAGTTGTTTCGCCTTTTCTTGTTATTTTATCGGCCCACTGTGCCACTCACCGCACCATACAACCGCTCGTAATGAAATTCCGTTAACTTGTGTTGCAAAAATGCAAAAATTGACAGAAATTACCAATGTTGCTGATGCATATGAAACGAAAACGATGACAAGCGATTCTAACAGGGTGAAGCAGAGAAAAAGCAAGCTAACCGTTTACTTATTTATGAAAAATCTAAATCACCCTCTACTTGTCATACTCAAGGCCGGAAAGTAATTAAGTGCATATTTAGTACAGATAATTTAAAATGCTAAATAAGTTTAAAATTTTTAAAAGTTAGAAAGGAGTAGAGCACGGTGAAGTATTTATTATCGCAGTCGTTTTGCCTGTACTTACGGTATATCGTTTTTATTTTTAAATTAAAAGATTTATATGTAATATTTGATATTTGTTTTAATTTTTTTTTCTTTTCAGGAAGCTACATATACACATGTAGTTATATAGGCTACTGATATTCTTCCCATATTTGTACAATATAAAGTGTTTGAAAAAGAGCTATGCATCTACTGTAATAAGAAGTTAATTAATGTTTGTAAGTATATAAAGTACGTAATTGGTTTTATCCTCTAACTGTTAATTGAATTAGGAATTGGATATACTGCGTTGGTAAATATACTCACTAACGCATACGTTAAGTTTTTGAGAAATCACAAGAATTAATGTCAATATTTCTTCCTAAGCATGATATTTATTGCTTTGAACTGTTACAATAATTTTTACGTTATTCCAATATGGCCTTTATATATACACACATATCTATGATAATGCGAGTATATTTTAATATATGGGTTTTTATGTTTGAAATTTTTTGTTATAAATCCAAAAGATTTTGGGTATATAGTGACAGATGTATGTATAGTATATAGCTTAAACACTTCTAATATAAATTTGTATATATTTATAATCGTATGGAACTGAATCTCAGTCCAACAAGTTAACAAAATAACACTACACAATCGCTCTAATAATATTCGGTTTATTCATATAATTCTTTTATTTTAATATTACTATTTTTCTAGTTTACTTTATAAAGTAAGCGAATCTTCGGGCTGTGCCATATTGCCATTTTACTCATGTCCCCATCGAAATATTTCTATGTTAATATACTTTTCTAAAGAATTATGTATCAATCCGAATAATTAAATAGTTGGTCTCCAACATTCTCTGGATAAAAAAGAATGGAAGTCACTACTATTGCAGGTGTAAGTGTATGTGAGTTAATAAATTTTTACGTACTATTTAACAATTTGTGCTATCATTTGATCTTTTCATATATATGTATATAAATATATACATATGTATGTGTTTCTGACTTTAAGTAATTCTAAATATGTTTCCGCATTCATGATCTCATGAAGATCGTTATTAAATAAATGCATGTTTTAACTGTTTTCTTTAAGCAAACTTTCTTTAATTTTATTAATTCTTTTTTCGTTACTTTATATAAGAAATCTTTAGTTAACGAATATTGGAAGAAATACTACAAAAATAATGATGAGAAAGTCAGAAAAAAAGGTTTAAAAAGGTGCAATTTGTAAAACTTGTAAATTCACTTAAGGTAAATACATAACCTGCAATGCCAACTTATTAAGAATGGATGAATATGCATTTATTTTATATCACGAAAACAAACAAATAATGTTAAATGCTTTAAATAAGGAGAAAATAAGTCAATGTAAGTTGTAAATTTTTATTAGAATGTATAACACTTAATTTTAAATTAAAACTAAATTTTATAAAAAAAGGAGCTATTTTAATACATTCTTAATATATTTTACATTAATTTACAAATACATAGTTACTTAATTTAAATAATTTACAAGTGAACCCCCGAGAAACAACGAAATTCATTTTCTAGTTCCATAAAATCTTGTTTCCAATCCAATTCACACAATAAAATGAGGAAAACTTTGTCAGTATTCCTACACTCATTCTAGTCTTAAATACCTGTAAAAAGTACGGTAAACGGTTTTTGATATTTCTATAAGTCAATTCCATGAATATTCGCGCCAATATCAAACTAATGTATAGATAAAGTGTGCAAAAGCATAATAATTTTTCTATTAGATCAACCATACAGAATTATAATAGAATTTGTAATAGCTCAATTCTTTCTTTCTGCATAGGCATAGTGTTTAAAATATAAAAAAAATTCGGATTCAAATTATATTTATGTACATGTGTTTTAACAACTAGTGATCAACCGAATTAAATATCTCAAAATAGTGACTAGCAAGGTTGGAAAAAGAAACTAATAGACAAAGGTCATCAAGCTAAATGATATACATATTTATAACATGGTCAGATTTAAATAGAGTCAGCCGAGACATAATCCTCCCATACCACTAAACTTCAGATAAGTATGGCACTCTAGGCGTTAGTTCTTGGTTTGTATCTCCCATTCTTGCCACATGGCTATAAGATGATTTCTGTGGATCGTCGCTCCTGACCAAATAGTATAGGGTCACAGTTGAATGCTTCTGTAGCAGCAGGTGAAAATTTGGAAGTACGTTTCACACGACCGCTACTGGGTGCCGACGCGGTAGTGACCACAGAAGCACCGTTACTGCCACAAATGGCCGTGACAGTTGTGACAGCGTTAAGCGATTGCAGTGATATCTGCTGTGATGTGCCTGAAGCTGTGGAAATACTAGCTGCACTGTTCATAGGTGGGTATTTGATGATTGTTGTAATTGATGGGGTCAATGTGGCCGTGGAACTATCATTGCTCCCATGTCGTGTACCCTTTTGGTGTTGTTCCGACACTGTAAAATAATAAAAAAAAAGTTATAGTGACCCCAATTAAGAGCGCATAGGAGCATTTGTACTCACCTTGTGTTTCTGTTAGTCGCGCTGTTGCAGGTTCGTGAAGAACGGCCGTTTTTCTTATAGTCTGCTGAAGTAGCGAGTTCACGTCGATCGCTGGCCACGCGACCAGCGAAACACTTCGTCATAAGTAGCAGTCCATGGCAGAAGCAGGGTTTTTATGGCGATGATGTTTGGTGTAGTGTTTGCATGGCTTTTTACCAAGTTCCCCGGCATCGACCGATTTATCCGCTGTAATTTCGCTAGGTGTCTTCAATGGTCTATGAGTGGGCGTATCTGTGGGAGAAAAATGGCTTTGCTGATTGTTGGAGGAGAGTGAGAAATACTCTGCCGATTGGCTCGGAGAGGAACAAATGTCCTCGGCAAATGTGTTGGTCAAACTTCGTAGTGTCACATCGGCTTCTTCCGCACCAGGCGTTGACACAGCTGATGAGGCATTTGTTAACGGTGTTAGTGTACTTGAGTGTTCTAGCTCAAGTTCGGCAGTCGATGTTAAAGCTGTACAGGGGTTGTCCCGCGCTGTAAGCATCTGACCAGTCGTTGAGTCGCAGTCGTCCTCAACAACATCCGCACATTTACATTCACAACAATAACAAGTGCTCGAATGACAGGAGCAATAACTCGCACTGCTCCTTCTACTCGTATGCGCAGAACTATCCGTACCATTGTTATCCGGTATGGATCGTTGCGAATGTTTGACCATTTTAGCGGTCACTTTTTCATATTTACCACCGTCCTCCTCTTCCGCTTCATCGCCAGTAGACGTTGTGGATGTTTGACGGAAATTACAGCGATGACATTCTGCCGACACCACTAGTTCGTGAGGTGCCATCCGTCGTTCCTCATCATTGTCGTCTGCTTCCAACTCATCGAAACTGCTGCAGCTAGTGGCATCTGCATTCTGGCAGGAACAATCCGAACAATGTGAGCAAGTGCTGCAACATTCATCTGCTCCACTCGCCTTGAATTGTTTGCGCTGAATTCGAACACATTCGTTATGTGCCGCGTCAAGTTTGCTAGCCTCTCTCTTCTTGATGCAACACTGAGAGTCCTTACAGTAAGCTATCTCTGGTGTAATAGTGTCTTCATGTCGGTCGGTGTTGGATTCAGTCCAAATTGGTATGTTATCACAATCTGAAAAACAATGTATACATAGTTTCAAGTTATAAAATATTTTTGTACTTTCTTAACGAAGACCGAAGAAGTCCAAATTTTTAACTGCATTTTACCCGAAACTCAACGTTGATATTTTTGCTTTCCCATTCAGTATTTTACTTTAGATTTATATAATACTTGATAATATTAGATCTTACCTGTCTTCTTATGTCTCACACCGGAATTTCTATGAGACAATTCATCAGTTTCTCCTGTGCTGGTCGAATTCATGGAATCACATCGATAATCATGATATTTTCTCCTTTGTGTCTTGTCATCCTCATCGTTGTCGTGTATTGGCGCCATTATTATGGGCGCTATATTAGCCTTCGCCATTTTATACGCAAAATTTGAGGTGGCAGTGCTTGTGTTGTCTTCAGTCAATGTGGCTGCATCGATTTCAATTGCAATGTCGTGCAAGCGTTCTTGCTGATTTCCAAGGCCAGATTGTTGTAGATCATCGCTGGAGTCAAAGGAAGACTTACTGGTATAACCTGGAAGTTGGCGGACGTGTTTATCCCGTTGCTGAAGTTCCGATTGTAAGTGACGATACTGATGATGTCGGTGCCTATGATGGTGTGAATGATGATGTCGATTATTTTTGTGTTTATTACACCCACACGACTTTTTGCTGCTCTTCTCTCCGTCCCCACCACTGCCCGGAGAATAATGGTGACAATGGTGTGTGATGTGGCAGTGCGATGTAATTTCACCGGATTTTAAATCACCACTAATTAGGCTGCAACAGTCGGTAGATTTTCTGTTTCCACAACAATTAATTGATGCGCTATGACTATGGCAATTTATCAATTGGCTGCAGTTCACTATGGAGCTTGGTGTTTGTGTGGCATTATGGCGCTGCCGCACCACATCACTATGTTGACACCGGCATCTGCGACGTGCTCTGCCATCAGTTTCTGTGGCCGCAACGTTATCAATTGGAAAATCAGATTTCGAACGACTTGATGAGTTTCTTAATATGCCATTGGAGTTTTTGACAATCACTACGGCGTCTAATGCGTAATTCTCGTCAGTTGGGATGACATTGGATAACCCCTTTATTTTCGAAAGTGTATTGTTATTGTGGTGATATTGGAAGGCTCTGTTATCATGATATTTTTTATATTCGGTATTTCCATAGTTGTTGAAATGTTCATTATCTGCATTTGCGGTAAGCAGATGATCATCTCCGCTACTCGTAGGCGAAATAGCAAGAGATTGGTTGTTGTCCGTGGTATTGGTTTGAGTGTGAATATCATGTGGATTGTTTTGTGTTTGTTGTGGTTGTTCTTCGGGGGCAAACTGCTAATCTCCGCGGCGCATATCACGCGCCTTCGTGTTCTTTCTATAGAACCACACTTGCAAAAGAATTGCAATATCTAAGCTAACCTACAAATAAATAAACCGGATATACAGTAAGTAAATGTTTTAAATTTCAACAAGATTTAGAAAGATATACTTTTATATTAATATAATATATGCTTCATTCACCTGTAATGTTCCACAAATCCAAAATTGTGTTGGAGATTCCCTAACAATAAAGTAGCCAGTCTTAAACATATCACCTAGCGTCCACATGATGACCATTTGGATGCTCATTCCGTAAGTTGATTTATTCTTAAAGTTCCGTAGAAATTGTGGTGCTCCTAAGTAAATAAATTAATTAAAATTCGTTGATTATGTGTTAGCTAGTGCTCACCTAACATAGCCTCGGTGAAGACTGCGCAAAAGCCAACCGCTTCCATGAACCACGTAACAGATAACATTAGATATGTGATAGCTGCGCCGACTGCCCAAACAACGAGCATAAAATCGAGATACGATTGAAAATCGCTCCAATTCCAAAAATATTTATAATCGAGATCTGTAATCATAATTTTGGAAAACAGTTTTGAAGTTGAATTGTAGTATTAATTGCTTTATTTAAGTTCTTAGTCGATACTTACCGTTTAAATAGTGTCTCGAGCGGGCACGTTTCAAAACGCCGGCATCTGTGGATACTGAACCGGCAGTATCGGTGTCGGTCGTTACTTTTGGTAGACGCAGATCGTCAGCTAAGAGAATAAAAAAGTTATTCTTTGTTGTTGTTTGAAAAGTGCATATTTTATAGTGCACTTACCCGAGAATGTGAGTTCCCTATTGGAAGCATTCATTCGTTTCACTTTAACGCACAAATGGATCATAAGGAACATAGTAATGTTCATCACAACACTTTGTACAAGAAGCGGAAGCTCATATTGCTTGGAAAACCTGAAAGAGAATAACAACAAAAACGATATTATGTGACATATTTACAACACTGCCAAACATTTATGACATTAATAAGAATGAAGATTTTATATGTCTGCATTAATGATAATAATCCCAACATGGATGAGTGAGGTGTCCATAAATGCACAGGAACTTGAATATATTATTTATCCAAGTATATATCTAAATAAAGGCTTATCATTAATATGAAATACAAACATATTGGCGCCAGCTGATATCATAATATATAAAAAGCTCTTAACTCTTGACCGTGATTACAGCCAAGGCATATCAATTATATCCTTGTGTCCCAGTGCTTACTTAACCGCAATCACTCGACCGTAACTCGTACGAAATACTAATACACACGACGCATATGAACGTAATAAATACCATATGCATGTAAGTATGTATTAAACCACGTGAGGCAGCTATGTATGCCGTTAACGTGTGAATGGATTGCGTGCCCAAGAGACTTGCTGCAAACCTTCGCTTTCATTCCATTTGCAGAACACACATACTTGTAGAGTATTTAGAAAATGCTAATCATATTTCAATAGTGGACAATCTGCATTTATTTCTAAACTCTTGATTTTCGATTTTTACTTTATTTTTAATCGATCTTAACATCGGTCCTATCATATATGTGAGACGTGTGTGATATTTCTCACCTTCTGTTGCCTGCAGCGAGTTCATGGAATGCACGGGAGACCCCCCCTAACATATTGTGTACTTTGCGGTTGTTTTTGTGTGTTGAGATTCCTCTATTTTTAGAAATTCTCCTATTTGATCATAAAAATCCACCGCTCGCCGGTTAATAATAAGAAAAGAACATTGGAGCATTGTTCGTCGTCATTTCGTTGCGTTTTTGACTTTGAGGAAATCATGGGGTTTCTTTTGATATTTGTTTAGTTTAATGCTATTTATTATGACAGGAGAAAAGCTGTTATTCTGTTGTATAGGTCATGTGTTTGTGTGATAAGACGACACTGCGCTATTCTTCTTGAGAGTAAGTTCACAAAAAAGCTACATATTTGTTTGTGTATCCGTTAGATGTTATAAGTCATGTGAAAGCGATATCAGCAAATTGGGAAACGGAAGCTAATACAAGCGGAAATAGAAATAAAATGGAATTTGCTTATACTAATACAAAGGCAAAAGTTACTCAAAACTTAAGAAATTGTCACAATTATGATTTTTGATGTATCAAATCTTACAACGAAAAGAAAAATACATGCGGCCGTTCGAGCTTTTGAACTCCGTCGCGGAGAACGCTTAATGCGGTGATAAAGTAAAGTGTGGTTATTCAAACAACAAAATACAGTTACATTCCTATCTGCTGTCATACAGACACCGGGCTAAGTATGTATACATATGTGTGCTTTTATATGTATTGGAGCAATATAATACCGCTATGCAAACTGTAACAGCGAGCAAAACACCGTAAAACAAGTAAACTGGGTCAAAACGTCAGTTGCACCCCTTAAAGTGCGCGCCTAAAAATATATGCCAACAGCTGCGATGGTGTTGGTCGGTGTTATGGATTGCCCTCAACGTTTTTACGCGTAAATCAGGATACCACGCTTTAAGTGTTGAAATGCATGCTCGTTATGAGTCCTGCATTATGCTGTTAAAGTTTATTTGTCGGCATGCGCTACGGCTTGTTTGCCAGCGGAGTGTATCTTATGTTTTCAATTTACAAAACGCCCTTAAAGCAAACAGATATTTGTAATTTATACAAATTGTACAGTAAAATAAAAGCTTACCAAAATAGCACGTTCCATAGCATGTGTTAGTATGAAACGTTAGACTTTTGCTTGTAAACCATTTAGAATATCTATACGGCTTGCAACACATAGTGTATACATACATCCGAGCCGCAAGGTGAGGTCTAGCACAGAGAAAATCGATAGATGCAAATAAATGTAAAAATAGGCTATGCGGACACTAAAGTCTTTATGTGTATGACTGGACTGGAAACAGAGTGTACATATATTTATGTAAAATATACAAGTATTTTTATAGCAGCCAGCAACAGATAACTAGATAACTTCACCCACATAACTCGTTATTCTTCGACATAATGAACACATCCGTTAAAGCATTGGATCTTACTTGGAATTTATTGCATAAAAAAGAAGTAAATAGTATAATAAATGAAGCCAATGTAGGTATATTCCATTGCAAAAACACTCCTACAGTAGTTTGCTGTTAATTACATGTGACATTTGTAATGCTACCGATTCTGAGCTACACACATACGGATCTAGATTAATGCAAAGTTTTATGCATGTAATAACAATTTGGCACATTTTAATTGTCCATAAGCAGCCACGTCGCCTTACAAATGAGTGTAAAGTGTGCTCACTGGAATTGTGGGTATATTTTTTAGTCTAATTAAAAGAGCAATTAATCTACACACACACACTGACAAAGTTGGAAACAGTTGAGTCCCCCGCCACTATTTCATTATTTGAATAGTTTATCTACTTCAACAGTTTTTTATTTGCTTGTTAGTTTCGAAATTTAGCTTTCTTCCAATTCAAAGGCGTGTTTATTGAAAACAGAAGTGAAAACTAAAAGCACTCACAAACTTATTATTAAATTATTGTTGTATTTACAAGCAAAAATATGGACGGACAAATAATTTTAGGCATTACTTAAATTATTTTTTAATAGATAGAAGAAGAATAGAAGATAGAAGAAGCGATAAATGAAAAAGTAGATGCAATTCTTAAGACTTAAGACTAAAAAGCTTCTTCGGTTTAACATATTTACTAAAAGATTCAGAGTGACTTTGGCAAGTTTATGCAAAACGGAATGCATTCTTAAGCTCACAACAATAAGCTTAATTGTAAGGAAACAGTTACACAGTTTACATACTCGAGCTGCTGCTGCGGCGACAATTCAAATAAATCCAAAAAGCTTCGTGCATCAATCTCAACAGGATATCTTACGCTCTTGGCGCGAATAAAATGGGAGGTGAGAAAACCACCCGTGGTTGTGGTTATTGCCAATGCACTGAGATGCCACATAAATTGTGGCTTTGTCATATTTGTCTGAACGCGTCGTTGTCATTTACAAGGTTGTTTCCTGAGGCGCCCACCCGGTGGGCCGCCACTCCCATGGCGCTTACACTTGAGAAATGTAGCACTTACGCCCACAAGCAGACACATATAAATAGCATAACTAATTTTAAAGAGGCGAGCGCGTATGCAAGGGATATATTTATCTAAGTTTGAGTTGAATGCAACATATGCGACATATACATACATATATATGTATATTGCGGTTAAATTGTCACAGTTCTTTCTAAAATTTGGTTCATCACGTCGAGATATAATATCTTATCTCATCTGAATGTTGATCATTATGATGATAATGAGTCTTCATGTTGGTTGTAGATATAGGTAACGTAACCAACGTAACTCAACGCAACTCAACGCTAGCAACATAGTACTTAGCGTGGCACTTCAAGTACGTTTATCTGTGCCAAAATCGTCTAGCGATGGCATCTCGGTCGCTCGCTCCATATTAGTGTCTATTGGTTATTTAGTATTCTATATAGTATTTCAAGCACACATTACAAATTTATCCGCTTCATGTAGCCGGATTGTGCGTTCTTTCGCATATACATATTTATTCCACGTTCATGTATGAGTTTTGCATGAGAGCTCGCAACTAGATTAATGTGGCAAAACGCTACAACTAGTACTTGCATACATACTCGTAAATTGCAACTCAAGCATTGCTTTGGAACTGAACTGAATAGAACTATTCATTGCACGAGCGCAAAGCGAGTGATGGATTAACCGCGGCGCTCTTTGGTGCATTTACTCGTAGTATTGTTTAAGTCCACACTCACACAGAAAAAGAGAGAATTCACATTAATTGTAGCGAGGAATTTTAAGTATTAATCAGCAAAGCTCTAGATTTAATCAAAGTGCATGAGCTTCATGTATTCAACATTAAACTAAGGCATTTTCCAAGTGACATAACGATGTTCATTTAACTCTGAATATATATTAGTGGTCTATATAATGAATAGAAAGGAGAGGAAGGGACTATTTGAGTTTTCTCCCCTCTCATTAGCCGTGAGTTATTACAATCGGTTAATCTTCACGGTTAATCCATTATTGTCGAACAAACACAGCCAACGTCTCTGGATCGTTTGAAGTTCCTTAGGAGAATTATGTGTTACTATTTTGGTTAAATGATATCTAATACTGTATAAGATAACGCATAACCACATTTGCCTTTCATTCATGTCTCTCTCTCGTAATTGACAATTATTTTCTAAGCGTAAGTCTAAAACATCTCGCGAAGAATCTGATGCTATGTCACTAAGTTTCCAACAGGGAAATGTGATGTTGATTAATTCATGATCTGCTTACTTTTATCGGAGTGTTTCCGGGGAATAACAATCACATTGTCCCTTAATAGTACTTAATCTGAATTGTATGCGCATGAGTCATTACTTTTGTGTTAAGTTTTTCTTTTCTGAATTATTTTTCATTTTTTAGAGATATAATGCATTTAAAGGGACATAAATACCTTTTTATCACTTGTTATTCTGCACCATGAATTTTTCAGATATGTAAAGGCTGTTTTTTAGAAGTATAGAACTTTAATGTCAAATAAAATACACGCGATAGTTCTAATCTTGGCAATAATGAACCGAATGGTAGCTTCCAACTGGTCGGTGGGAGTTGGTTTATGAACATAGAGACCAACTTTCAAAAATAATGTGCCTTGGCGCTGTAGTAGGGACCAACTCTTTAAATTGTGTATCTCTGAAAAGAGCACCCTATATATGTATACAAGTCCATTCATACGACTATACATAAGAATATGATATTTATGTCTTATTAATCAACATACCGCCAGCAGACACATGATATCGACCACAATTTAGGTAACTTGTGGTTTTCATTTAAAGATAAGTTGAAGTTTTCTTTGTAATACGCAAATCATTTAATGACGATTCTCACGAACAAATTAAATGAAACAAAAAAATATTTTATTTGAATCATCTAGCAAATGAACTTACATACATCATCTCAAAACCAATCTCTAAATAAATAAACTAATACAAAGTTAGTCTATGAACTACTACTAAGCTACTAAGGTTAGATCTTTAATTAGGTCATAGGCTAGATACCATTTTTAAACTTATAGAAACATAGTGTATGAGTGTATGTATGCATATGTACATATATACAAATATATAAATAAATAAAATACATATATTTATTGAATTAAATAATTTGAACAATGAATTCTATTAAGAAACGTTCAAAAATATATAAATAATCTTAAATATGACGTGAGTATGGCAAATCAAATGATTTCTGGAATGCGACGCTGACGTTGACGTTGATAACTGACTATAAGGAGCATATATTGTTCATTTGGTTTTGATAAAAGCGGCAAGGAAATTATGGTTTTTGATCAATATTCCGCTCAGATATGGTAGACTAAAATAAAACTGCGACTGTTGAGAATATGGTAACTATTTAAATATATTAATATAATAAAGGGGATTCCTCGACTTTTGATGTACTCTCCACTGATCTAAATGTGGACATATAATATTTTCCATTTATAAATCTACAAACTTTTTTTATATTTTTCGTTATTACAAACAAAGTGGAACGTTAATTGGCAAACATATTTTAGCACTCAGAGCAGCTTGAAAAAGCAACCTTGAGAACTTTTTCACATAGCAACTTAAAATACTCATACGTTTCAGATAGTGTTACACTCCGCTGTAAGTGGAATGTGGAATATATACAAAGTAAATGTAAAGTACTGATCCAACGTGCGCGTATTTTAATCTGGCAGGGGCAGGGCGCATGCATTTAATTCAAAGATTAATTAATTAAAACCCACACACACACAACCCCTCTAATGAACACTTCGATGCACATGAAATGTGAAATGCATGAGAAATTGGAAATAAGATGTTATTACCATTGACCACACCACCCAAATCAACGGCGCGTTTTAAAGAAACACAAATGAAAAATTAAAACGAAATACCAACACACGAATTACATGCCGTGCACTGGAAAGGTAAGGTAAGTCTGCGTAGGAACGTGAAGCACCAGCCACGTGAACTCGGCGCGAACCGTGTCGTAAGAATGTGTGCAATTTCGCTGAGCTTGTAACAGGTTCACGCCACACTTGACAGCTCACAGCTCATGTGGCATGAGAAAATCGATGCGGCATTGTAAATTATGGACGCGAAAATGCGCGATTCAGCGAAATGGAAACAAAACGTACTACAAATGAGAATAAAAACAAACGAAAAAATAAATAACAAAAAAATAGAGCAATAAGTGAAAGCTTATAAATAAAACCATAAAAACTTTGGACATGGTATGGAATAATTCACTGGACGTATGTGGTGTTCAATTTTCTAGTGATGCGCCAGGAAATTGGTTGTTGTGTGAAAATGCAAATTTTAAAAATATACATTTTGTTGTTATGAAAGGCAAATGAGCTCATTGGCTCATGTGTTACTGAATTTTTCATAATTATTAGATTTGTTTACCCACAAAATTTGGCCCACAAAATCATTAAGATCATCATCATCGTCATTTCTGTACATAGTTAAAACTTAAAAAAAAAAAAAAACAAAGACTTAAACACATCTGTGAGCACGTAATAATTATAAAATATGTATTTATAAGGAAAAGCTTGATTCATATATTCCATATTATATATTTGGCGTTATGTATGTATACCATATAGTACACGTTTAGACAATTGAAACCTGTTTTTACCATATTTTAAATGAGACGATGATTTTACTGCTTTTGAATACCTTTGATTCTTATTGTCATTGTTTATACATATATAATACTATACACAATAGGTTTCAATAGTCATTAACACTCAAATAATTTTATTTCATTAAATATTGGAATATATGCATGAATATAAGTATATGATGTATTCTAAAGACCTTTTATATTATAGGTATAGGTTACCACTGCCCAAAACACACCCACCCAAACATATCTCAGAACGGATAGCGCGTGTTTTAGTATGTACTGACCTTTTGTTTTATTAGAACAGTCGCTTCGGACAGCGAAAAGTAAACCGTTGGTTTACGTTTAATGAAATCACAATGACAGAAGATAACCTCACCCACGCAGCACCTGCGGAGGCACTCCCAATTTTATCGCTTAGAAGGGCAGAAGCAAGAAAAATGTTTTAAAAGTGATTTGCTACAAAGTTGAATCCTTACGATTGACCTTACAGAAAGGTCAACACAAATACAAATTAAAAATAGATCAAAAAATATTTGCTAAATCCAATTTATTCACATTACAGAAGGAGTTTATAAATACTTTTATTTTAATTTAGTAAGAGCATTTAATCAATATCAAGAATTAATTAACAGCTTACAGCAACACTACGGACGAACACGCCACTATTAAAAATACACCCTCCTTTATTCTTGATTTCTCCAACAATATACTAAAACTGGCATAAACTGGCAATCTATCAATGCTGCTGCTTGCAAACGCTTTATTTATAGCGGCAACGCTACTGATTTCCGTTGAAAACTTCCATTGCGCGAATATGTTGAATGTTGGTGTTGAATAAAACGAAACATGTTTGGCGCTGACTACTAACGAGCGGTGAGACCGGTTTCTGAGTCATCGCTTAAATGGCCACGCTTCTTTTCGTCATAGAAATTGCAAGTTGCCATGGTCAAGTGCAATGACAGTCGGCCGACGACAATATTGGCGTGGCGACAGATACTCGCCAGCAGCAATTATTTACGAGACAGCAAAAGCTGGCGGCATTAGACCGATTGGCAGACGGCTGCAATGCGTGGATTTGAGGCAACAGCTTTACACACATACATATGTATATGATATGATATGCGATGTATGGATGACTGTATGCTAAGTATTTAAATGGTAATAACCTTTTATTAACGAAAATGTACATCACGTGTATTCATATATGTATTTCATTGTATACTAGTGTAATAATTAGTTGTAAATTGAGCTGTGTGTGAGAGAATGTAATTAGTGTACTAATGGCAATTCTAGTAAAAATCGGACTGAAACGTGTTATTTGCGCGTGAGTCGTACATATTTTAACTGAATTTTGGTTGAAAATCCAACAAGCTGGTTCACATGTATGAATGTAAGAACAATAGTCTCATTGTCATTCTCCGATCTTACCAAATTCAAATTGTTTATGAGTAATATACAAATCTGAACAATTATTTTAATATCATCCATTGAGTCAAATCGATAGAAAAATAAACATTAAATATCCAAATGACCAAAGTAAATGTTGTACTTTTAGTGCAAATATTAACACAATATTGATTGTTATAACTGCTAATTATTTACATAAATCGTTCGAATGTTTGTCCAACACTCTTGAATACACACACAATTGTTTATATTGGAAAAAAATATAGTGAAAATAATCGTAGAGTGTCAAGAAGTGGCTGTTGAACTGATAAAAAGCAATTTGCTTCTTATCATTGGCTTACACAATCTAAGGCCAGACGGGGAAAAGAAAGAAAGTAACAAGTTCTCAGATAAGCGACAGTATAATTTAATATTTTTATGCAACTTTAATTTAATGAATATCGTTAGGCAGTAAGCGGTTCGGAAACCCCGCAGACTTAATTAATTATATAGGCCACTTAATGAATTATCAACGCTATCAAGCGATCAAGCAATATGCGGTTATGATACCGTTTGGTTGATATTTATACTTTTACATCGACAATTGTCACTATCAGTCGTATGTATGGTAAACAGATACTTTTACACTTCTATATGGATACATTCATACAAATTTAATCAATTGATGTTCCTAAAGGGAATATTTGTACTGTATGTATTCAACTTCGTACAGCCGAAAGCATCGTAATCACATTTATCAAAAGCGCTTGTTATCCAGACAGTTATCATTTTAATCAAATGTACGAGAAACCGGAGTATACATAATGGACGAAGGTGAAGTAGAAATCTATATGTGCATTCGCTTACTGTCTAGATAAATATATTTGTATATACATATGTATATACATGTGTGGAAAACAAAATGTGAATAAATATAAATGATAAATGAAAAATAGGGTAATTAAGCAGACAAATGTTAATGAAATAATAGAAAAGCAAATAACCAATTCTTTTTGTTGTTTTCAACAGTTTTATTGACGTTTATAAAAACTGAATGCGTAGTTAAATACTATTTGTGCTGTGAAATACTAGTACGGAAGCGAAAAAGTATATATTTATATTGTATTTGTATAATATGAAATGAAATTGATAAGAACCCTTCGCAGACAGATCATTTTGCAATGTATGAATACATAAATGAATTTACTCATTTCATTTGTGTTTCGCATATTTTTTGTAAATTTATAATTCCGTGCATGATTTTATTGAATTATAAAAAACTCGTCCATGAGTTTGAAGTAGCCAGCGTTGAGAAATATTAACGGTATGAGTACATACAAACATATTTAACAAATAACAATTGACGGAAGTGATTTTGCCGCCAACACTTTAACACAAATCAAATTAAATGTGATCAATATACACAGCCACACAGATACCAAGGTAAATTCAAGCATATAAAATTGTTTGTGGAACTCCAAATCATCAGCGCGATACACTCGTATTTCAGAACCTCATGAGATCATCAACCTTTGCGATTAGGCAGGGGGTTCAGCACTTGATTATCAGCCGTCGCAACCATTTTGTAATAACGTGTGCGCATTAATGTATTCTTTCTGTTTACTGTCATTAGCCTGTTAACTGGCCCGCATGTATGTATGTATGTAGACACTTTGATAATTATATCGCATGTCGGTGAGAAATACTACGATGAGTTTTAATGGCATGAAAACAATTTGTACGAACCAAATATATATTCAACGCATTCCTGGGAGAGAGTTCTGATAATTTCTTCCAAAGAATTTACACATACACATACAAGTAATATAATTAGTTGCACAAGTCAGCATCATTGTAAACGATCTCGATTGTTTTGTTTTGATAACCCTGTCTAAAAGATACGTATACAGAAATGTTTACAATATACTATTCATTTTGTGGCATATGGGGTGCTCAATGCAAGTACCTATTTCTGAGTAAAACAACATAGGCATATGTACGCTCTAGTGTATGTATTGATCTTTACCAAGTCGCGTCTTCCAAAATTTGGATATCAAGCTTTATTGGTTTAGTGGGATAGAAAGTGTACTTAACTTATTCGTATCTCAGTTATTTGCGACTTTACACCTTAAAGTACATATTTACCATATATGAACACATATACATACATACATACATACATATCTTAAACATATCTACATTTGTTGATAACTATGCTTATTGCTTTATCAGTCCACATTTTATTAACATCATATTTTATAACTGATTATAGCAATAATGGTGGATAACACTTCTAAAATAGCTAAACTTATTTGGGGCAGACTATTTTTCGATACAAACGTATATAATACACATTTTTGTATTGAAGTAAATAGGTCTGTGAATTCATAGAAAAAGTAGTTAAAATTTGGAACTCTACAACTGGTTTGTGGGAGTTACCTTGATATTAGTATTGTTTTGCAACGAAATTTGTTAAATAAACTAGTAATTAAGAAACAACTGACCAAATATTACCAGCTTAAATTAAAGCTTAGGAAATATGCATACTTATATTTTCTATTAAATAAGCATACGTACAAATTTCTATACCGAAATTAAAATTATTAGCGCAAATTATTTGAGTAATTGTATATGTTTGAAATATAATATCCTCAGACTTTAATAATTGATGTTAGTTTTATGTAATTGCGACAATTGGCCCGTAATTTGACAATAATAACATGAAATAATTTGTGGTCATCAATATTGATATAAACTGATGAACCCAATATTGTCACTTCATTAACCAGAAATTAAAAATTAAAAAAGGCACAGATATGCACACATAATTAACACTAATACGAATTAGCAAATCTTGTTGAACAGGTCATACCTGTTTTATTGTATTTATGCATGAATACGCAAACTACTACTAAGTACTACAGATATTACGAAACACTTGCGCTTAATGAAAATCTTTTTAGAAATATGTAGTCGTTATCAAATTATAAAAACATAAAACGATGTGTATTGTTGCTGTAGGAATACGTGCACGCTCCGGTCATGTTGTCTTGGGAGCGACATACTTTTTCTGTCAAGAACTGACCATACTTACTAAATGTAACGAGTTCGGATGCTAGTCGAAACGGAGCATGCGAAGACTCCAGCATCGGCATTTTTAACAACTATTGGCACGTGCATAGTTACTAGTCATGCGCGCTGCAGTCTTCCAAGTAATACTGACTACAACTACCTATTCATTCAGTTAAGAATTATACATGTCAAATTTAATTACATATTATACGAAATATATGTACATATATTTATATGGAAATAATATATAATTGCGATATATATTTAGAGTTGAATGTAGCTTTTGTTAAGTAAATGTGATAGTTTTCAACTTACCAGAAAAAAATCCTTAAGGAATTTGCAATCAATAGCGCAAGGCAAACGTGAAGTGAAAATCCGTCTGCATCCTGAGTTTTCTTTATTTCCAAATATTGCGGTACGTATGGTATAACACCGCCGATTACCATAGCAGATGCTGCGGCTCCGCTCGCCACATGACCGACTGTGATGCCGAGTTCGTCATGAATAACCCAATCCATGATTTCTTTATTAAATGCTTTTAAAGATGTTTACTTTGTGCCAAAATTGTAGGACTTCTACTTTTTTTACGCAGAATGGTTAATACTTTTTAGTTTTGTAGCAAAGTTAGAAATTTATAATATAATATGTTATTAAGTTACAAACTTATGTGTGTATATATTGCGTTATAGTATAACTTTACTGGCGTAAATAATTTTATTTTTATTTTCGACTTAAATTTTATTAGAATTGCAATCGGATGGATATGTTTGATGTTGCTTTGGTTTATGTGAAGTACGTTGTTTTGGAATTTTAGTGTTTTCTTTTAGTATGATTCGCTAAAATTGCTTGAAGGAGTTAATGGAAGTTCTGCCAATTGGCCGGAGGTAGCGTGCTTTTCTTAACTTGTGCAGTATTCACTCCTGCTTAATCTAAAAAGAAAAGTTCAAACTTAATATTTAATTCACTTTACTTAATAACAATACTATCATTTGTTTTATAATTTAAGGTACTCTTTTCATTAACATTTAAAACAAAGAAATTTAAAATATATATATATTAAAATACTGGGTCAAATGGATTTTATTTTTTATTATGATAACCAAAGCTATTTCACGTACATGATTATTTAGGTCTTTGGTGATCTGTACACTTTAATGACTACAATTTGAAGTAAACTAATTTTTTATAGGTACAATTCAATAATATATTTTAAACAAATTTTGGTATAACTACAAAATATGTCTTTTTTAATAATTTGTGTTAATATTTTCATATATATATTGAAAATTCCATTATAGATTTCAAATATCTACTATATTGTTAACTACATACAAACATGTGTGTAAGTATGTATACTCAAGAGATAGCAAGCCACATTAACGAAAATCCTACAGATGCATTTCACAGTTGCGTTTATATTTGGTCGTTTATGTCGCGGCACAATTTTCCACTTTATAATATATACAAATCATATTTATGCCATTATATTCCCAATACACAATTCTATTAAATTATTTCAACACAAAAGCTTTTTAAATTATGTATTTTCACAACAAACATTACTGTTGGGAATGTTTATTTCCGGAACCACTTATCTTGGCGTTAATTATTCTTTGTTCTGTTGTCTAAAATCATCTTAAATATTATAATTTTCACACTCACACAATGATGAGATTATGGAACTACCGCGCGCACGCACACGTCCATTACTCATTCTGGTTCACAATTTTCTGATTCCGATTCTGACTCCGATTCCTATTTTAACAATCTCTGAAAATTGACAACGTAAATTCTTTATATATTTTTCATTCAAAGCAAAGTGAGAAAATGGCGAATGTCATAGGAATGAAATGACGCTAAAAGGTGGCCCAAAGGTAATACCAAATTAACGTTGCCATACTTTGGAAAGGAATAATGCTGTATATGAAATTAAAATTTGAATGAAAATCATATCACATAAGTAAATGACAATGTTGATGACGTTGATGGCTTGAAATTTGTACCTTTGTCCCATCTATTTTTGGGTTCACATATGTAAGTCTTTAAATGTATTTGTTTTATATGCTTCATTAAATGAAATTTCATAAATTGTATTATTTCTAATACTGTTGGTAGTGAATATCCCTTCTGTAAATATGTGGCAACAACGGTATGGAAATCAGCTGTTTGGATATCTCATTCATAAGTCCAAGTTCTCTGTTATTGTATTTTATTAAATATTAATCTATTAAGAACATAAAATTGCGTTTAATAAATTTGTAAAATGGCGCAACTGGTTTTACTACGACAAGTGATGAATAAAACTTTAAAACATCAAATGTGCCGCATGATTGCCATGTCGCAGTCCCCTCTATATCAAATACGAAAGGAGGAGGACACGAGTCGTTCCTTGCAGGAGTCTAGAGAACGAGCTGATATATCGACAGATGTTAGACCTCTGGGTGAAAAAATCAAGGAAAATACAAAAACTGTCAGTTACACAGCGATAATTCTAGCCGGTATTGGAGTAACCGGCGTAATGTTTTACGCAATTTTCCGCGAGCTCTTTTCTAGTTGTAGCCCAAATAATATTTACTCAGACGCCTTGGATCTCGTAAAGGAGGTAGGTTCAAATGCAATTAAAAGATTGTTGTTTTTTTCAAATATCAACTATTTAGGATCCGCGTGTTCAAGATGCACTGGGAGCTCCCATAAAAGGGTATGGTGAGGAGTCACGTCGTGGTCGCCGACAACGTGTTGCACATTCGACTTTCGAGAGAAACGGAGTACTACATGTACGCATGCAGTTCTACGTGCAAGGTATACGCAACAGAGGCACAGTTCATTTGGAGTCACGTCAGGTAATGGTTAACATATCAATAGAACTTCTGTTCAGTAATATCTTTCTATACAAATAACAGGCATCTTCGGGGAAAATGGAATATCGTTATTTATTTGTGCAACTCGATTACTACCCTCACACAACTATTATTATCGAGGATAATCGTGCCTATGATCCCAGCCCCGCGTCGTCCACAATTCCTCTTAATTCTGGAAATCTAGATTTTACATCGTTCCAGAAGAAATGATACCACATGTTCGGTATATAAAGGTGTGCAGACGATGAATTTTATTAAAGTTTATTTTTATTTTATAAGATACCATACCAGACAGTGTATTCTTATAACATGCAACGAAACTGTAACATGTAAAGATTTTCTTAAAAAAGACTAATTTGTTTACTGTCAAATCGCAAATCGATAAGCTGTGGTTATAAATAATACTGTACAAAATTAAGAACAAAACAGTTTTGTTAAAGTCGCCAAAGTTTAAGCAATACACAAGCACTCCTGTGGATGCAATAATTAAATTACTGCTGTTTTTTAATTTAATTTAATTTGTTTTTTAATATTTAGTACATTACGGAGGTTGAGAACTCATCCAAATCAATGTAGTCTCGTTCCTGTTCTTGTCAGTAGAGCTTCTTCCAAGGTATCACTTCCCAAGCCCGAATAATGTGCTGACCAAACAAATAATCTTTAACTTTGTTCATAATATAGAATGAGATACCGAAGAAGGAAGCAAAATATAACCAAAATTGTCCCAGGCGCTCCCAAACACTAAGGTGGTATCGCGCAGGCACTTGCAATACATCTAAATCCAATTGTATGCGAAGTGTGTTTCCGGATTCGCGTCGAAAGTAAGTTTCTTGTTCCGAGAGCTGAAAATATGCTGGATTCCTTTTTAGTTGTTCAAGCAGGTTTTGTATTTGAAAATCGTTCATGTTCACATGACTACTATTGGAGTTGAATTTCACCGGAAGAAATTGTGTTTTAGTATTGCGACCGGGAAATGGGCAAGTGAACTCTATATATTGCTTAAGTTTTAATTCCGCTTTTAGTAATATGGTGCCAGTGCTTAACTGCATTCCTGATGGGATAACATTATGATAAGTGAGAAGTGCTGGCGGCGAAAGAGAACATTTGTGCTGTAAACAAAGTAAAAAGTTTGTTAATATAGTGTACTCTGTTTATTATTTATCAAACCCCACCTTCAGCTTCGCCTCAAAAAGTATTGCCAAATTGATGCTCTTGATGCGACCTGGTAGTGATTCTAGTTGTTGTTGGAAATGTGCGCGATCAATTGTGCCATCATGATCAAAGTCGTCGGTCCAATACTATAAAGAGTTAGCACTGTATTAAAGATCAACTAAGCTGCTGCGACTATTGCTTACCTTAATTCCCTCACAACTTTGGCCCAGTTCCATTACAACAGTATTTAGCTGCGGCAGGGTACTGCATACCACCAAATTAACATTTTTTATGTGATTCACATCTTCCCCTTCCGTTTCAGCAATTAATATGCTTTGAAATTTAAATTGCAGTCGCGGTTGCTCGAAGAGTATACGTGATTCCGAAATACCGGAATACGGACTGAGAAGCGACACCAGCAACATGGGTATCATTACAGACAAGATAATGAAAATGAGTACGATAATGCTTGCGGAGGAACATAGCGAGTTCTTGTAAATTATAGCTGTGTTCTTCGTATGCAAAGGTATGAACTTCATTGTTTTTCGCTTTTTTCTTTGTTATTAAATAATTAATATGAAAATGTAATTTTATTTTATTATTAATGCTATTACAATGCACTTCATGTCACTTGCGGAATATGATAAAGTATACTTCGTTATTGCACTGGCGTAATAAGGTATCCTTGGCAACGGTTCGTTGTACATACATTTGAGCGTAAATGTTTAAAATCAGTGTCAAATATGAATTTTAAATAATTTTGTAAATAAAGTAGGTTTTTCAAATCACTGTTTTTTGGTTGCTCTGTTTTAGGCGTTAAATTAAGTATTAAATATAACGAAGAACATAATGAAATTAATTCAAAAATAAATGTTTTTCAATGTTTTTTGACAACTTCTCCGAATTTTTTGTGTTCAAATATAGATGCCGCTGGTAAGCGTTTCTCTATATTCCTGCAGATGTCACTATGGAACGTATCTATGTCACACACCACATGATTTAGCTTAGTTACACACCACCGAAGGTAAGCTTTCAGCAACGCTTTTTATCGATTGGATAAAATATTATCCAATTTCGGAGAAAATATTATTTTATCCAAAGGCAGCAAAGACCGTTTTTACAATCTCTGAAGAACGTATCCAAATTCAAATTTCTTTAATTTTTTACTTAAATGTATATCTATACATTCATATGGTCCTACACAATTTATTCAGTATTTTAGTTCTAAGTTTTTTGTTTCTCTGAAACACAGTGTTATTACAATAAGTCATAATAAATAATATCTGAAGAGCAGCAGATAAATTTCCATTACATTTTTCTACTGAAAACCGCAAATAACGCAGGACACTCACGCACTTTCTGCGTTTTAACCGAAATTATACTGTAAAAAAGGCGAAACAGTTACACACATGCCACTTTTTACCAACGATACTGGGCGGAGCAAAAGAGAAATGCATAAACGCACAGTTTACGGTTTTTCACAGCTAACTTTGCGCTCTATGTGAGAAAAGTATTAACGGACAAACGGAAAACCGCAAGGAAATCCAACAAATTGCCTGCGAGTGTGTATTATGTAAGGAGGCCCTCACACGCACGCTAAAATGCCAACTAATAAGCCTTAAATGACGAAACCGCAAATTATCTGTAAATACCAACAAAAAGTGAAACAGTTTGTTTTTTTCATATTTTTTGTAATTTTTGACTTTGTGACAGCTTGCAAAGAAATATGCATTATTTTAGTTATCATTGCGCGCATTCAAATATTACAGCATTTTTTCCATATTTCGAGCAGAAAATAAACGCTTATCTTGTCATATCATAAAAATGTACATAAACCATAATGGTCTCTATATATGTATATATAGATGTAGATATGTATGTTTGTTGCTTACGTTTGAAGTCCACTAATGTCCGTTACACGACAGGTTGCCCGCAGTAGCGATATGCACAAACCGTTATCCTTAGAGACGAGACTTTGCAAAAATATTACTTGACACTGTCGTTTTTGTTGCTGTAGTACCAAAACAGGTGTTGGACGCCTCGGGTGCTATGGTCCAAACATAACAACATGGCAGCTGGGAATCTCGCATGGTTTTTTTTTTCAGTTTGTAGAAAACTGTTAAAAATTATTTAGAAAAAATCAACCGCTATGTTTTAAATATTTACAATGTGCGCGCACAACTTCGAATGGATAACAAACTGTCAAAACTGTTCGCCATTTTATGTGTGTTGGACGATGAACGGTGTAGTTGGGTTGGCCCGCTAGTCCAGCGGGAAATCGGAATTTGTAACGAGTCTGCTTCGTTTTTCTTTGTGCTGTCTGCTTGTTGTTGTTGTTGTATGTATGTAAGTATGTATACACGGTATCTAAACTTTTTCCACGATTTTTTTTGTGTGTGTGCGAAATTGTTGCGATTTTTTGACAGTACCGCCAGAGTACACATGCTTTGTGAGGTTAGGTGTGAACACATACAGTTTTGTAGTTTATTGCACCTTTTTTACGAACTTTTTCGAACATTTTTTCTGTTTTGCTAATTTTTCCCGCGCAGGAACCATTATATGAGATAATTCGTACATCAGTAGACTTGCAAGGAACGAAAAAATCCATTTTTCCATGAGAATCCTTGATTCCTTATTCAAAGAAGTTTTTTTATCACTTGCCTCTTAGACAAATCAGTTCAAAGCCGATTTTTTACATGTATTATTTAACTAAATTTTCAAAGCATATATGTAAGTATGCGGTGTATTCAAAAAGTAACGGAAATTATAAAAAAGCTGGATTATGTGCATAAACGAATTAGTAAATATTATAAAAGAAATAAAAATTCCCGTTATTTTTTGAACACACATCGAATAATCTACTCTGACATCTAACCCAAAGGTGGTCTATTGAAAGATGGTGAAGATATAATAATTTTCAGCTTTAATTGCGAACTGTCCTATGTATTATTGACTGCCTACTCCACTAATTAGCTTAATATCAACTTCCCCCCACTTTATTATTTCTCAAACTGTTTTCTTTTTCTTCAGCAGCTGGCATCTTATCTTTATTATATCAACACAGCTAGTTCTGCATTAAATTTGGTCATTACGAGATGTCAACATAGAGAATACCACAACATCCGTTAGCGCACAGCAAGAAGACAACCCAATAAAGCTCAACTGTTTTTCACAATTGCTGGAAGAAATTGCGCTTACTCGTCTCACCCACTTTGCCAAAGAACCGTAAGTTACACACACATAAATATGTATCCTAAGTATGCATGTATGTATTGTGAGTACTGTTAATAACTGTGTATGCATATTTGTGGGTTGTGTTTGCATGTGTGCGCAAGCATAAAAATGGCGGCAAAAATGGCTCCCATGTCTTTCATTAAAACTTTCGCCAAATTATCGGGTAACATATGGATGCTGTCTGTCACATACACACAGTCAACAACAACAACAACAACAGACCCAAAAAAGAAAAACTAATGCTTTGCGGCTTAGAAAGCAACCGCCAGCAGATGGCGTAGGTGGTTGGGGGCGAGAGGCAGTGAAGTGAAGCCAGGCAGAGTAACTGTCTAACGACGACATTGTCGTTCACTTTATCATCGTTCATGCCTGTCAGTCTCCCGGAGTATATAAATGAACAGCGAGACCACTAGTCTGTAAGCGGATCGAGGCGGGGGAGTGGCGAAGTGTTGGCTTCTAAATGAAGATGGAAATGTCGTCGCGCTGTTCAAGGGTGGCGCTTGGCCGAACTGTTGCCAATATGAGTCTGAGTCTACGCATCCGGGATGGGGGTCAGTGGCACCAGGAGTCTTCGAGTATATTCGCTCACCTTAATTATGTGATTTCCTTTGAGAGCGGACATGAAAAATTTCCCCTTTTTTGTGCTGTGGCTGCTGTGTGGGTGGGTGGGTGCTTGTTCTCGAGATGAAGGATAGATAGAGAGAAATAACGGTATTCAGCGCAAAGGGGGTGGCTGTGTATGGCGTGTTGAAATATTGCAGAAGCCTCTTTTACGGTTTTTTCTTTAATGCCTTGCACGTTCTCTGGGGAAATGCGGCTTTTTACGCAGAACTGAGTTTGCGCGATTTCCATGGTTGGAAGAGTACCATTTACTGGCAAACAGTGAAACGCATTTCAACTGAAGTTATTGCATTAAGACAATGAATTTCGTAAATAAATGAAAATCTATTATTCTTAATAGTTTTTGAACGAAATTTAATCATCTGACCAATCTCGTAAATTTCACTCCAAACTGAATTTTTTTGGTCAAGAAGGTGTATACTCAATTTGGACCCTCAAAACTCTGCTGTCCGAGTTATTCCTCAGTAATGATCCCACTGTGCAGATATTTTAATGTCTACTCCACATTTTGTTGTCCAAGCAAGTAAACACATATTTCCATCTATTTGTGTATGTAGACATGTCTTCAATGCCCCAGCATCACCGCCAATACATCGAACTGGTGTTGACACCAATTGTGCTCTTTCACGGCACTTCCGGAGTCCCTCTACACCGTTCACAAGCTATACAAATTTATGTGGGTCCTTACGCGATTGACAATGTGGCACATCCCAGGTCGGCCATTCCACGAGCAACTCCGAGCATACATAACTAACACACAGAGTCAATGTGGAAAAAAGCTTCGCTTGTTTGTGGCGCGTTCACTGCTAACGTCTAAGCGCCCGCACTACCGTTAGCCAATCTTTTTCTACTTTGCCTCCTGCAACTTTCTCGGCAACCGTGCTGGCTATTGGCAATTTCGTTTCCTTACTTTACTTCCTTGCTTGCTCGTTTTCTTTTGTTTTTTGTTCTCATTTTTTTTTGTTGTTTTTCGCAGTTGTCGTCGTCGTCACTGCGGTGTGCTTGTGAAAATTTGCCACTTCAACAGCTCTTTTGTGGCGCATGGCGCACACCGACCCGCCAACAATAACGGTCACATCAGCGCCACCGCCGCGCACCAACATCAAGCATCGCCAGCAACGTGCAACGTGCGGTGGCGGCAGCAGCATCAAGCATTCAACATCGGTGGCACGTACGATTTGCGTTAATGTGTTGGCGGCACTGCTGAATGGCAAATGGCAACGACGCTGACGATGGCCGTCGCGAGCGGTGAGGCGGTGTGGCGGTGGGTGCCGCAGTGTTGGCAGTCGGCCATGTCAATGCGGCATTCAAGAGTTGTGGAAATGTCTACCCATACATGAGAGCACACACACACACATACATACATTCACAAACAGCAGGGTATTTGTATGTATGTATGTACTCGCGTAGATTTGGGGCGCATTGATGCTTGGGCTGGGACAGTATGCTTTGGCGCGACTCGAGTATGATATGAAAATTGTGAAAAAGGATATAAACGGCTGCTGACGCGCATAGAATCACAAATATGCGCCACTATACAGCTTCTACATATCTAATATACGGAGAGTAGACGCGTTGGGGTTGCCGACACCCTTATGTGTTCTGTAGACTTTATGCTTGCGTTCAAAAGTACATAAACTGATAAATGGTGGAAAAAGTGGTGGAGCAGAAAAAGGCGAAGCGGGTGCACTGCGTTAACGCTGAAGATAGTGGAGAACATAAAGAATTCTGCTGTAAAAACGTAAAAAAGTGGCAAAAGTGGACGACGTAACGGAATATCGATTTTTTATGCATCTGCCTTAGTATTTACTTAAAGTTAAAGGAGGCTGAATGTAGTGTAAATTTAAAGAGTAAAGTAAACAGGCGAGAAATTCATATATTTTGAGGTGCTTGACCTTCGCACAACATAAATATAATTTTTATAATTTTGAAATAATATATTATATATATGTATATATCCTATATATAATTAATAATAATAATAATAGTATATAGATTCATAAAAGTCCTTTATGAAGCGCCTAAAAGCAGATTGATTTAATTTTACATCCATATACTTCATACAGTATAAGTACGTATGCAGCTATCCATTACAATTTGGGTACGATTAGGTGTTCCTTGTTGGATAAATAATGGTATTAGAGGTTTGTTCAAAAAATAACGGGAATTTTCGTTTTTTGAATAAAATTGTCTCCATTCGATGCCTATGCCAGCGCTCCTTCCAATCGTCGAAACACTTCTCAAATTCGATTTTTTTGGAAAGCCCTTGGCTCCTCCAGCGGTTTCTCGCATGCTTGTAAAACGACGACTCTTTTAGGCAGTAGTCTGCTTTAGAAGCCGAAAAAAGCGTTTTTTACCAATTGTTTTTTGAAAGGGAAGGAAATGATTGCGGTAAACGGAATTTTAAGGCGATAGTGTACTATATTTAAGGCTTAAAAAACAATATTTATTATTAAAAAATATTGAAATTTTTTCAAAGTTGTAAGTATTCTTCTGGAGCGCCTGGAGTCTGCACTTGTAAATCGGTGCCGGTGATGGAGGTCGTGCGATGCATCTGAAACAGTCGAACCAAATTTGTTTTTTAATTTTTAGAAGTTTCTTTTCTTTATGAACTAAAAAATACCGAAGAAGTTATAAAATTACAAATTTTTTCGAAGTTTGAAAAAAAAAATCACTTTTTTAAGAAAAGAATTGACTTTAAGTTGCAAAACAAGTAGTTTAAATAATACTTTAACACAACTTTTTTAACTTTAATACAACTTTTTTAGTTCAAATAGAAGATAATTTAATACTGAAGCTAGATCACTTTGGGTTTTTTCGACCGGACATATATTCTTTTTGTTATCGCCGGCATCATTTTCTAACACTTGTGAAAATGAAAACTCGAGAAAACGCGCTTTAAAGTTTTCGGCCGGGTCTGCCTGAGCATTCGCGTCTGTTCGACGCTCGTCCACTAAAACTGCTCTAGCTTCGAAAATATGTCAAATTGGCCTCTGGAATTTTAAAGACATATTCTTGGATTGTTTTGGAAGAGATTTAAAACAAAACAAAAAAATCGATTTTTTGAAGCAGACTACTGCCTTAAGGGGTTATATACAGTTAGAATTTTCAAAAAATCGATTTTTTTTATTTCATTTTCTTAATGTACATATATTTAAGAATACACACAGAAAATTTCATATCGTTCCGGTGAATATTTTCAAAGTTACAAGCAAATGAAAAATTTGAAAAGGCGTTTCAGAGTGCTTGGAAGTACAAGGTCCAAACTTTAAACGCGTTTTTCTCAAAATGGTGTTTTTAAAGTCGGTGACCAACATTACTCGAAAACTTCTAGACCGATTAGTCTCAAATTTTAACATGACCTTCTTAAATATATTTTTTAGTAATTAATCGAAGATTTTTTCTCTCCGATAAATATTTTTTTTTTTAATAAACAATTTAAGGCCGAAATTTCGGTAAAAAATCGATTTTTTTTTGGAGAAACCGCCATTTTGTCAAAAAATTTTATTTTGCTTATTCCTTCGATTAATTACTAGATTTAACATTATTTTAACGAAATCTGCTTGGTTTTTTAATTTCGGATGATCCAGTTCCGAGATATAGTGGTCACCGCAAAACGTCTTTTTTGAGTGGTGCTCCTCGAGATCAGCTGTAGCTCTTTTTCAAATAAATATTTTTACTAGTACTAAGTCTTAAAATACAGTTAAAAGATAAATAAAAATATAAATTTTTGGATCAATAAATTCAAAAGTTTTCTCAGAAAAAATTCTGGAAAATTCACGTTTTTCGGCCGTCTAACTGTATATAACCCCTTAAAGTTCTCTTTATTTTTGGAAACAGAAAAAAGTCACGCATAGTCATGTATGGCGAATATAGAGGCTAGGATATCGTTACAGTATTTGTGTGAGCTTTCAACAAACGAAAAATGGCTAAGCTCATAAAAACACGTCTAACCTTAGCTCCTGCTACAGACAAAGTAAGCAAAGAATACAAATGAACACTGCTTAAGAGCTATGCAGGTATGTATATCAACTTAAAAAAAAATTGTATAATTGTAAATTTTAAAATTCCCGTTATTTTTTTAACACACCTCGTACTGAGATGTATTTCCTAGGGATATGGATATAATTCACAAATATTTAAATCAAAGAAAAATAAATTTTCTTGCTTCATTAATTTCACATTCTCTATATTATTTAGCTTATAACTTTCCAACATATGTATATACATATGTGTGTGTGTGTGTCATGTGATGGAAGAAACTATTCTTTCAGTTAATATACCCATTTATGTTAAACACATTCATTGTGACATTTGATACGGTGATTTTGACAGACTAAATAATTGGTAACTACAGTTATAGTTTTGACATGTGTAAATAAAATAGTTTGTTAGTTTTTCGTGACATGTCAACCACGATTGTCAAGTCTCTTGTGCATGTTTTTACCAACTCACACGCGATTCCATTGAAATCGACTTTTATTGAGTTCAAAATTAAAATATTCCACAAATGAGTAGATTATTTGTGTATTCGTCTATATATGAACATTCATATGTGACTTTAATTTATCTACTTTTGACATTATATTAAGATTTTGATTGAACCAACTAGAGGCAAATCTAATTGTTATATATGAGGTCTCACTTACAATAACACAAAATTTAAAGATAATATTCTTCATATACATATTTATATAGTATGTATGCCAGTATTTGACTATTTTGACCACAAACACATATACAGTTATACTTCAGTATTTGAAAATTTGCTTATTGAAGCCTCGCGTTATTTGATGATCGTTTAATCGGGCACTTTGAAGACATTTTTATGATATTTTCTCCACATATGTCCATAGGTGTGCGTATGTGCTTGATCCTAGCTCTATGCCGCAAGTGCTGCTGGTGGTCGGGGGTATGTTTGTTCAAAGGCTGCGGCGGTTTTAGTATCAGAGTGTAGTCGCCATAAAAATTTCATGCCGTTCCCTGGCGTTTTATATACTTTTACATAGGTAGGTATGTGGTCAACATTTATTGTAATGCAACAAAGGCGAAAATACGAGCCTTGCCACACGCATGCATCATACACACATACTAACAGACGCTTGCAAATGGTGCACGACGCTGCGGGTTGCAAATCGTTAACATCAAATTGTAATTCAAATTCAAATTCAAATTCAAATTTCTCTAACGACACACTTATGAATATGTATGTATGTGTGTATATGTATTGTGCTCGCGGTGTTCTTCTGCTCTTATCAATTAATTGTTGGCCGCAAGTGCTGCGCAGGCAATGAAAATGAAATTCCCGATGTTTTTTTAATAATACTAAAAAACCATTTAACATAATAAAAGGTTGGCGACGCAGCTTATTGCCGTTGCCTAGTCGATATAGACTCCTCTGCTGTGGCAGTGCAATGCGTCCGACAGCTAATAATCGTGGCATGTGACTTTGTGGTGGCCAACGGCAGTGATGTTAACGACTCAGCGTCAGCGTCAACACCGTAATTCCAGTTGAATTGTGTGGCTGACAGTTTCTCGCATCAGCCGCTTGTTGTTTTTGTCATATAATGAGCTGATGCATATAGAAGAAGAAGTTAATGCTCGAAACCATATATTCATATGCGTCTTACCACACACTCCGACAGCACACTGAGGACTCCCACCGCCCGCGGTTTCCCAAAGTTATCAAACGTGAAATTTTAATGACTTTGTTAAAATTAAGGGCATTCGACACGGCCTTAGAAAGTGTATATATGTATGGATGGCGTTAGTGCGAGACGTTCTGCGTTGTTTATTGATAATAAAAAGTCGACTTGAATTATTTAAAATTTTATGGTTTACGACAAATAAATTCGATGTAAAGGTTACATATTTGAGGTTTTTAATATTTTCTGTTTTCTAGTTTAGTGTTAAAGACTATGCAGTAAGTGGAGAATTGCATTTTTGGGTATATGTAACTAGAGGAATTCATAAAAATGCTATAAAAAGTTAAAAATAAATTTATATAAAAAACAAAATTTTCATTACAAAAATTAAAAAATTAAAAAAAAAATATTTTTTATCAGCAATTTTTATATTTCTTCACCTTTTCAATATTAATATTAAACTTGAAATTTTTTATCTTCCGGCTATCGAATTTTCCGCCAATTATTAGCTTTTTCGAAGAATAATATCAATGCAAATTATTTTCCCACAATTATCTTCGCACTTTCAGCGCGCTCCCAAAGGAAATTTAATAATATCTCATCCAGCTTCATATGAAGAAAACAAATATTCCAACTATTTCCCACAAACGTAAATCTCGTCACCTTTCGCCTCCTTCACCTTCAACTTTCGTGAGAAATTTCGTGCACTTGTTCCGCTCCCCATCCACACAAATGTTCCTCAGCAAGTGCACAAATGTGCCAAAACCAACTACCGAGCAGAAAGAAGTCATAAATTTTTCCGGAAACATTTCAATTTGCAGCAGTGCGACCGCATTAATTTTATGCCCATACGAGTGTGTCAATGACCATTAATACTCGCCCTCAATTGATTGAATTGAAATGTTATACGCTGAATCAAAGCCTGAGCAAGTGCTAATCAATATGGAGTGAGCCCATGCCAGCCACCCCGGCAAACAAAAGCGCTCACGGGTGTACGAGTCAGTTCCTATATTGATTTGTCATTAATGTCGTCATACAACAACCCACATATGAACGGCATGTGTGTGTGTGTGTGTGTGTGTGGCAAATAAAAAAATAATATATGTCTAAGCATTTGCTGCGAATCCCGGTGGATTAAGTGGCACTCGTGTGTGGCAATATCAATAATTGCCCAAAAACAAGTGTAACACATATACCATGCAAAGAGAGAGAGGGGTGGCAAGTGATTTATTGTAGCTAAAAGAAATTGCAACGCGACTTTTTCACTAATCAATTACAAAAACAATGTTATTCTAATAAGTGAATCGAGCTAAAACTTGCTTTCGCTTAAAATTCTCTGTCTACCCTTTGTAAGTTGAAACCCTTCGAAACTGTCAAAAAGTCGACATTTCGCGCTCATAATTGATTGTCATAATTTTTAAGAGATTAATTTACATGCTCCTCCTGCCAAACCGTTCAACGCTTAACGTTGGTGGCAGCCGAAAATAGTTCTTTAATTATCATAATCCCGCTCCGCAGTTTCAACGACTTTTTTGTACCCTCTCGTGCATACTCTGTAGGAGAGACGCAAACTTTTTGGCAGTTCAAGTAAAAATTAAACATAATTACGTTTTAATCATCTTTATTGCGCTTTTTACAACTTTTAAACAAATTGCGGTTAACTGCTCATCTTCCTCCTGTTGGCCCGTCCGGCTCTGTTGGCTGTCATATGCGGCAACTTGCCTGGCATCTCATCAACGCAATCATCCCTCCATTAGGGGTTGGTGGTACAAAGTATTGAAAAGTAACGAAAAGTTTCACCACTTAACCGCAAATTAGAATGCGTGCATGTAACGGTATAGTACAGCGATCGTGTTTAACCTCATTTTTTATGAATTTTTGAAGGAAAGACTGTAAAAATATATATTTTTGTCTTAATGCATATATTTATTGTATACGCACTAGAAATATACTTTTTGTGGCATAACATGACAGGTATGAAATATCATAATGATGAGAACGCATGACAATTTCACTTTCACGTTTCATTTTGATTATAATATGAAAACTTAAATAAAAATAATACTTCTCGGTTCGATGTGACTCAAAATTATAAACGACGGGTTAAGCTCATGTCTCCGAAAGTCGATATTTTAACTCACGAAAATCTTTGAACTAATTTATGCATTTCTGAATTTCCATTATCGATTTGGGATATTTTGAGTAATTTTTGGCTGAAGAATTAAATGAATTTTTATGGCGAGAATTGTCATCAATTTCAGTACAAACGGCACAGCATCGCCACGTAAATCAATTGATAGACGCCAAAGCTTTGGGAAAGCCAGAGATGCCATACTTTTTTTTTATTTACGTAAACAGAGACTTGTTTTACGCTGTGTTGCACAGATCTAATGAAGATTTACTTTTAACGATTTTACACAAATTCTACAGCAAACAAGCCGAACACATGAGCTGCCACACACACACACACAAGTGGACTCATTCGGATATTTATTTCGTTTACATGCGTGTGTGAGTGTGTGCAGCGCAGATGTTGCAGCAATTCATTTTGTATTTCTAACGGCAACGCTTGCTATGGCCATTTCGTAAAATATGGCGGCGGTCAATGGACTTATGTGTGTATGTGTGTGTGTGTTTTCGTACGAATTCACAATAAAAGCATGGAAATGCAAAAACAATAATCGCTGAGCTACAAATCCTACAAGCAATTATAAATGTTGTAGCAAACAACAATTTTTGTGCACAAACACATGCAACACAGTTATGGCTATATGTGACCGTAGTGTTGTCTGTTGCACGTACGCTGGATAAATCGGAGAGTGAAAGCATATCGCTTGCAACTGCCGCATGTCGCATGCCATGCTGATGTGTATTCTAGCTACTCTAACGACAACAACAACAACAACTAGAACAGCAACAGCGCTGGCTATTGTTGCAGCAACACTTTATGCCACTTGCCATTACTCTTTTTTGCAGTGTTGTTGTTGTTGTTGTTACAGCCATGTTGTGCCATTGCCAGATTTATGTGCACTATATGCGGATATAAATTCTAAATACGCGATCACAAAACCATTTCCTATGCGGCAAATTCGGTGCAACACTTTTTCAAACGCCGCCCATCGCTGCACACACACACACACACACACACAAACACTCGCCTTCATTTATGCAACAACGCGATGTCCAACTGCTGCATGCTTGTAGTTAGTTGGGGCTTTTATTGTCATGTGTTGTGTGTCATGGCGCTGCCAATGAATGAATGAATGCGAGCAGTGGCTCTGCCATCGAGCTTTTTTCAATTAGAATTCTCGCATTGATAGTTTGGCACGAAGCGATTCTTCTAAATTGCTTCATTGCGCAATTATTGCAATTAGAGCTGCAAATGCAGAGCAATCCGCTTGTGGGAGAGGGTAGGGGCGGTTGACTGTTTGCCGCAAATCGACAAAGAGTGGCCCGTAATCGCCGCTTTGTGGTGGCGGTCGCTGACCACAGATGACCACAGATTTTAAGTGTGCTTACAATTCGCCTCCATAAATCAGTCGCTTGTCTTTTAATCCGTTTTAATTGCTTCTGGTTTTCGCTCGCATCCATAAACGTGCAAATTTTTACAGTAAAACATGCGTATTGCCGTTATTGCCACTGACTGATGCTGATTGCGTCGCTGCTGTGGGTGATTAAGCGTGTCCATTACAAGCACTTGCCCACTGTGCAGAGTCCCAAAAAGGTGGGGGTATTGCAGACCATGATAAAGTTGGTCTTAATATCATTCATTCTACGTCAGTGTTTCATCGTCGGATGAGGCTTCGGGCTGCTCTGCCATTATCCAATAAACCATGTGCCGCGGAATCTTTAACTTTTTGTATTGTCTTGAAGATTCTCCCATGAAGGTGGTAAACAAGTACACAGCTAGTTGATATTTATTAAATAGATTACACGATTGGACTTATCTAACCTTCATAATCTCTTAGGAAACCATTCAATCAAAGCCATTCTCCTAAGCATTTGCTTTTTTTCATATTACAAATATTTTAAATTGTTGTTGTTGTTGTAGCGGCATAAAACATTCCCTAGAAAATTTTGAGGAATGTTGCCGATTTGGCAGTCCTTGGCCGGATAAAAATCCGGGTCCGTTCCGGTTACGTAGAACCGACTGTCGTGGGAACGGTGTTATAAATTGTATTTAGGCTGGCTTAAGATTTACTAGTTCACAACAACAACCGCAATATATCGGTTCTATCCTTATATTTGTGTATACTTATTGTTTCTGTTGCCAACGGTCCTCACTGGACACATTGTATACATTTTAGGATTATCCAACTGTGTTTGCAAGAGGCTTTCGCTTTTATTGTTTTTGCTGCGATGTGGCGACATTTTGTCATTTTTAATTGCCGCACAAGTAGCATTTGTATTTAACGATTGCCGCTATGGCACTCTCAGCCGACGCTCCAAAGGGAGCGCTCACACGCCCACATGTACTCTCGAACTCGATTGCCACTGCGACACATATTTTATCCATTTATTGCCGCAACGCGTAGCATACGGAAACGGAAATGTTTAACACACACACACACGTACAGATAGAAGCACATAAAAACTCCGCCGCATGAGCGTGTGGTCAACACGCATTTAAATTCAATTTGCTGCCTGCCACTGGGCTCCCATGTGTGTAATGGCGATTCGTTGCACACACACACACACACACACACCACATTTCCACCCACTCCTGCAGCTGAGCTCCTCTTTCGACAGCCATTGCTGCTTACTGGCTGCCAGTGTGGACTTTGCTGCAGCACTCTTTGTTGTTAGCACAAGACAAATGGCTCAGTGCAGAGTAGCAACGTGGGTTGTTTCGGGTTTATTGTTTTCCAGCAATGCTTTGCACGCTGCACGCTTGCAAGCGATACATGAAGAATTGCAGTGCCGCCTAATCCTTGCGATGCGTGTTAGCTTGCTGCTGTCTTTTATTGCATTCCACTGGAACTCACTTTACTTCTTTTTCAACGCAAGCATGCCCAGCTGTGCTACTAGATTGGCCATTAAAATATGTATGCGCAGCGATTGGGGAGTAAGAGTAAGCCAGTTGTTGGAACTGAAAATGCTGAAATTTAAATTTTTATTGACTTAAAGTGAATATGTTTTGAAAATATCTAAATTTATTTGATTTTACTTTACCGAAGATAGAACTGAATTAAATACATTACTTCCACATTTTTATTTCAACTACAAAGTTGAATACGAATCCATATAGGTCAAGAGCATTTATCTCCAAAAAGTTTAAATTAAATATTTTGCGAAGAATTTGGATCACCAATTAAAAGCGTTAAACACACGGTGGATGAAGCATGACAAACACCCACACATTGTCTGCTAAACAATCAGTACTATGCGCTTCCTCATTCTTTTGTTGTTTCCTGTCTTTCCATTGCAGCGGTTGGCCGCCTCGGCCTGTCACCACAGCGCATTGTCGGCGACATGTTGAAATCTCGCCAATTTAGCGCCTGTCAGAGAGGGCCCAGCGATCTCCGTAACAGCACCAAGCACCCTCCCCTCGCGCGCCCTTTACAATGCCCTTTACAATAGTATTAAATTCATTTCGCTTAAACGAGATTGTGTGGCATTAATGCGCATCATTGTTGTTGCACGGACGTAAGCGTGCTGCATAAGCCACATATTTATGACATTTTGATTTGCGTGAAATTTGCTTTATGCACGCAGGCGCGTCGTCACATAAACGCCCAGCAATTCCACTGTGCGCTCGTTGATTTCACATATCGTTAGCTCAACGTGCAACAAACACCTCGTGCAACACAAATGCGCGCATTAAATGAGCTTCACTCGCGCATTTCTGCACCTTGTTTGATTCAAAAGAAAATCGTTTTTTTGCACCTTTTCAGCAGTGAGGAGGCCACCTCAGCGCGATTGCTGCTGAAACTGTATCACTGCGTGTCGGTGGCGCGCATGCGTGCGGCACATGCTGCCATTGACGGCCGCACGGTCCTACTGCCATCCCGCTGCTGCATACTCGAGGTGTTTGTGGCGCGCGTGCGCATTGCAGCCACCCCCTCCCCGCTCATCAAGCAGCGTGTTTGCATTGCCAATTAAATGAATATATGCGTGCAACAGACGCCAAGCGAGTGGGGCACTGTGGAAAAAAGTCAAACTAAAGCGACATATTTTTGACATTTTTATGAGCGCTGCGCACATATATCAATTTTCACGCCGGTGTTGTTGTTGTTGTTGCTGGCGTGCATTAAATGAAATTCCACATAAACGGGCGCCCACGATGCCATTTCATAAATGTCCATTGAAGCAGACACAGCGGCATGGCGTTGTGGGCCCGAGGCGCCTGCGCTCTCAATGCTGCTGCTGCTGAAGCTGGATTTCTCGCTGTCCATTCATTTTCGCGCATGCCTCAACCGCCTCCGTGCGCGCATCACGGCCGTGCAACGCGACACATTTCATGCGAATATTATTTATTCGCTGCGGCCAAGCGCAAGCGAGTAAGGGCGCATCGAAAAGTCGAAGAGTCTGAGAGTTAGGCATTTATCACACTTTGAATTCGTTGTACTTTTTGGGGTCGCCACTGACGTGTGCGCTACACAAGGTATGCAGGACTGTACACTGTCTCAGCAATACAACAGAAATATTTGACTTTCATTTAACTCACATTGTTTTATAATTGTTACAATTATTTTATTGTATGTTCAAATCATAAAAATAGCATTTAATTACTCGACAATCAACGACTGGGTTCAATAAGTCGCTGACTTTTTTCGCAGTGGTTTTAATCGTATGCTAATTGGAAAAACAAACTAATTTAGAGAACAGCGTTTGCGACAGGCGATCGCATTAAGTGAATTATTATCGCAAATATGGGCGATAATTCGCCGTGGAGCTCAGTGATTAATGCGACAATCAACAATCAATGGCGTTAGTTCAAAGCGTTTAAAAGTGGCCATAAGAATTAACAACTAATTTTCTATAATAACTAAATTGCATATATGTTGTTGTTGTTGTTGTTGTACATATCAACGAGTTGTTGAATTGAAGTGATGACTTGCAAATCAGCATTTCACAGCTTTCAAGTGACGATAATTGCAACAAATTACTGTGTTCGCAATTTACATTTACATTCGGTCGCGCCGTGCACACCTCCACACGCCGCAACGTAACTAACTGACTGGCATTAACATAACATAAACATAAGCATTTATTTGCATATGCACACACTGACGATGGCGATTAACGCAAGCCGTCACTAATTGCCGGCTAACTGTTTGATTTAATGACTATCGATTGGTGTAGCTCACCGGCGCAGCGTTGAATGCCGCTACAAACTGCGCGCGCTGTTGTTGTTGTTTGTTGTTGTTATTTTTATTGCTTTTCGATTTCACTTCCTCGCTGCTGCACTTTTGCACTTTTATTTGCGTAAACTTTGACTTATGAACGCTGCACCGCTTGCACCGACTACTCAGCGCCCGACACGAACGCGGCGCGGCGACACTCGACGCATGCGCATAAACTACACGCCGAACTGTAGGTGGTGTTGCGTGCGCGGCGCATGCGTTTGCGTTTGCGCGTGCATTGTCATCTCCCGTTGTTCGGCGTCTCATAAATTTGCCTTTTTATGCATCGATCGGGAACGAGCGGCCGCCTTCCCGCCTTATTTGTTTGTACACAAAATTTCATCTGAATTATGGAATAATGCCGAGATTTATTTGCAGAAATTCGAAGTGTCAAAATAAAGCTGCGAAACATGGTCACTACAAATTGCATGCGGTGAAGCGAGGCAATCAATAAAAATATTAAAATTAAATGGGAGAAATGTCTTAACGCAGTGGGAGCATCTCTAGAAAGCCAAAGATCGATATTAGGGGCTTCTTCGAACCAGCAGCCATTAAGACTATTCAAACTAAGATTATATGTAACTTAAGTGCGCTCCCGAAGTCAACTAAAGAACAACAGAAAGTCATGACAGATTAATAAATAATCTTTTGAGTTAATTGACCTAACCTCAAAATATTAGATTTTCTTATTTAAAATGTTTTTGTCAGAAACATTAAATTTTGCTCTGAATTCTCAATATTAAGGTGCCTATTAGAATTGTCCGCACATTATTGGACTTTTCTTTAAGCTTGTATACAGTTCAACACTTGAATTGAAATATTGCAGTTGACCTACTGCCAAAAAACCAAAAAAGAGAAACCATAATTGCTCTAAATCTCAAAAAAGAATAATAAAAAAAATTGAAGAACGGATTTTGGAAAAAAAATTATCAGAATATAGGAAAAAAAGTAAAACGGTAACAACCTCAAATTAATAAGAACTCTTAGCATCCGAAACACTGTGGCTGGAAGCGAATTTCGACAAAAAAAACTAATTTCCGACGGCTATCCGAGCGGTATCTTCAAGCAACGCTTCTTCAGCGATCGCTTTCATCATCAGCACCATCATCATCAATAGCAACAGCATCAACGACGGCATCTTTATCAGCGGCGTCCGCATCAGCACTGGTAGCCACAACATCGTTTGACCGACTGCCGTTCTGTCGATTAGCTGTCCAGCCAACCGTTCGTCCGGCCGCAAATGCACTCATTCCTGGCGTGGCACATCAAACTCGCACGCCACGCTGTCTGCCGCCGCAACGCGATCGACAGCAATTGTCTGGAAGACACAGACGTGAGCGAGATAGAACGTATGCGGGTTTTTCTGATTTTTTGATGGTCCGCACATTTCGTCGGCGCAATTATTTATATACGAAAACCCAGACATAATTACAGGGCGGTACGCAGTTTTCGGAGTTAACACTTTCGTAGTTGGGAAAATGCCGCTGGCGTAGTTTATTGATGCAACAAGCGGCCGACAAGAGATGAATGCTGCAACACCAGCATTTGGCGTGCCTGTGAGTTGACTGGTTGCTCTGCTTTTCTTTAGATGATGGATTTTTGCTGCAGTCGGCTTCCTTAAATAGTTACTGATCAATGCATTGCTGAGTTTTGTCGATAGCTGATACAGCTCGGCGATTGTATCCTCAAAAGAAACCGCTTTCAGGGTTTTATAACTTTCTTTAATTTGGATTCTTGTGTTGTATAGAATGAGTAATAGTAAACATTTGCAACTTCTCTCCAAAGTGCTCGGAGGGTCTCGGAACTGAGAGTGAGAGAGAGAGAGCGTAAGAATTTGTGGGCATATAAGCACGTTTTATTTATTTCAACATTCATGAAATGGCCGAGTTCCTTCCGGAGACCCAATTTAATATTAAAATTTGTCAAATAACTATAATTTTCCGTCCCGTTACAGTTCGACGGTAACTGAATTTATTGTCAAAGATCTTCGCTGAACCAACGTTTTCGCCAGATTTCGACCTGTATTGTGGAGAATTGAGTTTTTAATGATCTTACTGCTCTCAATCGAAGTGCTTGAGCTGCCAAAAATACTCGACTTACAAAACAAACGTAATCCGCGCCACCGCGGGAAGACCCCGCTTTCCACCACAGCAAATTAAAACATACATACATTCAATAATCTATATGAGGTGGATATATGTAAGTATGAGTATGTGCAGCGCAGTCATCATTTGCACGCGCTAACAAACGTTGGCTCATACATACATACATACATACAATATGTACAATAAGCAAATGCAATTAAAACTGAATTAATCGAGAGAAATATGATAGACAAGAGAAACCGATTTTTAGTACCCTGTTTATGACATGCTGAATGCAGCGACAATCAACGCCTCAACACGTATTTATTTCAGAGCTTTATCTGCTGCTGCTATTACTGTTGTTATTGTTGTTGGGGCCATCGACATATTTGTTGTTTTTCGAAGTGATCTTTGCAGTGTTTGTCGTCTACTCGTATGTCTATATGTATATGTATATATTCATATTTGTTGTTGTTGTCGCTAGTCACCTCACATAGCCGTTCACTAATTGTTGTTGTTGCTTAACGCGGATATTTTAACAACTTTATTATGAACAACCAATTAAACACCAACGAGTCGCGATTTGCAGTTAAAGGTGAAAATTACTGGCAATAGTGGTGGCAGCGGAATGGTGAAGGCTAGGAAGGGAAACGAAAAAACCGAAAACCAAAACACGTTGCTTGCCTCCAGCAACATTTTGCGATCTTCATTCACCATTCACCAAAACGATGGAGCCATTAATGTCTGGGCACATGTCACCAGCGAATTTATGCACCGAATGAAATAGAGTTTGGAATTTCAACGCAACTGAGAGCTGGTGTAGACACATATACGTGAGAGAATACATAAAAAGAAAAATCAAAAAGATACAACAAAATGTTTCGGCGCGAGATAGTGGGGCTATCAGGCATAGTCATGAGTTTGGGTGTCAAAAATTTGTTGCACAGTGTAAGGTGATAAGCGAAGAAGCTGTGTTTTTCGGCTTGTTGAGTGCTCAATTTCATTCTGAGTACTTTATAAATAAATATTTGCTGGCCTCTGTGCGCTTAGTGCTCGTTATTAATCCCAACTGAGTTGACGTACTTGCCGCCGCAGCGATGACTAAAATAGGTGAGTTGAGCTTAATTGAATTTATGTAATAACTAATTCGATTTCGAAATGCCTCAATTAGTTGTATTGTTATTGGGCTTTTTGCTCGCGCAATTGTCGAGTAGTTTGGATCGTCAAGGTCGTGCTGAATTCGCCTTGAACTTCTTCAAAACAATCACAACATATCAGCCGAATGAGAACATCATCGTATCTCCCGCCTCGGTGCAAACCTGCCTGGCGATGACGTATGTTGGCGCTGCTAATCAAACGGCGGCTGAGATGCGACGCGTGCTCTCGCTGGAGCGCTTCGCCAACCAAGAGGCTGCAGCCGCTGATTTCGGTGAACTTATACAAACTGCGGTCAAAGCGCCCCAAAGTAAATTGGAAATGGCCAATCGCATCTATGTCGATAGGCGACTGCAGATAATACCGTCATACCAAGCGCTCCTGAGCAGATATTTCCAGTCATCGGCTGTAACGGTGGATTTCGCAAGGAATGTTGAAGCGGCGCAGAGCATTAATGCCTGGGTAGAGTCCGAAACGCATGGGAAGATAAAGAATCTCATTGATCCAGCTGTCTTGACACCAGACACTGCTGTAGTATTGACGAATGCGATATACTTCAAGGCGGAGTGGCTCTATCCATTCGATCCATCGTACACTGTGCCACGTGATTTTAATGTGAACTCGGCGCAGCGGGTAAAAGTGCCCATGATGTTTCGGACAGACGTGGATATAAGATATGCCGCAGTGCCTAATCTCGATCTGGTTGCAGCGGAGTTGCCATATCAAAATACCGCATTGCGTATGCTCATACTGTTGCCAAATCAGTTAGATGGTGGAGTTGCCAGATTGGAGCAGACACTGAGTGTCAATACGTTGCAGCAAATGCGTGGTTTGTTGAAAGCAACGACTTTGGATCTCGTGTTGCCGAAATTTAAAATTGAATTCGACTTAAGCTTGGTGGAGCCTTTGAAGACGGTGAGTTGGTTTTACTCGAAAAAGTGAATAATTCTAATATATTTATTATTTTGGCTGCAGATGGGTTTAAATTTGCTGTTTTCTGATGCTGAACTACCAAACATGGTAACTGGTGCGAACAATCCGCTCTTTGTGTCAGAGGTGAAGCACAAGGCATTTATTTCGGTGGACGAAAAAGGTTCGGAGGCTTCAGGTGCCACTTGTAAGTATATATAAAATATTTTCAGGTCTCATAGAATTACCGTCCAATTCCTAAACACTATTCCCGCAGATTCACAAATACTAGAGAGATCAGGTCGTTTCTTCCAGACGAAACTGACAATCGATCGCCCATTTGTATTTCTCATTTTGGACGATAATGCGATCTACTTTACTGGTCATGTACTGAAATTCTAAGACGAATGATTTATTGGCTTCCCAACGCCGATATGGCGCCAACTGGCTTCAAGTGACTGCTGTGGGTCCACTAAAACGAGATTTAAACATAAACTTAGAACAAAATGCAAGCGGAACTAATGTGGCAGAAACGAATTATGAAATAAATAATGTAGAAAATTAGAAATCAACAAATGATTGACTTTGATTTCTAGTTGATTACTCACCAATCAGTTGAAACTGCTAACAAATTAACGTTAATCATTAATTATCGATGGACGGTGTTGAAGAAGCAACGTTGAGTAACACGATTGTAATGACCTGCGAGCATGTGGTGGGTGCGAAACAGCTTGTTGCAGTGCCTGTAGGAAAGATATCAAAAAAAATATTATAATCTCACTTAACACAAACAAGATGATGGATTTTGAGTATATTTGAATATATGTTTGAGCTGACGGACTAAAGTCTCCCTCTTTATATACGCGCTCTACATACTCTTCGTTGAGTGTTAAAGCGCTGGTTGCAATTTCCTACAGGGCAATGACTGCCGTTGAGTGCACTGTGGGGAGATTTCTAACGCTTTCGTCATCTGACCGGTTGATCGGGTATTGACTGATTTGTCTGATCTACGAAGTTGATTGCAAGTATGTGTGTGTTTATGGGATTTTTGTTAAATATTCGACAAATGATTAATCTTTCGCTTACCACCTCCCTCTCTTGATTCGGGAATATATTGGCCGATGAAACAACTTTATTTGTGTGAGGGTAATGTGAATACTAGTTTGTGACGGTTGATTTAGAATTTGAAAATGGATTTTTATGACGGCGCCAAGTGTGGCGACTTGGTGTTACATTTGTTTGTATTTATGATTTTTTTGATACGAAGGGGTCAAAGTTTTGTTGATAAGTCCATGCCGAGGCATGTCTGCCCCAAGTGTTTGTGATATTCAGATACCAAATAAAAGCAACAGCACAGGCGCAGACAGCCATCAAGCAGAAGCCGCGTTCATTCGAAATCTTAAGTTTGTTGCCGTCAAAGCTTTTTAAGCGCCAATGTGTTGAATGAACTGTCAGAAAAATCATTTATTTCCTACTAAAAATGTTGTCAAAGTAACAATGTTGCCATTTTATGACACCACCACTGCCTGCACACTCGCTAACACACTCGTGTGCCGAAGCGCGCATCCGATTGTGCCGCAAAAATGTCGAACAGATGAAACGAGATGTGATTTAGAACTGTGGCAGCTGGTTTGCCGCATCGTTTGACGGTGATCAGTGTCGGCTCGGTGCAATTTTCGCAGAATTATGTGTTTTTAAATATGCAACTTTGACACAAAGACGTCTAAGGCAGTAATGTTTTGTGAAATCGCCATGCATTTCGCGGAATATTTTCGCATTACGACACACAACGTACACGAGCATAACACACCCACAAACTACTGCTGTCAATATTTTTGCTTGTTTGCGACTCTATAAAACCTTTTATGTACAAAGGCATTACGAAAGAATGAGAAAAAGACACTCTCAGTTTGAGATTTGCGAAAAACGCCGACCGCTTTCTCTCCCCAGCGTAGATCAAAGCAGACGTAGCCCCAGTTCGGGTCGTAAAATATCAGAAGAAATACTTTTAAATTAACAGCTGAAATTTTTACTACAGTCCGAGCCATAAAAAAGCTCGTTGGTGGCAGTCGGGCGGTGGACACGAGATTTTTTAATTGTTTATGAATATATTAATGTTGCGTGCGGTGATTAGATTAAATCGCCTGACGATTATGATTATTAGTTGAAAATTAAATTTTATTTGAGCGAGTATTTTTTTATTTGTTTTTAAGAATATATAATTTTCAGTCGTAAAGTCATAAAATTGTAGAAATCATAGGTTGGCCTCATAGTTTTGCTTTCCAACGTGAACTGGGCGTTTGAATAAAGTCTTTAATGCTTGAAGTGAACCTGATGTGTTGATGAAGTGAAGCGACATTAGTTACAAAAAGCTTCATATCTTTATCGGAATATGCATATTAAAGATCTCTCTGAGATCTCTCTGAAACAATCGATCTTAACTGAGGGTACTTCACGCTTGTATCTCTGGTATATATCGATTATCAAAGAAAGATATTCCAGACAAAGTAATAACTACCAGTTTACCAGATATCACCCAAAATTTTATTTAGAAAAACTTAACTTCCATCTGCCATAATGTGATTGGCAATATAGAGAAAGATTACAAAAAGAGAAGCATCGATTGAACATTATAACCTAATAAGACTCACCAATAACCGGCAGTGAAAAGAATATGCCAAAATTGTTGCATAATTCAGCGAAAATGGGCGTTCAATGACTGCCACAGCAGCCAAACCCGCTTAGACCGTTCGTTGCGCCCCTTTTTACAGCCCGGCAATTGCGGCTGCGGCTGCTTGAAAGCTGAATCGAAGGCACACGCAACGGCATATCATCAGCATCAGCCGAGTATCATCATCAACATCATCATCCTTGCGCTGCGCAACAACACATCGTATGCCATGCGGTGTGTGTTGAGCTCTAGCCGACATCCTTATGTAGGACCTGCTTTGACAAGCGGCCGGTTTTGAAAGAGCTTCTTTTTTGCCGCACAAATCCGCCTTGCCAACCTGACGACTTCTTCGATCCGACTTGATATTATGATTTTTTAATAGCCAGCAATTTTCTCACCTCGCAAAGTGTGAATATTATGGTGTAATTGCATCAACGCATCAACTCCTACCAATTTTGGCCAACGGCGACGGCGGCGGCGGCAGCAGCCACGGTGACGACCTCGGCGAGCTCTGGGTAGAGCTGAAGCTCTGGTTGCCGCAGTGTCCGATGGCGTTGTTAATCGCGTTTGTCGGCAAGGCTGACCGTTACACACACACTCATTCATACACTCAACTGTCCTATTCGTAGCGTTCGAAGCGCTTCGGTGTGCAGAAAAAGGCGTTGAGGCTGCGTGGTGAATGATGTATCCTCGAGCGATGAATGAGGAAGCGCGTATGTGCTGCTGTTGTCGTGTCTTTTGCTTTTGCTGTGAACTTTTGGGTTTCTTTTCCTCGAATAATGCTGGGCGTAAGGCGCAACTCCTACTGGACGCTTGCTTTGACTGCACTGTGACCAGTTTGAACGTTTCGGCTGTTCCTATTTAATTGTACGATGTTGTGTTCGTTAAAGCAAGACTTAAATTGTGGCAAAATGCATAATTATTTTTGATGTTTCACTTCTTCGTATGCGTGGCAGACCCGTTTGCGGGTGTTAAGGGGTGACTTGTGACTTTCGAATGTTTAACCCTTTTGAATACTACAGTCTAAAATAGTTCGAAATAAAATCTTAGGCTAGAAAATTGAAGAATCTCCAGAAGTTTTGTACAATAACAGTGAAGTAATCTGGTTGCTCTTGCAGACCATGTCTTATTCAGCTTTAAGTGTTTTTCATTTCGAAACTCTTCGACCAGGGATCCACCAAGGGTTAAGATCTTCACATATTCGTAAGCAATTATAAATCACGCGCTACTCGGTTGCCTCAATGAATGAGTGTTGTTTCTGTTGTTCTAGAGTTGTTGTTTAGCATGTTTTCAGCCCACTTGTATCTAAATTTGCCCAACAACCTCCGCCTCGCATATTGTCAGAGCGGCAACAGTGAACATCACCTTTCTGATATGAAACCAATTTGATGGCATAATTTCAACGCACCCTCGAGCGCTATTAATATGCAACATGACAACAACATACAACAACATTGGAGTAGGTACAACGCCACACCTGCTGCTGTCAAGCGTGTGAGTGTTACGAGAAGTGTTCTTGTGTTGCTGTAATTCTGCAACAACTACAACAATTCAGTTTGTGGAATAGTGGCAAATTTGTACTCGGCCCACTTGACTAGCTCACTTGCCACGAGCTCGTTCCGCGGAAGCTGTGGGGTTGCTCTATTGGTGGCGGTGGCGGTGGCGGCGGCTATCATCACAGCCGATTTGCAATTGAAGACTCCCGGTTTGTATCGACGAATATTGAAGTTTATTAGGACTCTAAATAAGATAGAAGAGTTTCTTTTATTGAGTTCTTCACAATGAATCCAGCAAATACGCAATAATCGAGTTCAGGCTGTTAACTTATGAATTATAATATGGAAATATAGAGACATTTTCATAAATTCATTTGTTCATAAGCTGTTAATTTCAACCGCAGCGTCGAACCCTGATTTGCTATTAACCATTACCTGAGCACTCCCATACACCCAGGTGTGTGCGACCATAGTTGGCTGCCCGTTTTGGGCATGCTTGATGACCGCCGGAGGTGTTAAAAATTGGAAAAATGCAAATGTGCGCATAAATAAAATTTATTTCAGTTTTAAGTAACCATTTCGTGGCTTTTATGTTGCTCTCTGGGTCTAGCCTTTCAAAGCGCGCGAGTGCAGCGCCTCTTGTGCGCTGGCTGACGTTTGCGAAAATCCTTGTCCAAATATTCGCTTCTACTTGTATGCAAATCGGCGAGCTCGCATTCGGTGGCTTAACTCCAGTAGCTGGTCGCAGAGTAGTTGCAGCGGCTGCGGTGCACCTTCCACTGTCGTCAGTGTGGAGCATATTTTTATGGCTGCGCATGCGCGCGCACAGTAGCCGACACAGTTGTCACTCGGTGGCGCGTCGCAATTTCGCGCCTTGCATTCATTTACCCACCAAAGCCAGAGCCGACACACAGGCTCAACCACCGTTGTAGGGAGGCATTACGAGTCCAAGTGTGGTGGCGACGCGACTTTGGCGGCGATGTGAAATTTCCACTCAAAGGCAGGCGCACAAGACACGGCCAGCCGCCAAGAGCGTGTCGCTAAGATTTATGTGAATGTTTCCAATCGCCAGCTCGCTTGTTGAAGGAGTGCACTCTGAGTGTTGTTGTTGTTGTTGTGCGGCAAAATTGTAAAGTGTGAAGTTGGCTGTGCAAAATGCAATTGGCAGCGGCTGCTTCGGGCGCATTTTAGACACAAAAAATAAACAAAAGCGAACAACACACTCTCAACACAGACACGTCGGGGCATAAACTGCGGTTCATTAAGTTGCCGCCAAAGTTTTAGTTGATATTTAAACTCACTAACTAATCGTAAATACCTACGCGAGGGAACAGAAGCGCCGCCGCTCGCCTATTATTGGCTGACACTAAAAATGCCAAAAGTTCACCTTGAGTGTGTCCGGCGACCGTAGGCTACGTGCAGTCCGTCGGAGTTGAGCTTTTAATTAAAATTGCGAATCGAAAAAGTCGAGCTCTTGAAGACTAGCAGAGCTCACTGCTTGTGCACAAGTGAGAGGTGTGCAGATATACAAATAGAATGTCTACAAAACTGTGTGTGGTGCGGCGAGATTGAGCTTTCCTGTTGGTGATTGTTTAACCCACACATCGGGGCCCTAAAAAGAGTTGGAATGAATCCGTTTTACTGAAACGGTTGCGTCTATGACTCTGAGGAGTCTAATTTTTGGAGGGAAAATTTTGATAATTTTCCTGCTTGAACTTCGACAGCATTTAATATTTGCATTAGTCTAAGTACTTTAACCTTTTTTCACCAAGGTGAAGCTTAGACTTTCATGGGAAGCCCTAGAGATCTTCGTTAGAATTTCATAGTGGTAATTATGATTAAATTACCCAATTCTTCTTCTTTAGATACCAACTGAGACACCGCTATGCGATTGTAGCTGAGTTAACAACAGCGCGGCATTGATAACTTTTTCTCGCAGTTCCACCAGCGGATACATCGAACACTTTTAAAGCTGAAGAGCTTCCGTCCATTCCGTAGCCGCTGTCTTTTTATTCGCTGAACTATGTCAATTTCGTAGTATAACTCATACAGCTTATGGAACAGTTGCCAATGTTCAAAGGATCTTCCGCAAAAACGCTCTCTTGAAAACTCCGAGATCCGTCTCATTGGATGTCGACATCATCCACACTTCTGCACCGTAGAGCAGGACGGGAATGATGAAGGACTTGTAGAGTTTGGTCTTAGTTCGTGGAGAGAGGACTTTACTTTTACAGTTAGATACTCGGTCCATAGTAGCAGATATTGGCAGCATTACCCTATTACTTCATATACATATAATATGTAAGATGCTATATGGAAGTCTTTGGAGAGCTCTGATATTTCAAGAGGCTTTTGCGATAAATCGTAGCTGCGACTGACGCCAAGTATCTCTAAATAACTATGCATCAATGCATAAATCCCCTTGAAAGCTCCGAAATAGAATTGTACCTCCGAGTGCTTTAATTATAGCTAATTAAAGAAGAAGTTACTTTTATTAGAATTCTTCTTCTTGCAGCAATTTGTCTTTTCTATGCAAATTCTACTTATTCTTTGATGGGTATATACATATGTACATATATAAAAGTATCTGCATGCCAGCAGTACCCCAACGGTCCTTGCAAGTCATTAGACTAGATCGTCATATCATAATTTTGGCTAATTACATGGCAACAGCGAGTTAAGTGAGTCGAGAATTTTAGCTCTTCGCATAAAATGGCTACAAAAATTAGCTCACTTGGGGATGGGCGCTGAGTGGAGAATGAGGTGGGGAAAGCAACTGCCGCTTAATTTTATGAAAATTAGTTTTCACAACATTCTTACTGAGTGACGCAACGGCTGGTGAAATTATGTTGCGTACACACTTACATACTTTTTAGAAGAGTATGTAAGTTTATAAATGGCTGGATCGGCGGAGGGTTGTTTAAAATGTTAATTTTTATATAAAGCAGACATTTTACAACTGGATTATCTGGTATCAGCAGCAACGCCCTCGCACCTACAGACACACTCATATACATATATACATATATAATACTCATGCTAGATACTTGCGAATTCCTTTCTCAAACCTTTATTTCGCAATTTCGGTACATACAATGTGTTATCTACTTTTCGGTAAGTAAGACATACGCCCGAGTGTGTGTTCACATGCGTAACGGCACTTTGTGAAAACCCCAAAAAGCTCACTAACACTTTAACAAGTCAATGAGGCGGCGACGAGCAGGCGAAAATGTTGCGAACGTTTTCAACTCCACAACTCTGCTGGCTCTGCTGGCTATAACCGTTATGCCGTTAGACGGCCACATTCGGCTCGATGAGGCAGCAAGCAGTTGGCGGCGCGCGGCGTGTGAGCGTTGCGTTGAAAATAAAATAAAAATTAAGTTGTTGGTAATTTGTAAAAGAGCGCGTCGAAAAGTTTTGTGGCATGAAAATGTGCGCAAAAATATCCAAAGTACCTGCCACAGCCGACTGCTCGAGCGCCCAAAGTTACAGCAGTTGCGATTGGGGGTGTGCCGGGTGCCGAGGGCGTCAAGAAAGTGTTGGCTAATGCGCCATTTTAGGTATTGTGCGAACGTTTCTCTCTCCGCCAACTTTTTTTTTCAAAAGCCATTTTCCGTTTAAATTCACATTTTAACGAGCGTCCTGCTCAGTTAGTCGGCGTGTGCGTGTTGATGTCTCGCAGCACGTGGGTGACAGTGCGGAGCGGGGCAGGGCAATAGATTACATTGTGCGCGCTTGCTGGTGGCTCGGAGGAGGGCGGAAGCGTACTTTGATAAACTTTGCCCGACGTTTTTGTTGCTGTTGTTGTTGCCGCTGCCTCCGCTTCGCATCGCTGACTGGCAGTTGCAAACTTTCTATGGCTGGTGTGGCAAAGCGAGGCGGGGAGGGCGCTTAAAAAACTCACTTTAGACACAATGGCGTCGGTGTGGGTGAAATTTATTTTTATGATGAGCCATATAAGCTACAGTTGAATTTTCAAATCCCTTTTTGCTCCGTTACGTTGGCTTTTTTGTGCGTCGATACTTTTTTCCTCGCCCTCGCCCGCTCGGCTGGGTGTGGTTGCTGGCTGTTGGCGAACATGGAGAGCGTGTTAGCATGTGTTGGTGAATGGGTTGTCAAAGCGTTTTGGGTTAACAGCAAATAAGCAGCATAAAATTACAAGGATTTATGTGTAAACGCTTTAAAATTTCGCATAGATAACGCTCATTTAATTGAGTGAGCGGTGGTCTGGGCCTATAGCGGATGGCTTGTTTGCTGGCGGCGGTTTAAATAATTTTAACAGACATATATACTCGTGTATATAGTCACATATCGAACAGTATATGCCTGTTTTTATGTATTTGTGTGTGAATGTGTGTGTGTGCATGGAGGTTGTAAAAATAATGGCAATTTTGGTTTTATGAACTTGCCTTCACGTTTTTATTTTATTTCGGCAGCTTTGTTGTGGAATATTTTTCATATCATAAAACAAATTATTACTTGACAAGCTTTTTATTTCATATGCCTGTAAATGCTGTTTAGTCAAGCTCACGAGCGAGAGCGTTGCGCGTCATAAAAGTAGAAAGCCGAATTGTGTAGATCCATGTCAGCACATTTATTTTCGCCATAAAGGCACAAATATGGGCTATAAATATGTACGAGTATGTACATGTGTACATCGGCAGAGAGGATAATGCGCAAAAACCTTTTTCGTCTTTTATTAAAGGTTATCTATTATTAAAAATGTAGCAGTTACAAAGTGAAACGATATTAAATGCGAAATTTCAAAACTGTATTTCCACATAATATTAGCATAAGCCGTGTAGAAGTATGCTTGAGAGCTGCTTTGAGTTATACAGAACGAGTTGAGTGTGCCCCTAATGTCTTAATACACTTATTATTATAGAAAATTATTTAACGGTAACAAAGTTCTGCATAGTAAAAAGCACAATCCAAATCGATTTTCATTCATTAAAGTAAAAATTCCACTTTTACGCCATTCATTCCAGTCCATTCATTCTGGAGCTTCAACGACTTTATATGGACAATGGCTTGACTCAGTGAAGCCATTACTATATTGTATGCTTTTTTAGTGCTTTTTGACGTCTTAATTGAGCGTTGTGTGTGAATTGTATCCATCTATTGTCATTATTTGCAAGCGAAAAGCTAATAAGTAATTGCCACCAAATACAATAATCCCGCAGATTAAGGCTGCTAGTACCGTTTTAAGCCGCATCTTAAGCAAATTAAGTACTGAAAGTATCACCTTGAGAGTATTTAGCACATTTTTTCTTAAAACGAAGTAATATATTCAATATTTTGATATTTTTTTACAGATAACTTCAAAATAATAATTTTTCATTCCGACTAATTTTGAGCTTACTTTTGATAAACCAATTTGGAAAGAGTAAGCTAGTGTATGTCTGAAGCATTCACCTGCCTCTAAGAGTGACTTTAAATAATAAACACATTCAAAATATTGCCTTACGCCACACTTCATTAATATCGTTCATATATTAAATATGAACAGATTGCTATAAATACAACAATAAATTAATACACATAAGTACCTTGGGTGGGTATGAGTGTGTGTATGTGTTACCGAAGCGGTGTCAATAACTATTGTCCATTTGATGTGGACAGCATCACTAAAAATGTCAAAATATTGTCTACAACGGAATGAGAGAACACAAAGGGCAGGAGAATTAAATGATTATTTAAAAAGTCAGTCATGCTGTCTTAAGACATCATTGTCATTCAAATGTGTGTCGAGTTTCAGTGTTTCACTGTACAAAAGAGGCAGGCAACATTCAGTCAATCAGTGAAAAGACGCAGAGGCAGGGGGGCTAAAGCTGGCATTATGTGCTCTGAAATCTAAGCGTGACAAACGGCAACTTATGCCAGAAAACTTAATGCACGGATTAAATCAATTGGACAGTTTTCACTGAGTTTTTGTCGTCTGAATGCCGGTGGTGGCGATAAACTATGTGATTTTAATGATTTCAACAAAGTATTATTTTTATGCGCCATTGTTTTCGGTTAGACTCATACTTGCCTGCTGATTCTTTGGTAGATGGATAGTTGAGAAAAGGTCGTTGAAAGTTTTTTTAAGTGATGCCATATATTATTGAAAAATTAGAGAAAGGAAATTAATTTGATATCAAAAATTCCCGTTATTTTTTGAACTGGCCTCTTATAGTAACTCCGATGTTAGCTGAAACCTTGTGGCTTTAAATAACGATCCGATCATTTTGGAGAGCGCTTAATTTTTCGCATAACAGCAATACATGGACTTCATAGCTATAAGAGAGGAAAGCCCCTCTAAACTTCTAGTAGCGCTCACATAATTTAAACGTGTAATGATTACTATTAAAACCATTACGAATGCGCTAATCAGAAACAAACTTATCGACGAAGTGTTTTTATACTCAAAATACTCGATACGCAACCGGTCTGGCAGCCTCACTTCTGTTGTCCAGAAACCACCAAAGACCCATAAGCTTCGGAGTATACTCACAGACATTAAAATCAAATGATCAAACGCTCATTAAATGATCATTCAACGGCCATCAGCATGAGCATTTACAATAACAGCGTTCATTATTTTGAAATTTGAAGCCGAAGCCAGCGCTTCGTTTGCCGCAGCGGGTCGGTTGTGTAGTAGCAAACGGAAATGAGCAGACGAATCCATGATAGGTGGAAATTTGACATTCATGAGCTGAGCGCTGGCTGGCATAGCGTTGGCCAAACACGACGATTAAAATGTAAAATCAACGTTTAAAATCGTGTTCGTTTAATTTCGTTATTAATGCGATACGAAAACAAAAACAACGACAGCTTAGCTAGCGTTGAGCCAAGCTACACAAGTATCTTGTAAATATGTATGTAGGTATGTATTCGGTTGTGTGTAAATAGTTTGCAGCCGGTTTCGGTGGGTCGTAAAATACTTAAATTATCAACTGAGAACGAACACGTTTGGCGGCGTTGAACACTTACAAACACATAACGAACGTAACGAAACGTCATGGCACATCATAAAAATCGTTTAGACATACAACAAAGCACTTGGCCAGATAAAGATCGCTCTCGAGCCATACACGCTAAAGTGAAATATTATGTTTAATTTATGGGGAACAAGCCGAACACCAGCAGCAAGAGTGGACAGGAAACATGAATGGGAACACACATAATGGCGTGTTTGTATATGGATCATAACTTCGCGGAGTTTATTTATAAAAGTTATAATAAGGAATATAAAGAGCTATTATTTTGGAACTGACAGAAATCGGTAATCTATATATTGGACTAAACAGTCTAATATTGGCCTAAATACGAAAAATGTTGAAATTTTTTTATTGAAAAAACGAATCTTGTGGTACAAGGAGACCTATCGTTGGACCCGAGTATCATACTATCTTCCATTCAAATGGGCATGTAAACAGTACTGGCAGTGGAGTTACTTTGGTTCTAGATTGAGATGATCGTGAACTCATTTAAAGGCGACATGTCAGCCATGTCACCCATGTCGCCCATGTTCTATAATTCTATAATTTTAATTCGGTTATTACCCAGTGATGCTTTGGCCATTATTGTCACATTGAATAAACTTCTCATTTCCATTTGCAAATGTGTCTGTATGTATTTTAATGTCATGCAAAGTGTTTGTAACACGGAACAGAATTGTTGACTTCCGCAACGCAGTGAAGATTGCAGCCTACATAGAATCTCAGCTACTAGCGGCTTTCATTAGTGACTCGGTAGCATTTGCTGTTTCTACTGACTGCCTGCCTGCTTGCGCACGTTTCATTTACAATGCCAATTATGCACAACAATTTCTAATTACAACACGATCGCCGCCACGATCAGCGCGCTGGATACTTGCCTTACATATGTGCGCTCATATCGCTAGACATATGTATTACATGCGCACTCAAACAGATCCAACTACAGACAAATAGAAATGTGCGATCGCGTGGTGCTGCCGTTGCCGCGTTGTCGAGGCGGTTGGCCATGAACGCGATCGGCAAAGACATGATCGTGCAACAAATTGCAATTGCCGCTGCAAGAATGGCAGCAGAGTGCAGCAGTAGCGATTACAACAACAACAAAACGAACACGCTACGACAATGCTGGTTGCTGGCTGCCGACAGCCGACGGGCAACAACGTCCGGGCGGTCGTTGCAATGCGATAATTATGTTTTTAATGTGCAGTTAATTGTGTTGCAATAATTTTATTATAATTGTTCTTGCTATTGCTATTGCTGTTGGCGGTGGTAGTGCTGCTGCTGCTGCCCGAAACGCTGCCATGGCACTGACAGTGGCAATGTTGCCAGCGCTCGAAATATTTTAATTGCGTCGTTGTTATTGTTGTTGTTGTTGCTATTATTTCTATTTGTATATATTCCAACTTCTCGAGACAGTTTGCTCACTCGATCTCAAGAAATACGCCAAATACATGTGCAACTGAGCGTACAACAACAAGTGTTTGTTGCAACATTTGCGTGTTGTTTTTGTTTTATCAACATATGTTAAATTAGCTCAACACTTTGGATGACGTATGTTCCACAAGCATGACACTCGACTGACAGTTGGTAATCTCTGGCATGTTGGCAATTTTGACGAAATGACGTGCGACGCAGCGACTCAACAAAGCTTTAAGCTACTAAGACTGGGACTAGTCGATGCTCACACACACACAGCCATTTGCTGCTTCATTGTGCAACGTCTGGTAGCCGAAGTGTTGCAAATGAATTTGTTGTTGAATTAAATATTTAGTTCCTGCGTTGAACGTTGCCAGCGGCGATCGGCTGAAAAGTACTTACTCGTATGTGGTGGCAGTTGCATCGAACACGAAGTGACCGTACACGAGAGGAGTGTGCTTGTGTGCCACTGATTTGAGTCGGTGCCTGTGATGTGTAGCACCTTAGAGTCGGTTATAGGTTAGGGGACGTCGTCTGCATTTTGATGATTTTATTATGGTGACAGGAACATATGTACATGGTGGAAGTATAGAGGTGGAACTTGAGCAAAAGTGAGTTTGGTTTAATATTTGGTGAAGAGAACACAGTTTTTGAAAAGCTTTCGGTTGATTATTGGGTCTGAGGAAAGCCCAGTAGTATTTATAAAGAGTACTAGAAAAGGATACGAGTCTGTTCACTTATATTCTATGTTGTTCTTATTCGTACATGACATTCATTCGTAAACAAATCCAGAATTCATTGATTAAAGCTTTGATCAGTGATCTTGATCACTACCAGATCCCACTTCAAATGCTTTTTGGTATAAAATTGAAATATGCAAACAAACAGCAAATGTCAAAATCGGAAATTGATCAACAGCAAGCAGGTAGGCAGCCAAAACCAACAGCGAAGCGCCAACGATGCCAACCAGTGACAGTTGACTGTATAAGAAAATATGAAACAGACTGTTGGAGCAGGGTCTTAGCCACCTGCTGTGACTGTCATAAGCTGCAACAATCACTTGAACAGAAAACATGAAACAGAAGAAGGCAGCGTAAGAACAACGCAGGCAAACAAAGTCAAAATCTTTAAAAATAGCAAAAATAAATAAAGCCAAACAGTCAATAAAGCAAACGGCATGCGTAGGTACCAATGGCCCAAACGGTTGTCCATATAACAATCAAACAAGTGCAAAAAGCCAGAGCTAATCAATAATAACGCGACAGGGGCAAACAGTTAAGCCCATCAACACTTGCAACAGCAGTTGCAGCGTTTTTATGAGAATTTCGAAATCCGTAAAGAACGTGAGTTTCAAAGCAGAACAGTGGTAGAATACACATATATAAAAATGTCAATTGATTTGTGCGCGAAAGTTATGAGCGATCATTAGTGGTTAGGAGCACAAAGTTTCAATACAAGCTTGTATGAACAACCGAAGTAGATGTGCCTTTACATTCTGTATCGGACTATATGCAAATGCAAATGCCTGAATAAGCCGAATATTTGACCACTGGCACGATCCCTTTTATTTGGAGCTTCGCAGATCCAGCGCTGCTTCAGTACTAAGCACTTCGAGTTTTTGACTGTCCAACATTTAAGCCCTCGCTCCGCGGCTTAGCTGTTTACTACAAATGAGTGTGTTGACAGCGTATTAATGTGCGGTCATAACTCTCGCTTACTGCGAGCTGACTGGCTGAAGTTCAGCTCTTGGTTTAAAAAGGTTCGGTTATTCCAAAACACCAACTGTTGACCACAAGTTGGACAGTTGAGTGCTTTATATGAAAGCTGTTTTCGGGTAAAAAAATAAAAACAAAAGTTATCTTAAGAGTTTGTATGACGTCCTGACTGCGGCGGAGAATGTTGCTGGCCTGTGTTAATAAGCCAGTTGCCACAATGCAAAGTTTGTACAGCGTTTAAGCGTTGGCCATAAATTTTGTTTCGGTGAAATGGACTGCCAACGAGAGCATGCGACCAGCCTCGAGCTGATTTCATTCCATTTGGTGTTTATTTACTTTTAAAGGTATATACTATGTGGGGGTAAAGGCATTGAAGTTCTGGCAACCTTCATGAAATACTTTGTAGAAGCTGAAATTTTTAGGTTAAAGTTTAGAAAGTATGCGCAAAGTCCTCGTGCCTCTCTGGAAACAAGATAATGCTCAGTTCCGTTCGAACATATCTTCTTCTGAATGTTATTTTTCTACAGGGGCGCCACTCACTTATATACCCATATGTAAAGCTATTCTCGTGAAATATGGGCCTGTATAAATTATAATTACCAGTTCTCTTAGATAGTGCCGAATGCCTAGTACGACTAACTGTGGAAGTCGGGAGCACACAGAAGACCGAAATAGCACAGCAATTGCTTGCAACTATTTAGCAACTGTCACTTCCCTTGACACCAGTGACAATTATGACAAATAAAAATGTCTTGCGGAATCTTTTCAAGCTGACTGAGTGAAATATACACCCATTTGGGGTGACGCTGTGGAATAGAGTGCGTAGCTTAGACAACTGAGATTGACACAGCGTTCGCTTGCCATTAAAATAAATGACTAATGTGACTGACAAAAGTGTCGTCTGTCAATTTGACACCTTGACTGTAACATCTATGTTGAAGAGTAGGGCTGGGCATTATTCGGAGTTCGAGTAGTGGGTTTACTACTTAAGCAAATGATAGTGTAATAAGAATTGACGCGTTTTATGAGTTCTTATTGACTTTTTTCAAAGCGTAAATATTCGTTTTCATGTAAATTAGCAAATTAATATCGCACTGTGAAAGCAGTTCTGTGTGCTTACAACATGTGTAACACTTCTTCCGCTTGCCATTCATCATTTGACATGAGCCCGAACGAAGAAGAAAGTATCAATAAAGTGGCTCCCCTCATTTGTCGCACCTCCTCCGACTCTGCCACACGCGCATTCGCACCCTGAGTTCTTCCTCTGCTTGATCTTCAACGAGTTGGGTGTGCGATCTTGTCGATGGTTGCCTGCCAGGTTGGCTTGTAGACTATACAGCTTCTTCTTTTCTTTTTGCTGTGTGCTCTTGTGCAATTATTGCGCCTCTTTAAGTTGCGAAAGTGGCAAGTAGTGAATTTACAGCAATGCAATGAGACGCAAATGTCATTCAAACGGAACACCAGCCAAGAAGCGAGCAAATAAATCATTCCAGCTTGCGAGACATGTGTTGCGGGTATGTGTGGCTGGCAGAGGAGGCGCTCTACGTTGTTGATTTTGTTCGAGCGCCCTGCCAGCGGGATTATTTACGAGCAGCATGGCAAACGATGTGGAAAATGATTTGTTCAGGACGAGCAGAAAGGTTGTTGCCGCTGGGCGTTTTATTGAAGAAGCAAAGGCTGCGTGAAAGAAATGTACGGCGAATATCTACCGTTTGATTTGGTATACAAATTTATAAAGTATTCTCTTGGAAGATTTTTGGTTCCATGTGAAATCTATGGAGAAAGCAATCAATTCAGGTTTCGAAATATTGAAATTCTGGAACAAAGTCAGAAATACTCACATGTGATTTCGTGGGAATCTGGTGTGAAAATGTTTAGCTGTAACATAAACTTTTTTAAATCACTTTAAATATCACTCATTGCGCTTCTGCTTTGTGGTGGGTCCATTAAATGCCACTTACCTGCAACAAGCTGCAATAAAATGGTTTTACAATCACAATTACTACTATTCAAATAAACACTCTTCTGGTTGGAGAAAGTTAATTAAAAGCTACAAGACGGTCGCCTAACCAGCAATCGCAGGCTCATGAAGAAAAGAACGCGCTAAAAACCATAAAAAGACACTGCCTATAGCGATGGCTGGTAGAATCGATTTAAAATCGATTAACCTTGTTTCTGATTTCGGCTTTTATTCGAATCTACTGTTCACTGCTCTTAAAATAACCCTCAAAATATTCAACTAGCGCGACTCCAGATACTTAGGTGTATCATTTACATTTTTATTGCATTTCTTACAACGCTGCGTAATCATACAAACAAATAATAGAGAATAAAGCGGAGCAAAAAGTGACGATCATTTTGTTGATCGTGATTTTGACAATGTTGATGGCACTGCTGATGAAGCCTCCATCGCCTGTCGTCATCTTGTGTGCAGGGCAACAGGTTGATTTACGGCGAATGCGCACATAGCAGACAACAAGAAGCCGATGGGAGAGATGTGGTGAGGAATCCGAAGGGTGCGCACAGAAGAAGTGGCGGCGGAAGATCAACTGTAGTGCGGTGTTAAAACAAAAGAACGAAGATTGTCTGGTAGGTCGACAGAACGTTCAACGCTAATAACGCCCCTCTTGGTTTCGGCTGCATTGGAATGGAAAGGAGCCAAAGGAAGAACATGCAACTATTAACTGCCAGCCACCAACACAGACACCGGTTGAGGCATGCAATAGCGGCAATTTTGTTTATACACATGTCTGTTTGTGATAGCACGCATGTACATATGTTTATGAGCGATTAGCTGCCGGCCTTGCCTCCGAGGTGAGAAAATGTTTGATTAGGTTTCTAGCTGGTGTTCGAAGCTCTTGCCTGCGGCTACAAGCAGCTAATTCCACTCACATGCCATGTCTCATGTATCGGCATCATTGTATTGGTCCAATAGTACAAGCGGCGAACTTTCATATTTCCAGGGGGCGCGGAGGGAAGATGGAGCAGCGGATCTGATGATCTTCACTGCCTGTCGATTGCATGTCAGCAGCCAGAGCAAAAACAATTCTTAATGAGTCGGCGTTGGTAATTAATTTCTTTCGCAGTACTTTTTGCAGCTTCTTCAACTCACAGTTGAAACGGCGATTCAATGTTTTCGCAGTCGCTAAGTCTGCGCGCCGAGATAAACACTTTAAGTCGACGCGTAGCTGCGATACTTTAAATCGGCAAATTTAAAATCTCAATTTCACGCCTAATACTTCAAAAATTTTAATTTATTTAGCGGAACAATTTTATAAATTGCTCATTTCCTCAGCCAACCAAGTCAGCGACGCGAGCGCGGACGTGCGAATGGAGGGTGCATTGGTGGGCACGGAAGGGGTTTGCCCTCTCGTGCGTAGCGCAATGAATCTGCCGACACGCACATACACATATTCACGAAGACGTGTTTGCGCGCTTGTGTGCGTCGTCGAAAGGGTTGTTAATCCGGCGTAACTGCGTCAGCTTCGGAGGCGCTCTGCAAAGCCCGCCAGCAATGCGCAACGCGGAACGCGGAACGTGCAACGCTGAGCACGCACAACGGCCACACTCGCCGCCGTCGGCAGCGTTATAGTGCCAACTTGTGATATTTCGCACATTATTTTTACCCTTCTTCTTCGGCTCGCAGTAAATAAATAGAGATATTGCGGCGCTAGCCATACAAGTATATCCGTAGTTGTTTTTGTTTGCCACATTGTAGCCATTGTTGTTCATTTGCCAGTTTGTTTGATGCTGCTGGTGTTGTGCTTTCTTTGTTGTGACTGGCGTTGGGTGGTAGATCTGCTGATTTCCTTTCGTATAGGCTGGCACTTAGTTGATTTGTTAGGGTTCGAGTTGACAGTTTATTTTGTTATCTATGGTCTCATTAACTGCGTAACAAAGCAAATCAGGTTCAATGCGCGAGCAGTGAGTAAGCCGGTGGTGGTAAGCGAAAGTCAATAGCGGCGAAGTCAGTCATGTTGAAAATCAGATTTTCGGGTTAACATTAAGCATGTGGAATAGTAGTGCAAAAAAGATTCTTGGAGTATCCTTTCAGCCGCTGATTTAATATAGTAAACTTATGTATCATGTAGATATCTAGTAGAAAGAAAGAGAACATATACTTAATCCATTTACCTTTAAATATATGATGATATATGAAAAATCCTTGTAATAATTGTGGATGGTCCAATTATTTATTTAGAAGTAATGGGATTCGTGAAAATCCTGAATTGGATAATTAGAGATGTGGACAAGTTCTTTAGGTTGCTCCTAAGCTGCAAGTCGGATGATCTAGCGGCTTATAGATATGTTCGACTCGTCTCTGTATTCGAAGATAAATACATTTTTCTCTTTCGGAAACTAAGAGTATATTAAGAAGAATGGCCAATTTTAGGACTTATAATTCCCGACAAGGTCCGATTGATTCATTTACAATACTAAAACATATCGAACCCCCAAACAAAAGATAATCTTAGGCAGAAAATCATAACGAGGTCATTATGCTGATTTCATGCAACTGTCTTTTATTCTTTTCCCTTTAAATGGACTTGAAATCCAGACTCTGTTATACAGATTAACAAAATAATTATTTCGCAGTTAGTGAAGCGGTCTGTAAGCGCATGCAAGCCACTCAACACATCACAAAACAACGGGTTTCGTGGCAAAACATTCAATTACAATGGAGTACAAAGAGCGAAACAAAAGATTTGGCCAATTGATTGCCTGGTGATATGATTGTTGTCGAAAAAACCCGTCCAGAGAAATGGACAGATAGACAAACAGATGTGGTGGCTTCGTGCCGCATTCGTTGAAATGAATCATGAATTAGTTAGCTGGCAAATAATTACAAAGCGAAAATGTGAGCCGCCAAAGAATTTTGTACATTTATTCGCTATGAAAAGCAGCAGCGTGAAACACGCACACAAGCAAGCCTTTTTTTGTGTATGTATGAGTGCATATCCGCATTTACATATTAATAACTGCTAAATATTAATATCTCAACGAGAAAGTGTGTTGCAGAGCCACAAACTGTCTTCGGAACACATGTTGAAAGGCAAGTAGATTAATTGACGACTTGTATGAGCGGCGAAGGACGTTTGTAATGGCGCTGCTGGCAAGTGAATGTCGATAAGTAGCTTTCGGCTACAAACAAACAAATGAATGCAAAAAGAGCAGTACAACAACAATTGCTGACACTTGCAACAACAACACTTCGATGGTGCACATGTTGCGACTGCTGATGTCTGGTGTCATTTGCCTCCTGAGCTGCGGAAGCGACTATGCATTTTGTTTTTGTTTTTGTTTTTATTTCATGTGATATGACACTCATGACTGCTTGCAAGAGTGTGTGTATGTGCTTTAGTCGTTTGTGTCGGCTTTGTTAATGATGCTTTCGCGTGTTGTCAATTGTATTATTAAAATTTGCTAGGGCAGAAGACACATTAAAACTAAATTATTAATTTGCAACAAAAGTTGGCAACTTGTAAAAGTCCTCACACATATAAATAACTACATATACAGATAGTGAGTGCACAAAGGGTGGCACATATACATATATGTTGTTGTACTTAGTTTTGTTGCATTCTGCCATCATTAAGCGCTGAGCAAGCGTCGAATCGAAACGAGCGCTAATAATATGTATAAATAAATAAATATAAATATACGTATATTTACAAAATTGAATGATACTTGCCACTTGCGCGCACAAACAGACTGCTGGGTGAAAATTAACATATGCGCCATTTCCCTTAATTCCCTTAGCGCTCGCTTGCCATCACAGCTATCACGCCCAGTCTGATGATGCCACTTCATTATGCCATAATTTGATAAATTTACATTTGTTTGCTGTCTACGAGTATACACGCTACACTCACACATCGCCACAGCGGCAGCATTGTCCTGCGTTGCTCTCTACAAAGGCAAAGCCTTGTTAACACTTCGTAATTCTCAAATCAAATACAAAAAAAGAAGATAGAGTCAAAGTAATCGTAACAAAATCAGTCAACTGAAAGTGACAACAAAAACAAGCCGAACAACAACAGCAATTGTCCTTTCAATCGCTCAAGTGTGTGTGTGTGTGTTTGAAGTCCTTTTGGGAATCTGTCGCCTGAGATGTGCACACATAAATCATGGCATTGAGAGCGTTGAAAAAATCGTGTATATAAATCACGAAAAATTAAAATAAAGTGACAAGCAGTCAAGTCTGTTGAATGTCTCATTTGCCTAACTAAGTGGATTTTTTCCATTTCAACTCACATAGCATATTTCTAGGCTGACAAACGCGTATGCTAATATTAAATGAGGTGTGAAATGAGTACGCATCCTTGGGGGCAGCTCTTTAACAACAGTTAACATTCGAACAGATGCTGTTTGTGAACAAATACATACATACATATATACAAACATTCATGTATAGGAACAAGTAACATAACGGCGAATTTAGATCTTCAAATTAAAACTTCAATGTCAAATGAGAAAAACTAAGAATTATTTTGGTTGGAATCTACACGAATTATTTAAGAGGGGTAATTCAAGCGTCTTTTGTTCAAGTCTTTCTTAAAATACTAACAATAACTCCGACATCTTTGTAGGTTCCTTAATCAACTTTTGGAGAAGAAGTCGTTTTCCAAACGTGTGCAAACTTTCTCACTCTTTCAGTGAAACTCTTATGCAATGGCAACCCACATGGAAAACGCTAACCTTCTTGATGTAAACACACGAAAATGTAAACCAAATCGACGTCACATTACCTTTACAAGCTTGGCTTCTCATGATCAATTGAATTGTAAATAAATCTGACCCCACGCAACTAATCGCAATACAACCAATATTAATCAATCTTGTAACCAATTTTGCCACAAACAACAAACTTCAACTCATCTAAAACCTCAAAACATTAATAAACCTGATTTCCGTAAATATAAACCAACCTGTTGTTACGTGCTCCCTCAAAATGAATTAACGTTACGTTACGTGAACCCTTATAATACAAACAAGCCTGGCCTCTTTATCACGTGATCTCCAAATGTAAAAAAACCTGAAGTCACGTGATCCAAAAATGTAAACAAACCCGACATCACGTGATATTCAAATGTAAACAAACCTGACATCACGTGATCTCCAAATGTAAACTAACCTGAAGTCACGTGATCCAAAAATGTAAACAAACTTGACATCACGTGATCCTGAAATGTAAACAATTGATCCTGAAATTGTAAACAACCTGACATTACGTGATCTTCAAATGTAAACAGACCTGACATCACGTGATCTCCAAATGTAAGCTAAGTTGTAGTCACGTGATCCAAAAATGTAAACAAACTTGACATCACGTGATCCCCAAATGTAAACAAACCTGACATCACGTGACATCACGTGATCCTCAAATGTAAACAAACCTGACATCACGTGATCCCCAAATGTAAACAAACTTGACATCACGTGATCGTCAAATGTAAGCTAACCTGAAGTCAAGTGATCACCGAATGTAAACAAACTTGACATCACGTGATCCCTAAATGTAAACAACCTGACATCACGTGATCACCGAATGTAAACAACCTGACATCACGTGATCCCCAAATGTAAACAAACCTGACATCACGTGATCTTCAGATGTAAGCAAACCGGGCAACACGTGATCTCCAAATGTAAATAACCCCACACATCACGTGATCCCCAAATGTAAACAAACTTGACGTCACGTGATCTCCAAATGTAAACTAACCAGACATCACGTGATTCCGAAATGTAAACAAACCTTTGGCCGGGGTCAGTGACCTTTGACAGGGGTTTGTTTACATTTTGGTTCGGGGTCAATGACCTTAATATTTTGAAGGATCACGGTGGTTTACATCTTGGGAGCCAAGTGAGACCAGGCTTGTCTGAGTCTTGTTTACATTTTTCTCCAGGATTGAAATTTGGAGTTTTTTCATTGTGACGGGTCAGTTAAAGTTAGTTCTGTTTACATATTCAGGGGTGTCGTGGTATCAGTTTTGTTTGCATTTACCGAGGTCACACAAGTCGGTTAAGTGTGTTCTTATGCTGTGATCATTCATTCATTTGTTTATGATTCTAGGGATCATGTGAGGGCAAGATAGTTGAATTTTGTAGGCGGTGACGTGATATTAAGTTTCCTTACACTATAAGTCGTTATGTGGAGTCAGGTTTGTTTATAATAGGAAAGACGGAGTTAACGTAAAATGGGGTAGGTTGGCATATTGAGGGATCACGTAAGGCACAATTTTTTTTTAATTTTAGAGCTAATATTAGGTCAAGTTTGTCTTCTTTTTGAGGGATCACGTGAGATGAATTTGTTAAATTGTTTAGATTGTCACGTCACGTGTTTTTTACATTTTGAGGAGTCTCGTGATCTCAGATTTACATTTTGTGAGTCATGTGAGGTTATAGTGAGTATTCACGTGAAACTAGAGTCTGGCAATACATTTAGTTGATTGTAATCAATTCGACATTGTAATGGCGAGTAAGTAAACCATATCCATTTTGATTCATCAAAAATCATGGCATTATTTTCTTCTTCCAACCAGCAATAATCTGCACATCTCTTGATGCGCACAAAAACTGCTTTCACTTGCTACTCAATTTGACAAATGACTACCACAGACCGCAGTCCAGTTGATTTGCTAATTGCTGAAAATGTCTCCAGATAATCAATGTTCAAGATTTTGACATTTCTTCGAAGAAGCACAAAACACAACAACAATGCGTTCGCAAACAAACTTGCAACATTATTACAACAGCACACTGGCTACGCACTGGTGCATTTCTTACAAGAAAGTCGACCATAAATATACACACATTCGTGTACAATCGGAAAAGGCATGCCTTGAATATACTTGAGGCCTTAGTGGAATGGGCAGAGTGTCAGCTGCTGCTTCGACCGCAACTTCGATGGCCTGAAGTGTGCTGCTGTCAATGTGTATGGGGTGGTCCGGGGGCGCTTTCGTTGTATTTGTGCAAGGACAATTGGCACTCAGGGTAACTAGAGAGATGCGTATGTGTGTAAGCTTCAAGTAAATGGGTACTTTGTGTGTCTGTGCCATTTAGAGCGCTACTGACAGTCTTGTCAAATGATGGAAGCCCTCAAGTGTCGGTCAAGCGCACCTTTATTTAGCCCACTTATGCTTTTGTCAATTTGTCAAGTGTGAGTGGACTGTAATTTTGTGGTTTCGTTGCGGTGAATTTGAATTGAGTACTTGAGTTGCGCCGAATGCGCATTTACTTGACCATCCGAGCGTGTGTGTGTCTGTGTGTGTGTGTGTAGTAAGTATAATTTCAAATTGACCACATAATTAATATTAATTTAATTTGTACAAATTAAATGCGGCATCTTACTGCCGCTATTCGTGTGATGGTGTGTGTGTGTGGTGGGGCAAGAGTAAGAGCTTCTCTATGTGCACCGTGTGCCAGGAGGTGAAACGCTTGAGCAAAGCGCTAAAATGCAACATATTTACAAAATGCCACATTTGCAGTCGAGTGCGGCGAAAGCGCTGATGTGGCAACAGCTGGCAGCCAAAAAAACAAAGAGTGCAGCCCACGGCTTTGATCTTTTCGCTAATAACAATCATAAATAAACAACAATAAATTGGCGACGAAAACAACGAAAAGCGAAAATAATTTCGAGATGAAACGGCAGCAATTTCATTCGTCAGCGCATTGTTTGGCATGAGCGCTCAAAGCGCTGAAATGCTTGACGCCGTGCAACATGCGAAGTGCGACAGACAATATATGTTGTTGGGGCCGCGTGGGCATGTGCTGGTTGCTTGCATAGACAGCCAGCTCATCATCAGCGCATCATGTATGCGGCTCATTTGACTAATGCGCCACCATTAAATGCTTGTAGGTATATTGTCTTTATTTTCATCTACCTCAACACTCGCCTCAAAGATTAGTTGTTACTATTTTGACTTTTTGTTCAACGAGGGGTGTCCAAAGTAATAAGAGGCTACAAAATGTCAGCGAAGACATTTTATTTCACCAGATTTTATTGAACAATGTTCGGGTTCACTTGGAAATGGCTGTGGAAATCTTGGCTTAAGATGTTTACTTTGATATGTTCCGAAATCTTAGAGATGACATACGAAAAAGGTAGGGTCTATAAGAATAATTTTCAAGGACGATTGGGATCCATCAAAAATAATAAAATAAAATGTTTAACCAATGTATACAATTTATTTTTCGTCTTTATTCTATATACATATGTATGTATACATTTTTTTGTTTGCTGTTATTCCGTTAAGCTCAATAAGCCCACAAATACGATTAATCACATAACTCCGCGCTAATGCAAAGGAAAGGGCGCCGTGAGCGCTGCGTCTGCATGCCATACTTCGCATAGTCGGGGGGCGCTGCACACCATCCGCACACGCTGACGACGTGACAAAAATTCGCCTGATTTTGTCTTAATTAACGCCAAACGCTTGAATTGCAATAAAATATGTGCGTGCCGCATGTGGCACTCTCAGCGCTTCACTTGGTGTTGGCATATGTGCTGATGCTGCTATTGCTCTTATTGTTGTTATTATTGCTAGTGTTGCTGGTGTTGTTGTTTTGCGGCTGATGAAGTGCAACGAAAGTGGCTGCTTCGGTGTGACACTGTGACAGTGCGGCAAACACTTGTTTCAATTAATCGGCTTTGCTGAAAATCAGCGCCGTGGAGCAGCAGCGCTGCTTTGATATGAAAATCCCCATTTAATTTGGCGTTTGTACTATGTTGCGCTGATGCGACGGTTGTTGCCGGATTTTGTTTGTCGTCGATGCGCGTCATTCAACACTTTCGGCGGCATTCACCAACGGTGGCGACGGTGCAACAAGCGACAACAGGCGCTCAACTTTTGCCCTCTGCATCCAGCTGCGCGTGTGGGCCCATCAAGCGACCGACAATTGGGGCGTGTATGGGGAGGAGATTCGGAGACTTATACGCCATCACATTTATGTGTGTATGTGTGTGCTAGTGATTGGTGTGGCACATTTCACGCATCATTCACACATTGGCTGCCGTTAAAGTTTTTCGCGTTTAATTGGACCACACGCACACGCGATCGGGCGCTGCGATCCGCCAGCCAACCGTACAAAGGCGTATTGCCCGTGATTGCGGATCCGGCTGCAAACTTGGCGTCAGTTCAGATTCCTTGAAACGAATTTTGGACTGTTTTGCCCGTGTCAGTGAACTTCAAACCACCCAAATCGGTTGACAGAAGATTTATCGTTATCATAAATAATGGCGTCAGCGGTAATTCCGTTGAAAGTTCTCATTACGGACCGATGAGCTCCCACATTCTCGACACGCTGTGCTTCCGAAAAGTAAGTTTTGTGTGCTGTCGTCGAGCAAAAAATGAATCCATAGGCAAATAAGGTGGGTGGGCCGTTGACTAACATAAAGTATAAAATATATATAAATAAATTTGCTCTTCGAATAATTTGTCTAAAATAGATTTCACGGTTTGGTAAAAAGTACTAAATTTTACGGGTTCTTTTTTAATTCTATTATTTCAAATATTTTTTAGTGAAAATGCAAGTGCGACAAATGTTTTCCTTTTCTCTCTCTCTCTCTCCCATTCTCTTCAGCTTTCGCTTGCACAACCCCCCTGCTTGTGGCCGCCTTCATTATTAGCAGCGGCTTTGTGACCACGTGTGTCACATTGTCTTCCGCTCTGCTGAAATGCGGATATTACTGAAATGATAAAAAATGCTTTCAATTTTCGGCATCCGATTTTCACGGCTGTCAGTGTCGCTCTTTGCGTCGATTAGCATTCCTTTGCGGTCATAATGGGCGAAACACGTGCCCTGTAAATGAGCCATATCATTTGTTGGGCGGTGTGCGCTGTTGTCTTGTCTTCCATTGTGGGGTGGAGACAATCAACGCTACATATGAATTACAAAACAGTTATTAGATAGAAATTGGCTCTGTGTATAGGTCATGGGAAAGTAATTGTTCTGTTAGACCAGTAAATGTTGCATGCAATGGCAGAGGTACATTTGATGGATATGATAGAAATAAGGCAATTTCTATTGGAAATGGATAGTATGCGGTACATTTGTTTAAAATTTTTCAAAACTGAGTATGAGTAATAGAAATTCGGTCGCGAAAAACACTAAGCTACTGATATGATTTGCAGTGGAGACCTGTATGAGCTCTATATCGTTTGGTGCTGCGATATTTGAAATGAAACTCGTTCGTACCTACATTAGCTTTGTCATTAAAGAATCATAAAATCATATATGGAATGATAAATACCACAGAAATATGTGATTTAAATGCTGAGAGTCAAAAACTAATAAACCTAAAAAATATCCGAACGACTCGCTTAATTGCTTATGCATTTTTCATAAGTTCATTATGGTGAAGATGCCTATCAACAAATTCATAGAAATGACGATACGCGATGCAGACAGTGAAATCAACATCATTAATTAGAATACGAATGAGGGTGTATTTGTGAGCGGTTCAAGAGTTTTCCAGCGAACGACAAACGAATGTCAGTTGTTGGCTGTCAGAAATCATAAGCAAGATCACTTGTCAGCGCGAAGCGAGTTGACAGGCCAACAACAACTGTAAGCTTTATGGGAATCATAGCGGGTTAAGGGGTATAGAAAGTGGCTAGAAGACTGTGTTGCATGCTTGTTGAGATGCTGCTTGAAACAGAAAACAAATATTTATGTATTTCTGAAATTGTTGAGAATGTCAAATAAACAAAATATTTATTAATGAAGTTGTCAGTATGGGCGTCAGTGTCAACTGGGTAGCAAACAGAAATCCGAAATAAATGCGGAGCAGATCATTAACTGCATGCAATGCTAAGAAATCGTTCAAGTGATGAAATTGAGCTTGTTTGGGAATGAGAAACGGGGGTGATTAGTTACTACTAAGGCACTCATTGCTATTGTATACTTATTAAAATTTGTTTTCATACCAAAAATAACTGCTTTTAAATATTTGAAGATCAATTGAAGTGCAAAATCGCATGATCAGTTGTGACTCCGTATAAATTTCTCAATTTGCTCTGCTAATTCACGTTCTCAACGCCAATAAAGTGTCAATTACGCGCTATTTGCAACACTAACTACAATTTCAGGTGAGCATTTCAACGCCGTCTCTGCGCTGTATCCTCATGAGTCATTGCATGAACAGCGAGTGATCGGTCGATCATCGATCATCGGGCGCAGTTATGATAAGTCATAATTCGATAGAAAATTTAGATATTAGACATTTGTTGTGTGCGCACATGCGAGTACACACCATTTAGGTGCCAAAATAACAAAGACCTTTCGAAACTATTGTTATTCGCGCTTAGAGAACGCGAGCGCTGGTAAACGCTGGAGCATTGCCAGCCCCCCACGATCGTGCATAGAAAAAAAACCATAAATCCGTGACTGCATTGTTTGCGAGGTGTGAAAATATTTGAGTCGCTATACATATAGAAATCATAAAAATCTTAAGCTTACGCGTACAAAACTGTTGATCGCTTCGAAAATTATGATTAATGATCAATCAATCCAGCGAGTTGAGTATCGGTGTGAGAGGCGATCGCCGCAACAAAATGTGGGCGATAAAAACCTGAAAGACACACACAAAGAAACGCCACAATTTGTGAATGCAGACCTTAACAAGCGAGCGTCACATAAAAACCCAGCTTTGAATGCAACAAGTTGTCCTTTCTACACAAAGTCACAAAGTCACACATACGCGCATTCGCAAGGGGTTTGCTTTATTAGATTTAAAAGATTTGTGTTTTCACCTTTTATGCAGTCAATAATAAAAGTCATTTCTTGAGGCGCAGTAAAAATTTATTAAATACATTTTCGAACCTCAATACATGGAATGTGTATGAACATGTGTGTATGGTGTCTAGAAATTCGGCTCGCAGCGCTCGTTTGTTCGAGGTATAATATTTTTCGAAGGCCTCAAATCCACCAAATTATGTCCGATAGCCAGCGTGATCAATCAAACATGCAGATGCGGATATCTGGCTGATGTGTGTGTCTGTTGTTGTTTGAGCGCGCCGTAGGCATTGTGGAGCGCGCGCAATAAAATGTGACACCTTACTGGCGAACAATGAAATGATTTGTGGATGCCACATAATAAAAAGTCAGCCGTTGAATGCTGCAGGCATGCACACAACACGCAATTACATACACTTGTGGCTATGTAACCAATCGCGCGCGGCAAATGTAATCTGCAAGAGAAATTTGAGAAAAAAAGGTTAAAAATGTTGGAAAAATATTGTTTTATTGTTAATAATTAAAAGCGGCGAAGTGATAAAATTTTAATTTCTTCTGTAACGAAATGTCGAAAATCCCATAATTTATGTTCGAAAATGGTTTTGAGAGGTAAATTTATGTATGCTACAACAAAAACTCTGATTGAGGGAAAACTGAACTGTGACTCTGAAATAGCAATAAAGCGCTTTACATCATCTATAGGTGTGAGTTATTAAAATGAAATAAACTTTGCTGCCAAACAAAAGACTTAAGCGAGCAACTTGTTTTATTTTAATCGGTTCTTCGGGAACTGTGAAGTTTTCATGTAATATCTAAAGAATTTTTATTTATTTTTAAAACAATTCATAACCTATTTGCCCAAAAGAGCTCAATAATTTGTTTTTATTGTTTCAAATATCATATCACCAATATTTCGGTCAGATCCTTGCCTGATGTGAAACATATAAAGCTACTCATATCCATATTTAATTTTTTTTCCAAAAAAAATTCCGAATTCTTGAGTTTACAACAGTTGGTTACAACGTCTAAAAGGTTTTCTATAATATCCTCTTTATGAGTATTCAAATTTAGTATGAAAATCAACAAAGCATGTCAGCTGCGTACTTGAGCAGCCTATTTATATGCATTTAAGCGTTTATATACACTTCTCTGCTGAAGAATTAAGAGATAGTTGGGTTCAAGTTGCGTGCAAAATTCCATTGTCGAACAATTTTGAATGTCTTTGCAAATTAAGTATTACACGTCTGTTGAATTGAGTTGACTTGTTTGTGCCAATCTACTCATTTACAACTGTCGCTGTTGTCAAATGGACAGGAGTAGACTATAGCGAGCTACTTTACTTGTTGCATGGCGTAGGTCCTGAGGCAAATGCACATTAAAGTGATCTTACACAACAGCATCTGGCATGTTTTGTAACTCATTCGGATACTACAGGGTTGCTTAAATGGTTTACAAGTAACACATTTTGATTTTTATTTATATTTTCGTTTCATATATCGAGTTATAGACGAGTGTATTTACATGCTTTTCAAGATATAAAGACATTAAATTGTTACAAATCACTTTCAGTATCGATACGGAAGACAATTTCCTCATACTCTTATTGTTTACACATATTTATATATACAAAAATTTACTTAAATGCACTCATTATGCGTTCATGCCCCTTCCAAGTACTCTACGTCGCTCCCTCCACCGCTTTTAAATGTTTAAATTCCATTTTCCTCACCTCCATTCTTCGCGCATTTCATGTGTCGGCCGCGTACAGTGCTTTGCCACCTTTTTGCATTTTTTACACACCTTTTCAGTTTATAGCCAGCACTTTGGGCAAATTAAGTCCAGGAGTGTTGCTGCCGTTGTCGTGTCGGGTCGCTGGTCGGTGATGTGAGCGAATGGTAATGTGAGCGAATTACGCGCCTCGCACTTGGTAAGACTTGCTGGACGCGCTGCGGCGCGGAATTCGTTGCCAAATTACAGGTCGGCGCATTTAACTTTGAGGCTAAGAATCGTGCGCAATAAACATGAAAATTGATCATATTTCTGGCGCGAATGGGCGCTGGCAACACGCGCCGTCACAACAGCGGTGCCGCTGCATACTCGCACCAACAAGGCGTTGCAAGTGCACGGTGCAAGCGCGGAGGTGCCGAACGCGGCCGATTGAACGAGGAGAAGACGCATTGCTACTGCCACACAACTGCTACAGATGCACGAGCGCATTTAAATATGAACACAGACGCACATGCAAGTGTGTGTTGGCGAAGGATAATCAGCTCGCAAACTCTTTAAGGCGCGCAAAGGAACGCACTGAGCGAGCGACTTCGTCCGTCGTCTGCTCTGTTATTAAATATATTATTTCAATTAAAAACGAAAAGTGAAAATGCGCGCCGGCACATGTGATACGTATGCGCACAGCTACTGCCTGCTTTTACGAGCGCATTTATGGGTTGTAAAGGAGGTGAGTGTTTTCGTGCAACAACCAAGAGCCGTGGACGCTATTAAATTTCTGTGTTGAGAATTGGCACAAAGCGCCAAAGTTAATTAACATATATGAAGGAGAGCGGCGAATAAATAAATGAAAAAAAATAAATGCTTTTAAAAAATATTATCACATTCGTTTATTGCCAAGTTACAGTTATAACCGTTAAGTATATGCTTATGCCATATTTTAATATACCACTTCGTCGTATTTTAAATAGGGCAGCAGGCGAATTGTGACTTTTATTTGAATTTTTTTATTTTTAATTTTAATGAAAAAATATTTGTTTTTTTTTTTAGTTTTTGTTAGTTCTGGTCACAATGCAAAATATTCTGGAATTTGTTTTTAATTATTTCAAGCTAATATTAAGGTTACCACCATACAATCTTATTTGACTCCAATAATAATTTTTAATGCGTTCTTGAAATTCAAATTTACACCCTGCTGGGATGTTCAAATTGTTCATATAAAGTGTTTCGAAGCTTAGAGTCATTTCTATGTCACTTCAATATGCTTGCTTGACTTTCAGGGAGGCAAAAAGCTTTTATTTTTAGATATTTAGCTAACATGGTTCCAATTCATGATACTCCAAGTCCTACTTAATGCTAGGTTCTGGCATATTTCTTGAGTATTTTAAATGTCTGCGCTGATGTATTTAAGATCTCGAAGCTCAATAATGCAATATTTACCTTAAAACCACTTAGTCCTGGCATATACAGGGTGTATTCAAAAAATAACGGGAATTTGTTGTTTTTGTGAGGTTTGAAGATTTTCGATTTGTGTTCAAAAAGTAATGAAAGTTTTAATTTTATTTTTGTAATGTTTCGAAATTTCCGATTTGTGTTCAAAAAATAACGGACATTTTATTTTTTTAAATTTTGTAAATTTCCGATTTTGTATTCAAAAAATAAAGGGAAATTTAACTTTTAAAATTCTAAGGATTCCCGTTATTTTTTGAACACATCTCATATTAGGGATGTTATAAAAGATTACAATAATAGGGTTCTTAAAACCAAAATATGTCTATCTAATTTCAAGTAGTCATAGTCTTATGTAATTTGTTTAAAAAAAGTTAGTTGTTTTTTTCTCATTGCTTTGGACACACTTACACAAAAGCTTCATGTCATTTAAAATACTTTTTTTTTTGGTTTTTTGTTTTTGCGTTTTACTTCAGAGAATGTCTCACTGCATTACCACAAATAGCTGTGATCGCCTGTCCTACACAAATTTCGCATGTTGCCAGCTTATAAGGCCGTCGACAACAAAATTACAACTTCAACTGTGGCAACTACTAATCGCGTTGGTGCTTGCGAGTCGAGCGCAACTTGCCCTTTAGAAATTTCCAGCAGATAAGCTCACGACACTTACATACATACACACATCGTTTTTTTATTGTTGTAGTTGTCACATAACTTAAATAGACGGCTGGTGTTTTTATGGGCGCAAATGAATGAAATGTGAAGTGGTTTGCTGTTTGCAAGCGAGCGGCGAGCAAAAGATGGATTAGGCAAGCATTGTGCTAAACACATTTCTATAAATACTCGCCTGTGAGTGTGTGTGTGTATGTGTTCGTAGTGTGGTTATGTAAGTCGCAAAGGTGGCCTTTATGAATTATGGACATTTACGTGCCACCGTCACTGCTGACACACCGCCAACGCTACTGGCGGTGAGCATGCAATCACTGGTGCTTGTTCTGCTGCCGCACTGAAAGCACCAAAAGGGTGTGCGCAAGGACTCAGTTATACACATCCTATTATATATCGGTAACAGTACATATATAAGGCGTTATGAAAATAATATTTTCCTTTTCATTTGTACTTATTTCAACAGCAAATTAACATGCAATGGAATTTCCCTTTTTTGTTGGAAGCTTTTCATTTTAGTTGCCTTTATGTCATCGCTGTTGTTTTGTTGTTGTTAAGTGTTAGGACTCGTATATGGCGTCGTTTTTTGTTGTGTTCATTGCTTTGCTTGACATGCGATTTTTTGTTGTTGTTGTTTTCATATAATAAGTTGCTGATACTATGCATTAGCATGTGATTTCAGCAATTTATGTCTTTTATTACGTTTGAGCAATTCACACATACGTGTGGAAATGTGGCCAACAACTGACGCACTACATGTGACACCATTCGCTGCTTCTTCTTCTTACCACGCTGTTTCGAAAAACGCTCTTATGTTTCATAATTATGGGAGCGTTCGCATATTTCACGCATTTACAACGGCATAAAGCTGCGAAACAAAACGAAATGCAAATGCGATTGAAGGCGACACGAAGTTCCATGTGAGGTGAGAGATTGAGCCGAACTGAAGTCGAACAGAATCGTGTGTTTTCTACGTACACTTCCCAATAAATTTTTTTCAAGTTGTTTCTTGGTCTCAGTTGAACAAAAACCGAATCAATTATGGTATACGAACGTGTCGGAGTCGAAGTTTGTCGATTTCTCAGGGTATTTATCTAATACGAACACATACGAATTGAAGTACGGTCGTTTTTCAAAAACCGATATCAAGTACGAACAAACCCGAGTCGTAAATCGATCGATTTCTCAGTAACCGTTATAAGAACATGACATAGTTAGGATTATGAAACAAATACACATGCGATCAACAAAGATTCGAAAAACATATATTTTTGATTCGCTCTTTCCGTCTTTATATCCACCTTTAATTTTAGCTCACTTAATATCACTAAAATTTACAACTGACCACTCGCACTCGCACTTCGAAATGCGTCTTCTCCCAGCTCCATTTCGAATGTGTTGTAGTACAATAATAAAATGTTTATAATCCTTATAAATTAATTAATTTGCCGTATCTGCGTTAATTCCGTTTCAGTTTTGCCTCCACCTCCTCTCCGGCTGCTTAACATTGTCTCATCGTTGCCTTTGGCGCATGTTTATCACAACTTCGATCGCCCTCCTCTGCATATGAGCCGCAGTGTACTTATATAGTTGGAAGGCAGCTGCATCAATAAAACTTGTTAATTATCGTGGGCCGTTGTGGTTGTTAACATAGCTCATTTCTGTTAGTATAACATTTTATTATTTTATTGTTATTACCAAAGATATTTGCCGTTTCATTTTGCCTTTCTTGTTGTCGCGATGGCGCAGGTTGCCGATGGCTATGAACGCCGGCTTAAGGCTATAAAATATGGAAATATTTATAAGGCCCTTCATAACTAAGACTGCCATATTGTTACTAGGGCATATTGGTTCGAATAATTCTAGAAAATGTTAAAGAAGCAGTTACTTTTGTGCTGAAGATGAACTTCAAGATTTCTGAGATAGACGACGAGGTTGATTTTGAGGTTATACTTCACTTTAGTGATATCATCTAAATTTCACAAAAGACATGCAGTTCCAGTTTAAGCTTTCATCTACTACCTCGTTTTGATTTATGGAAGCTTGGCAACTAGGAATTCACAGTCAAATTTCGAAAGATTTTTCAATTTTTTTTCGAATTCGAAAATTTTGTAATTCAAATTTTTTTTAGCTGGTATAAGAAATTTTTTTAAATACAATACAACATTTGCAAAACAGTTGTATACAAATTTTACGTTTTTTTTTGATATTTGCATAGCTCGCTTAGCACTTGGCGCTCCACAAGTCCCTCGCTGAGCACGCGAGTTTCAACTGTGCCAGCGCATGTTGAACGTCGTGTTAAAAAACATGTTTGCAATTAAGTGATGTCCTGCAGTGCGAACATTGTTATTGTACATTCCACTTTGTGGCGCCTCCGCCACCGCCGCACTCCACTCTCGACAAACAAACCCTAAATATTATATATGAAATATGCCCGCGCACTGGCAGAGCCACAGTGTCTGTGGCAATGAATTTGTCTCCTTTAACTTCGACATTCTTCTGTGTTTTTGTGCCATTCCGTTTTGGTGGGCACTTTCTGGTCGTACGGTCGCACATTGCGTGTGGGGCCAGTTCGATTGCGACTGTGACTGCAGCAATGCGCATGCGTCGTATGCAAAGCGTTTTGCTAACAAGTCTGTGGTAAGTATGGCTTAAAGTATATATGCGTTGTTGTTGTTGTTGTAGCCACATCTCACCTGGCGTTAACACAAAGGTTGCACGTAAATGACCCAAGTTATCATAAACATGTCAAAAGTTGTAAATTAAGTGCGCAGCATGCCACCAAAGCAACGCTCACAAACACGACGATGACGACGACAGTCCCGACCGAATTGTGGCAGAATTTTGTTATATGAGGTCATTGGTAATGTGTATTGCATTGACCGTTGTAAGCGTTGCTAAACAGTCATCTCATTCAGTTGAACACGTTTTATTGGTTTCTGCGCCTAAAAGTCTGCTTGCTGGTGGATATTGGTTAAGGTGCTAATGCAGATATTTGACGAAATTTATATAAAAAATAAAAATTAAAATGAAAATTGTAAGAAATATTCAGTTAGAGTGTCCTCTATAGCTTATTTGATATTGGGTAGTAATTTAGTATGCTTGGTATTCATAGAACCCAGTTCCGTTCAAAGCCACAATACAGGTATTCACACGAAGTACTGAATTCCGAAGAGCTTAACGCCAATAAAATTTAACTACCCAAAAATTTAGTAAACAATTAATGCCTATGTGTTTGTGGAATGGTGCCATTTTCCCGCCTACAAACAGGTGAGCGTGCTGCATGAGCTTTCACGACCAAAATAACACTATAAATGCCTTTCAACTGCCACCAAGTGTTGATGTGGCAAAGTTTGATTTCAGAAATAGATTGAGTGACAGCATGAAATACATGCAACGTGTTAAATTCCACCGAAACTATTAAAAAGCGAACAAAGAATAGGCGCAATAGCTCACCAGAAGCAAACTATGGTTTTCTAAGCGGCGAAATTTGAAAATAATGGGTGAGTCGACAGCACAATCAGAATAAAATTGCTGCTTAGATTTTTTTATCTATATTTAAGAGATATTCTCATTCACAATACTTCTACAGTTTTTGAACGGCCTCAGGATGACTCAGGTTTCAAACCAGCATTACCCATCGAGTAGTAATCCCACGGCTTCCGCTTGCTTTATTCTTAGGAGGAGGATTCGTAGGAATATAAATTATGGAAATTAGTTTGGTATTTGAACTTGATATCCTCGTATTTCAGTTGAATTCATTTCAGGATTAATACTAAATTCGAAATTTTTGAAAAGCATTTACACCCTTTATTCAAAATAGCTTCATCGACCTAAACCAAACGCTAGCTTTTGTTGTAAAATAATATATTATAATAACCTGAATATTAGCAACAATTCATTGTGGCTTGGCGCGGACGCACGGACGGAGCACATCAAAGGACAATGCGATCATATGGAAGGAGTGAATTTGTTAATGCGTTTTTATAGCGCGTGTGCCATCCCCACTGCCATTATCATTACCCATTACCAAGGCTAACAACGGCGAATGTGGCAAATACCAAACGTTCGTTGTGTAGTTGGTGTTGTTTGTGTGTCTATCATGCACCTTATAATTGTTTCGGTTGTTTGTGTGTGTGTTTAGGGCGCAGGTGTTGCGTCGAGAAAGGGTTAAATGTGTTTATTTGTTTATGGGATACACAGCAGGTTTTCGTTATTCCGAGTTTATCGCAAGTAAAACAGTTATTAGTAGGGAAAATTAGTGGGAAATGTTGATTGTCGAAAAGTGTGTTTTTTTATTTTCGGGGATACATATTTCCATTGTTGCATGAATTAATGCGATATTCGCATGTTGACAACGTGTATGCCTTTATAAAAAAATTGCTGTTGTTTTACTTTCTTTGTTCGCAGAAGTTGGCGACAAGTGGCGAAAGCACATTTGTACGCGTAGAGGTGTGTGTATATCAAAGTGAAGATTGCTGTATCGATTGGAAGCAATGAAAGTATTGAGTTGGATATACAAAATAGACAAAAAAAATAATAATGAAAGGAGAGTACATTGTTACTAAGTATTGAATATTCAGCATTATTCAATACTTGGTAGGAACAAAATTAAAAATTCCAGTATAAAATCCAACTAGTCCGAAAAATACTAGATTTAAACCAGTTGTAGAATGAGTTTCTAATGATTTTTTTATTAGACCAAAATCACTGTATGTATGTATGTGATTGGCGTTCAACCGTTTAGACGGTTATAGCCGAATCGATGACAGCGCGCCACTCCTCTCTTTCCTTCGCAGTTCGGCGCCAGTTGGAGATTCCAAGTGTAACCAGGTCGCTCTCCACTTGGTCTCTCCAACGGAGCGAAGGCCTTCCCCTTCCTCGGCTTCCTCCTGTGGGTACTGCATCGAACACTTTCAGAGCTGGGGTGTTTTCGGCCATTCGGACAACATGACCTAGCCAGCGTAGCCGCTGTCTTTTTATTCGCTGAACTATGTCAATGTTGTCGTATAACTCGTACAGCTCATCGTTCCATCGTCTGCGGTATTCGCCGTTGCCAATGTTCTGAGGTCCATAAATCTTGCGCAAAATTTTCCTCTCGAAAACTCAAGCTTCTGCACCATAAAGCAGGACGGGAATGATAAGCGACTTGTAGAGTTTGATTTTGGTTCGTCGAGAGAGGACTTTACTGTTCAATTGCCTACTCAGTCCAAAGTAGAAAAAAAGACCAAAATCACTGCTTCATAATAAAAATACAGTTGTAGAGATTCAGTTTGGTCCATTTTGTAGACCTTTAGCTCATAAACAGACTAGTTTCAGAGTAGTTTATAACTAGTTGGTTTCACTACAGGGTAACCCATATAAACAATTCAATTCAATATTTCTCAGCAGTTGCACAGAATAATACTGTAATTTTAGTGATTTCTGAGTGTAAAAGTCTTCAAGTGACTTCTTGAACAATGTCTTCATCGGTTCATTCACATACAACTCGGTAACTAAGCAACCACATAAACATGATGTTTAATCATACACTTATGGCAAACTGTTATCTCTGCTGTCATTTTAATGAAGTGTGTTCACACAATATTTAATCATCTCAGTACATTTCCTCAATGTAATACTTCATGGCCGGAACAGCATTTCCTCACCATTGTCAACCCGCATAATTAACACAATTGACAACATATACAGCAGCTTGCGATGTGTGTGTGTGTCGGTGTGTGTTTGCCATAATTTTTGCATATTTAATTGGATACTTACATGTTGCATGTCGTCGTTTTCCCTATTACAACGTACATTGTCCACTTGCCGCAACCACTGTCGACTGCCGGCGTCAGTTGACTGTTGGCTTTTTATTAAGTGCTGCAATAATTTCTTTGCTCATTTCTTGTGCCACTTCTTGCATACACTTACATACCACATGTTGCAGCAGTACTTGTTGCACTTGCTACTTGCCGTTGTGTTGTTGCACGTGTGATTGCAGTGAGCGCAATTTGACAGCAGTCACTTGACTTGTGTATCAAGTTGGCATTCAAGTGTTGCCACCTGTCATAATCGCGTTGCAGCATAGTGGTAAATTTGCATTTGCCTTTGCGGCTTTTTCGCTTCAATTAATAAGCAAGCAATGAATTGCCGCAAGTGTTGCGCCGCGTTGTGCTGCTGCCGTTAGTACAGTGGTGGTTGGTGCGAAGCTAAAATTTGCAAAATTACAACAATTCCATATTTGCGCCGCAGCACCCAACGCGCAGCTCCCACTCTTAGTTGCGCAAACACTTACAAACGTATTGCATTGCGCATGCGTAACCTGTTTTCCCCCGTTTGACGCGCAGGCCTTGTCTTACCCGTGTTGCAAGGCGGCAGCTCTTAATGCGCGGTCGGCAAGCGGCGTTTTTGCGTTGTTTCTGCTCACACGCGTCTTTTTGTTGTTGCTTCGCTTGCACTCTTTGTTTTTATCTGAAACGGAACCGCAAATTATTTTAATTTGCGTTAAATAAGCATTGAAGTGGGAAAAAATATGATGAGTTGCTCGGAGCGCTGCGCGGAGCTGAACGCTGAGAGGAGTGTGCGGTGTGTGCAAAGTGGCGGCAACATTGGCGCAAATTCGATATTTGCAATGGAAATGCATTGTACACAGGTGTGGAAAGCTCTAGCGAAAGCCGTTTGCGTTGTCTTACATGTGTGCTCAACAACAATAACCGCTACAACAACAATAATGATAACAAACAACAAGCGTGATAAATCAAGTTTTGCCATAGCGCTGTGAGATTTTTTTCTACGCGTTGTACGTCGTACAAGCATGTTGCATGTTGCGTAGTGGAAAATTAGCGCGCATTTTAGCGCCACTTGTACGCACCCAGGTGTTAGAGTTGCGGCAATTAATGTAGCACGTTGTTGGCTAATTGCAGTGACAGTAAAAACCTGTCGAACGATGAAAGTGCAAATAAAAAGCATTGCTATGCATGCAACAAGCTGCTCCGTAAAGTAAGTCAATGCAAATTCATGCATCTAATAACTTCATACTAAACTCAAAGTACAGTTACACATACACGCATAGACCATAGAGGCCACAACTTCCTCAACGTTTCCGCTGACATTTATCTCCCGTACAGGGACCACCCAAAACCACGCTTATCTCCAACATTTTCAGCACGGGTTTTCCAATTGTTCACCATTTAATTTAACCCTTTTCATTTTCACTGCTCGCCTGTGTTTTGATTGAAAAATTTGTATAACAAACAGTCAGAGATGCTAAATGCTCACGAATGGTGTCAACATCGCATATGTGAGCGATTGTTCAAGTCGCTTGAATTATGATGGCCATTTATTTCAAATCAACAATGACCGAACCTACTTAGTGAATGGTCAGAAGGCGCGCTGTACCCTTTCCCACCATAATATACACAAACACAGCAAACAGAGAGAGATGGCGTTGAATAAAAAATCGCCATTAATAATACTTTTCAATTTATCAGCATCCGCACACAAATGATTATGAATGGAGTAAATGAATTAGTCGGCGGTTAAAAATCGAAAAAAAGAACCGAAAAACTAAAAAAGAAAAAAAAATTAAAAGGAAAAAAAACTAAATTCATTCACAAAAAAGTATGAGCAGCGTTTGTAAACATGCTCACGTGTATGTGTGTGTGCGTAGTTGTCGTGATTAAGCTTAGAATGTGCTGAATTGAGGCGCAGCATGTGGCCAGCAGCAGCCATCGTGGGGACACATTTAGTCACAATGAGTGAGTAATACCTGTTGGTGAAGGTGACCACACTTGTTTATATACTATAACGCAAAATTATTGAAAAATCATACTCCATATTAAAAAATTATTAAATTCTTAATAAAATTCAGATTTTTAAATAATTTTGCCTACCAACTATTTATCAACAAAAATATTTACTTTTTAGAAATCCTTGCAAAAAGAAAAGAGTTGGGAAAAGTACTTTAATCTCTTTAAATAAAAAAGGGTTTTTAGAAAATTCAGTCTTTAGAGAATCTTGGGCTCCACTAACAAAATGATAGATATTATTTTGAAAATTTTATTATTTTGATGAAAATATCAAGTTAAGGCAGTCTGCTTTACAGGCTTCAAAAAATAGATTTTTTGTTTTGTTTTATAAATCTCTTCCAAAACTATCCTAGAATATGTCTTTAAAATTCCAGAGGCCAATTCGACATATTTTCGAAGCTAGAGCAGTTTTAGTGGCCCAGCGTCGAGCAGGTGCGAATGCTCAGACAGAGCTTTAAATTGCGTTTTCCCGAGTTTTCATTTTCACAAGTGTTAGAAAACGGTGCCAGCGATAGCAAAAAAAAAACCAAAGTGATCTAGCTTCAGTATTAAATTATCTTCTATTTGAACTAAAAAAGTTGGACAAAAGTATTATTTAAACTACTTGTTTTGCAACTTAAAGTCAATTTCTTTCTTAATTGAATTTTTTTTTTCAAACTTCGAATTTTATAACTTCTTCGGTATTTTTTTAGTTCATAAAGAAAATAAACTTATAAAAATTAAAAAAAAAAATTGGTTCGACTGTTTCAGATGCATCGCACGACCTCCATCAACGGCACCGATTTAAAAGTGCAGACTCCAGGCGCTCCAGAAAAGTACTTACAACTTTGAAAAAATTTCAATATTTTTTAATAATAAATATTGCTTTTTAAGCCTTAAATCGTCTTAAAATTCCGTTTGCCGCAATCATTTCCTTCCCTTTATAAAAAAATTGCTAAATAAACGCTTTCGACTTCTAAAGCAGGCTACTGCCTTAACCGTGATTAAAGCAAAATCTCATCCAAACAATATTCCCTCTACAGCGAAATTATATTTTAGCTATTGTTAATTTAATTTGCCTGCCGCCCTTCAACCAATCACGTGAGTTGCAATGCCCTTCTGTTGAACTTCTTTAATACTTTTGCTGTTATTTTTGCACATCTCTCCAAATCTGCTCCCCATCTGCTTGTTTAAGCGCGTCATCGTCACTAAAATCGCTCGCTTTGCTAACGCTGCTGCTCGCCTATCTCCCGTTGCATCTGTGCGTTTTTGTTGTTGGCATTGTGCTTTGCCACTCATCTTTTCTTAGCGCTTTATCGATTACAGCTAATCGTGATTAAGTGCATTCCATTTGTTGCCACACAGCCGATGCTGTTGTTGCTTAGATTCTCCGCGCGCCAAGCAATATGTTGCACACTCATGCTCACGCTTTAGCTCGCGCCCTACAAACACGGTGTTATGCTGTGTGTGTACAGCAGCTTAGAGGCACTGACAGGCGAGTGTGGAAGACAAATTAATCGCCACGATCAATTCCGCAATGAGCGCACCGACTGCCAACATCGCCTGATATCGATCTCTCTTGCCTCAGTGCATGGGCAGAAGGGGCAACAACAATAATTGCTGGGGAATTTTGTCAACTCATGCCACAAGGATGTGGTATGGTGTGGCGGTGTGTGCAGTATTTGCGCTTGTCATGCACAACAACAACAACAACAAATATTGATTGGTTTCAAATATTTCGAGTTGTTGTTTCGAAGGCAGTTATGAGCCACGTTTATTAGCTTTGCTCTGCTGTTGTGTTGTTGTTGTTGCCGAAATATTTGGTGGTTGCTGCGCCCGCCTGTATGTCTAACAGCAAAGCGATTAGCTCAAGTGTCAGCCCGTGCTTTGTTGTTCCACTCAATCGATTGCCTCTCTACGTCTCTCGGTCGGCCCTCCGTCTGTCTATTCGTGCGTCCACATTTGGCCGCTTCAACGCCTGTGTCATTATTAGCCGTGTTCACTTACATTTTTAGCTTATTGTTTGGACCACTCTTGTTGTTCTTGTTGCTTTTGTTGTTAAATGTTTTGTTTAGTTTTTTTTCGGCGCTCGCTCGCGTTGCTGCTAATGTTGCAACAATGACTTGATAAAATGTAGCAGAAAAACACTTAAACCCCTCAATTGACCAATCGCGCCATAATCGAGACAGTCTTCAAAGCGCTTCAAACCCAGATTGAAATGTAATTCGTCATTAAGTTACGCGTTAAAAAGGGCACGTGTCAAATGATTGCGTGGTTGTGCGTTAAGTGCTTGTTTTTGTTGTGTTTTGCATGTTTTGTGTGTTGTACACCAGTAGATTGTGGGATTAGATAGGCGTACATCTAATCCCACAATCTACTGGTGTGTGTTTACCAACATTTAACGCGATCCCGAATAACATAAATTTTTAATTATTGTTGGAGTCGCTTAAAACAGCTTTATAAACATTTTTACTTGAAAAGATAGTAATGAAACTAGATATTCTAACCACAATGCTTTATATTGAAGAACACTAAGAAACCTAGCGGCAATGAATATTATAGTTTAAAATTGAATAATTTTATATCCCTTTTATTGTTAGATCCTACTTTAGTATTTATCGAAATGATTACCCACCGAGACTTCGATTCCTCTTAGTATGACCTTTATAAACAGAAAACTGAAAATTGTGATCTATGCACTTATTGAATACTTTCTTCCTCCTATTTGACATCTTATCACTTCAGGATAAGAAAACAAAATTTTAACACGAAATCAATTAAGAAATTCACAGGTTCTTATATCTTCTAGGCAACTATAACCGAATTAGTAGTGTCTATATTTCTGTTAGTTCTCTTCGCTGGTTTTTTAAAAGCGAGTTTTGTTATCAAACATTTTTTCAGCAAAAACTAGCAAACCAAGATGTAAAGACTCTTGTTAAATTTCGCTCTCCACAAACTTTATTAAGATCCAGTACTACAGTAAATCACTGGTCATTCTATGAAGAAAACATCTAGAACACCGACAGTCGTGGCTTTTTACAGCAAATATTCATAGAACTCACCTAGTATTCAATAAAGTTTTTCATTTTCTTTAGGCACTTTTAGAAATCATCAATTTACCGACGGTACATAGGCTTCAAGTTTAAATTGTCTTCTGCAAATCTTATAATATTTTTGATTTATTGCACAAGTCACAAAATTATTATTTTTGTATTAAAAACTACAACAACAATTTAGGTGTAATTTAAACCGATTTTTGTTTTGATGGAAACACAACGAAAAATCCATTTTATTGCAGACAAAACTCATTTAATCCGCTGTGGTGTATAACTGCACAGAGCAACAACAACTAACTGAAACGAAAAACTGCAAAAGCATCGAGTCCCAGCCATACCCAGCGCCAGCGCCAGGGACAGAGTCGGAGTCACCAGCGTGTTATATATAAAAAGCAAAAACGCACTGACGAATGGAATGGAGCGAAAAGCAATTGGCAAATCTGCAAGGAAATTCGCAAGGAAAGAAGAAATAGAAGAAACACGCAAGCACACCGAAGCCTTTTCAGCCTTTTTTGTGTTTTCGACTGCAAGTGTTGTTGCTCGTGTGTATTGTGTGTGTGTATGTGTGTATGGCTGTGGGGCAACTGGAACAGAAAGTGAACTGGCAAAACAAGTTTGCAATTTTCAGCTGAACGCTGGCGGTGGAGAGGCAAAAAAATATTTTCGAAGGCAGGCACTGGAGGATGGGTTTGTTGGGGTTCGCTATTTTTTAGAGAAACAGGATGAGCAGTGTTACTTGCTTGCTTTTGTAGTTACTGTACAGAGAGTAAGAGCTGCTTCCGAGGCGACTTGGAAGTTATTAAATTGGAAGTTAATTCCAAGCAGAATTGAGAGTCGTTTAATAAGAGAGTTTGGAGAGTTTTTGATGAGCAAACAAGTTAGTAAAACGCTACTTTTCTTGCTTCTAATTTTAATAAAAAAAATGATATGCATGTTTGTTGTACATTGTTATTGTTGTTGTTGAATATTACACAGATTTCGTTAGCGGTTTGTTTTTGCCCGAGATCCATCCAAATCTATACATATGAGTGAATATATAAGTATATGCTCGCCTTGTGCTGTAACTACTTACGTTCACACGTCTGTATGTATATATTTTTGTCTGCATGTAAGTGCACCTAACCTCCAATACACTTATCACACAGCAGGTGACAAAAATATTGATGGGTATCCATCAACAGCGGCGCCTGCATGCCAAATGTTAATGATTGCATCACTTGTTGCAACAATAGCATGCATCACCCCTCCCAGCCAGCCAGCCAACTGTCAATGCACGCTTAAACGGTTCAGGAGAAATCGTTAGATTATACGAAATTACACGGAAATCTTCGCATTGAACAACAATCAAGAAATGTAATTAATAATCTTCGTACGCTGCAACGGGGCAAGCGCAAGAGCACTTAATATTGTTGTTATTGTGGTTATGTTTATTTGCGCGCTTTGGCTATTTAGAAATAGAAGTTGTTGTAGACACGATGGAAGACCCATTTAATAATACACATGTTTTGATAATTTCGATTGTAGAATTACAAAATGCTTGCTGTGGCCGTGCATTGGCTCGATCTTCCACGAATTCGGGCTGTGCGGCGTGATAGCTGCTGTGTGGGCCGAATTGTGCTGACCCTTGTAATTGTGTTGGACTTCATTGTTCGGCGTTTTCACACATACCATTGCGAGCAGTATTGGCGCGATTGTTAGACCATAAAACGTTGCCTTTTTGTGTCGATTCGTAGATATTTTCGACTCGACAACAATTGGTGCACGTTTTCGCATCATTAATCAAACGTCAATTGGGCGAAGCCAAAGCAACCAAAGCAGTCGAAGACGCCTCGGTGTGCGTGTGTGCATGACTAAAGAAAGTGCCAACACACAGTGTGTGTTGATAGCGATGATGTTGCTGTTGTAATTGTTGTGGCTGCTGTAGAATTTTCCGAAACTCCCGCCTTTATGCCAGAGAAACAAAACGTGTTTTGTTAGTTATTTTTAATTTTTTATTTTTTTTGGAAAACACCGTTGCATGAATATTGAAAAATATGAATATTTAGTAAAGGAAATTTGCCAGCATCGCCGGCGTAGACAGCGCGGCGCGCTCGCCACCACAAAAGATCAGAGTACTAGAGCGGCAACAAATGTTGTAAACATTGTTTATAAACATTTTATTTGGTTCAAATGCCGGCATGTTTAGACGAGTGTGCGAGTGTGTGTGTTTCCCACTATTAGCTATTATTATTGGAACTTGTTGTTGTTGCTGGCAGTGGTTACTTGCAATTTTTACGATGCCACAACAAACGCTCCGCCCCTTGCTGCTGCTGCCACACAGTAGACACGCTGGCTACCAGCCGCGCGCTTCCTCGCTGTTGTTTGATGGCCCAGCATTGCTGTGCAGTTCACATTCATGTTGCTGCGCATTACTTGGTGGAGTAATTAAAACTGTCATTAAAAAATGTTGTTTGTTTGCTAGTTTGTTGGTACTGAACATAAACACAACCTGCGCCGAAACCACATCAGAGGCAGCGGGCGCATGGGGCTGAGCTGTGATCTTCTGTTTGATGCAATGCGGACGTTGGGGAAGACTCTGCATTGCTGGCAATGACTTATGACAAAAGGATGTTCCTATTTATTTGAATGCTTGCGCCATAAAGTGTGGCAACTACAAAGTTGCCGCTTTGTATGTTGTTAGCTAATGAATAATGATGAACAACAACAAAACAAATACAACAAAACCAATGTAGTGGTGAATAGTTTGCGGGTTTGTGAACTACTTTGAGCTATGAATGATTTTACAAATCAAAGTTAATGTTGCTCTATAGTGGAGTTTCGTATAAATGTAGTATATTTTGCAATATTTTAAGGGGTTATATGCAGTTAGGAGGTCGAAAAAGGCATTTTTCAAGAATATTTTCTAAGCAAACTATTTGGTTTATTGATTTGAAACTTGGCAGGTATATTATGACAACCTTAAACTATATTCACATATATTTTGTTGCCAAAAATAATTATCGGGAACGTTGATATTGCCAATTTTGCAGATGTCCGCAAAAAAAAAAAGGCCTTTTGCGGTGAGCACGATATCTCTGGACTGGACCATCTAAAATGAAGAAACCAAATAAATTGCATTAATATAATAAATAATCTAGTGATTGATCGAAGGAATTAGCAAAAAAAAAAAATGTTGACAAAATGGCTGCTACTCAAAGCAAAAGGTTCGATTTTCGACCAAAATTCGGGTCTTTAATTATTTATAAAAATAAAAAATTTTCATCGGATGGGGAAATCCTTCGATTAATTACTAAAAAATATAGTTAAGAAGCTTGTGTAAAATTTCAGACTTTACATGTAATCGGCGCGCCTGCACTAATGTGTCTATTATTTCGAAAATATTCTTCGGATCGACTTGAATTTTTGTGTGTGTATACTCAGATATGTGTATATTAAGCAAACTTTATATAACTCCTTAAGTAAGTTCAAAACTGTTGAATTTTCCTTCTGTGCTCTACAGAATAAAAATATAGTTTATACATTTTTTTTTTTTAGAATATTCAATCCTTCAGAGGTTCTATATCAGAAGGTTCTATTATAATGCATATAATTTTATAATGAAATGAACTGATGAAACCATATATGTATGGACCGAAAATTGAGTTCGAGGAGTTCGACGATACGGTAGAAGCGCTGGCATAATATCGAATGGGGACTATCTTCAAATCGGCAACATTAATGTAGACGAATAAGACAAATATTTTTTTTCAAAAAACGAAAATTCCCGTTATTTTTTGAACACACTCCGTACTCATGTATATTTGCGTGCAATCATTTTTATTTATGTTGCATCATAATTCATAGCATATCAACAACTAATAAGTTGACCTTTAATCGCATTCCATTAGATTAATTACATAATAAAGTGCATAACAAAGTTGTGTGCAATTTGCTTTTCCACGCATTTTCATAAATTTGCGGCAATTTTTCAAACGCGTTAGAACGACACACATATGAGCACATAGGTGAATATATATAAATATATATGTGTATGTAAAGCAATATTACCTCAGTGCTTCATGTGGCAATTTCAACATCAACGTTCGACGCACCCTTTGCTGTCCCTTGTCTGTGTATGTATTCATCCGCCCCCCCGTTTTTATTCACTCGCATTTATGCGTTACGCACTAATTTTCCGCATAATTTTTCACAAATCCAATTGCACTTCAAATTCTTTAAATTGACATTGCGTGTCTCTACGCACTTTTTACCGTCGACTGTCGCATGGCTCGGTGCAAATTTGCAAAAACTCAACCATTCATTGCACATATGTACATACCTATGCATATGTAGACACATTTAATAATTGGCCCCTTTTTATTATTAGGTATTCAACGCACTTTTACGCATTTCCGCCTTGCGTACTCGAGTGGCATTATGTTTGACATGCGTCATTTTCTGCCACAATTGCACTGGTAATTTGGTTGCATGTCAGCGGACAGTCACAGTCCACGATTGTGGAGACTATATGCGCATTCTTGGAGATTGCATCAATTTCATGGTCATTATTATTAACTAGTTGACTAGACTGGCCACTTATAATGACATCTCTCAAAGCACAGAACAAAACCTCCTCTTCTGAGGATAGCATTTTCTCTAACTCCTAAAAATCTACTATTTCATAGCTGTTTTCAACCAATTCAGAATTCAACAACGAAACTCAGTTGAGAATACGATTATTTTTCCGGAAAAGAAAGTGTTTCAAGTTCTGAAATGTTCAATAAGCGGTGGTACGAAATTTATATATAATCATTGGTTCCTTAATACCGGAATCCAGTCGTGAATTTATGCTGCAAATGTAAAAAAAATACTGCGAGAGAATTGGAAAACGCTATAGATTGAGTCTGGCGAAAATATGTTTATAGTATTATTCTCCTTCGAGACTTTATACCGTAAGTCCCTTTTTATGCCTGTCTCAATATATATTACAGAGAACAGAACAGGTTGATTACAGATAATAAGAGACTATTTGGGATTTGAGAGGAGGTTTTGAGGCAAATTTATGGATCTGATTCTTATGTAAAGTTTAATAAAGAAAACGTTTCATGTTTTGACATAGCGCCGTCACTTGCCAGGGCCTTGTCTGAATTCAAATATACTCGTAAGTTTTGGAGTCATAACATCCGTCGATAATACTAATGAAACATTATTTTTTTGTCTTACAATATGACAAGTTAGACATGTTGATTTCAGTTTATTTATGGTTCGAGATTACGCAAATCTTCGAAATGTACGATCGCTTAAATTATACCGTTGTTTCCTGAAACACAATTCAAACTAGGCGCTTATCTTTCTTAATAGTTCATTTTTGATGTCAGTTATGGATTTCAATGTCAAATTTGGCGTCGCGTCTTTGCCTAATTCGGTTATTGTTTAATAGATTGATTTTTGACTTTTTGCTTTACTGGCTCCTACTGCATACATTGTATATATGTATTGTATTAACTAGTATAAGTTAGCATCTTATCCTCAGGGTCAGTCATTAAGAATTCAATTCCTGCCATAGTACAACCATATAATGGAGATTCGTGACACAGCTCCTGTCGCGTGTCCTTTGCTCAAACAGCACGTCAACTTTTACGGTGTATCAAAAATAAACTTTTCGGATTGTGCCACTAATTGTCCGACATAAACAGAGAAAGGACTTTTATGCGACTGACTTTTGTCAGTGAAATAAAGTCATTTTAAAATCTTAGCAACAATTTGGCATTTGTACGCGTGCGGCTCGCTAATGGCAACATCCGTGTCAAATGGGAAGCGAAAATCGCTGGTTTTTGTATTACCGACTCTGGCGGACAATGAGGCACAAAGAGAGCTAATCTTCCTAAAATGAGTATTAATACATTTACTTTTTTCAAGGCAACTCGCGGCACTAAGTCACTAAGTATACTCATACTTACTAACACTGAATGTGAATACGCGTGTTGCAGGCAATCGTCAGCTGAGCAAATAACGGCTAACAATGTAACGGCAATATTACAAGTCAATAGTGAGCAAACTGTGTGTGTGTATGCATATGTATTGTATGCCATCAAGGACACTCTCTCCTTAACAGGCGACCAACTTTAAAACTAATATTTCGGGCCTGCAAGTGATTATGAATCTTGAAGACAGTGAACGCCTTCGAGCGTGAGTGTAAGGTAGATTTTGTCAGCGTCTTCGCCGTGCGTGTGTAATAAAGCAATAATGGCATTTAAGGTGGAAACAATGAAGTGCCACACGCGGTTAATTAGTTGGCAGTAAATATTTAGTTGAGGCAAGTTGAGAGTTCGAAGGTCAAGGAGTGCACGAACCTTGAATTCGCACCATGGTAGGAGGAAAGGCCAATTGGGCGATTGGGTTTAAATAGATTAGAAGGTCGGTAATCACCAACTGATAGATCGCTGGAAACACCGCCAAAACTCGCTGTGACTCGTGCGGTGCTCATTATGCGAGCGATGATGACTGCCGAGTAGGTGGTACGGAATGGTAATTTAGTTAATTGACCGCCCAATGACGACAAATGGAAACATTTGAAATGTGTGTTTTTACTTTAATATGCATTTAAAAATAAAAGTTGTTGAAAAGTGATTATTATTGACGTCAAATGGCTGGAAGAAATGTAGGTGGTATTGTTATTAAATAAAGTACAAATTGGAAATAATTTTGATTTTATTCTTTTTTTGTGTTTTTATATCTTTATTCTTTTATTTAGAACCAAGCTCGGACGTCTTGAGGTATATACAACTACGACTCCTGAGCGATGAATAACTCACTGGTCCAAATAATCGATATTAATGCATAAAGCGCCCACACTGAGCAAAAATTATGGAAAACTTTAAAAATTTCCGCATTTCAAATGAAAATTTAAACTCGTTCTCATCGAGCGCACGATCATAATATTTCTCACGTTTCGCACTTGCAATGTTAATGGCGTTTTTGGCAATAAATGTGGTAAGTGCCAATAACCGTTGCCGTTGGCTGATGTCGGTGAACATTTACGATGACACCAGAAGTCACGTTTGTCAAACGGAAAAGCGTTGTCAATACATACGTACACACATGTGAACATGCATAGATATATACTATAGAGGTGAGTATGAAATTATGATGCTTGTGAGCTTGTTGAGACATACATATGAGGGTAGGTGCATTAGCAATACGCTGACTAGAAAATTTTGACACCACACTCACGACGACGCAAAAAAAACATATTTATTTTGCCAAAATTTATATGTGCGGTTTTTCTCATGGAAAATTGCGCAATGCTCCAGAGACAACCCACATAATTATAGCTCAGCAGATGCAGGCCTCTAAGTTATGAGTTCATGTACAATCACATATATTCATACATATATGTACATACATACATATGAATGTAACTCATTAGAATGGCTGCGCCAGTTCGTCGGTAAAGTCAAAATTTCTGCCTCAAAAGGTGGTGAATTTTGTGAATTATTTGTGTCCGTGTGTGGAAACGGCATGAGCGATACTGTGTGGGTGACTTAGGATGAGCGTGTGCGTGCGGCGACGGGTGGGCGGGGTGACAGCTCGCCTCGTTGGCAAATACTCATGAGCCAATAGCTGTAGGCTTAGTGTGGGGATGTTTCGCAACACGCTAAAATTTTAAAATGCTTGAAAGCAATATTAAAAAAAAGAATAATAATAAAAATGAGTTTAATATGCACTTATAAATATATATATTCTCTCTAACTTCACATCCATATGTCAGCTTGTGTGGGAGGTAACAAATCCTTTTATTTTTGTAAAAAAAATAAAAAAATTGTTTTGCTATACGAAGTAAATCTTCTTATTTAATACATTTAGCAACACACACACGCACACACACTCAAACGCATGCCAAGTGTTTTATAACATTGTTAAGTTGCTGTTATTACCACTTTCAGTTTTTTGTGCGTTTCTTATTTGATTTTACTTCCATTTCGCGAATATTAAGACATTATTAACATAGAAACGTGTTTCCAGCTATTTATACAACATACAGCAAATGTGTTCAAATGCGCATGAGCGTGTGAGTGTGTGTGTCTATGCATTGCGGCTAATAGAGAAGGCGTTGAGCATCATTAATCTTTTGTTGTTTGCATAAATTAAATCAGCAACCGAAAACATCATTTATTTAGCGAGCCATTCAAGTTACACATATTGACAAAGTTTACTTAAAACACAACGAAATTACCGTAATTTATCTACTGTAATTATTTAAAAAAAAAATTATAAATTTTTACGCGTTTATTTTTCATTCGGCAATAAGTAACTTATCAACTGCTCTTGCGGTTTGGATGGAATAGGGATGTGACTAGGCGTGACCTTGTGCTTGGATTAATTGATTTTTAAGTAAATGATTAAAGTATATCTCTATAGTTATGGCATTTATATATTTATATACAAACATATGCAATCTGTACAGTTATCTACATATGCCAGCTTGTGCTTCATTGCGACGCAGATCTTATCGAAGCGTAAAATATACACTCAGACCGTAAATGATGGCCAGCGATTCCGGCGATATAATCTCTAATATTTCAGTCTTAAAAATACACATCAATAAAAATATCGGTTTAAAAACATTTACGACCGTGAAACGTTTTATGCGTTTTAACGAATAAATTAGTCAGTGATTTGATTGGAAATTTCAGTTTTAAGCATAAACCAGTTAATTTGCCAAGTATCGGATTGGGTGTCATGGGTAGCCAACGCTGAACTAAGTATCAGAGATTTTCTTTTCAGCGAGCTTAAGGGTTTATATAAAGTTAGGAGGTCAAAAAAAAGGAATTTTTCAAGAATTTTTTCTAAGCAAACTATTTGGTTTATTGATTTGAAACTTGGTAGGTATATTATGACAACCTTAAACTATTTTCAAATATTTTTTATTGCCAAAAATAATTATCGGGAACGTTTATATTGCCAATTTTGCAGAGGTCCGCAAAAAAAGGCCTCTTGCGGTGAGCACGATATCTTTGGACTGGATCATCTAAAATGCAAAAACAACATAAATTTCATAAAATACTAAATAATCTAGTGATTGATCGAAGGAATTAGCAAAAAAAATTTGTTTGACAAAATGGTGGATCCTCAAAGCAAACGGTTCGATTTCGACCAATTTCGGGTCTTTAATTATTTATAAAAATAATAAATTAGATGGGGAAATCCTTCGATTAATTACTAAAAAATATATGTAGTTAAGAAGCTTGTGTAAAAATTTCAGACCGATCGGTTCAGCCGTTTCTGAGAAATTTTGCTCACCGACTTTGAAAATACCGTTTCGAGAAAAAAGGGTTTAAAGTTTTGAAAGCAGTTTACATGTAGTTATTTTTTTTTTACCAATGTGTCTATAATTTCGAAAATATTTTGTGTGTGTATTCTCAGATATACATATATATATTAGGAAAACGCAAAAAAATCGATTTTTTGAAAATCATAACTGTATATAACCCCTTAAGATGACAAGCAAGAAAATATTACAAATTTCGTATTTATATATCAAAAAGTGATAATTCCTTTTATACAAAATGTTTCAGATACTGACAACATACATATGTATGTATGTATATATATACACTTCACTTGAGATTTAGAGTATTTTTGGTAAAGTTTTAAATTGCATCTTACTTGTATAAATAAAAATTGATTGTTTTAGAAAAACAACAACATTCCGCAATTCCAAACAGTTTAAGGCTAACCGAGTTAGCTTACAGCAGTATGTGTGGCTAAATTTTTAACTCTGATGCATTTCCTTCCGCATGGACTATATGCCATTTCAATTGCCAAACTTCCTCGCCAAAGTGATATCCCAGCTTATATTCTCCTATTTAATACAACAACAACAAAAATACTTTGGTTTTTAGTTGTTTTATATGTATAAGCGCACATACTTAGTTGTATAGTTGATTATTATAGAATTCCTGGTTTTAGTTGCCTTCCAGGAGCGCTTCTCTTTGTGTATTCTTACTTCATATGCTCTGTTGGGATTGTATTTGTAGCGCTTCGTTTCGGTTACTTCAATTCCGCAGGATTAACTTTAAATTTGGTCGACCACAATTTTCGAAGCTTCGCATTTCAAAGGGTTTAGTACTCGGAGCGCTTCGGTGAATCTAAGTATGTGTGGTTTTTCGAGAACTCATGGGAATCAAGCGGTATTTAATAATATTATTTTGTTAAATAGAAATTTTTTTATATAAGTGTGAATTCCAATCAGGACACAAGCCATACAAAATTTATTAAAGAATCATGCAGTAAATATATGGTATATATTCTCATTAATAATTTAAAAATAATGAATTTTCAAATTAAGCAGGCCATTCACAGTCGATATTATTCGACGATCTTTACATAAAAACAAGTAAGGAAGGGCTAAGTTCGGGTGTAACCGAACATTTTATACTCTCGCAATTTATTGATGTAATTTTATAAAGACAACACAATTCGACCCATATATTCGGCATAAAGTTCAATAGAATAACGAAAATCATCATAAATAGTATATGGGGACTGAGGTAATTCCTAAACCGATTTCACTCGTTTTCACCACCAAGATACAACGTATCGAAGACTATACGCTCACTTAATTTAATATTACTTATAATTAGGTATATGGGATCTGGGGGAAGTTATGACCCAATTTTTACCATTTCAGGTACAGAGAGAAACTGTTATAAGAAAAAAATTCAGAGGGAATGAATTACATTAAAATATCTGAGGGATTTACCTATATTTTCGGTGAAAAATTAACCTTAGGCACTGAGTTCTTCATGTTTGATATCAGGGGCCTTGAAAAGTCATGGTTCGATTTTGACAATTTTTCCACAAGTGATGTCACAGCTCAAATACAGTATTTGTGTAAAGTTTTATTCCGCTAGCTTCATTGGTTCCTTATGAATACATTATAAAGTGAACGAATGAGATGGAATTCAAAATTGGGTTATATGGGAAGTAGACGAAGTTGTGAACCGATTTCGCCCATACTCCACCCGTGTCATCAGGGTGTCAAGAAAGTGTTATGTACCGAATTTCATTGAAATCGGTCGAATAGTTCTTGAGATATGGTTTTTGACCCATAAGTGGGCGACGCCACGCCCATTTTCCATTTTGTAAAAAAATCTCAGAACAGCTTTCTTCTGCCTTTTTTTATGTAAAATTTGGTGTTTCTGACGTTTTTCGTTTAAACGAAATTTTCAACCTAACCTTTGTATGGGAGGTGGGCGTGGTTATTATCCGATTTCTTTCATTTTTGGACTGTATAAGGAAATGGCTAAAAGAAACGACTGCAGAAAGTTTGGCTTATATAGCTTTATTGGTTTGCGAGTTATATACAAAAAACCTATTTGGGGGCGGGGTCACGCCCACTTTTTCAAAAAAATTACATCCAAATGTGCCTCTCCCTAATGGGATCCTATGTTCCAAATTTCATTTTCATAACTTTATTTATGGCTTAGTTATGACACTGTATAGGTTTTCGGTTTCCTCCATTTTGTGGGCGTGGCAGTGGACCGATTTTGCCCATTTTCGAAAGCAACCTCCTCAGGGTGCCAAGGAACATGTGTTCCAAGTTTCATTAAGATATCTTAATTTTTACTCAAGTTATCGCTTGCACGGACAGACGGACAGGCGGACAGACGGACGGACAGACATCCGGATTTCAAATCTACTCGTCATCCTGATCATTTATGTATATATAACCCCATATCTAACTCTTATATTTCTTGGTGACACAAACAACCGTTATGTGAACAAAACTATGATACTCTGTGCAACAGGTTGCGAGAGTATAATAATATTAGAATAGAATTTAGATTTAGAATTTTAAAATCAAAATAAAAAAAATTTAGTTTCTCGAACAAAACGTCAAACACAAAATTTGAACAAGAACACTATCATCAACAACGAAAATTTTTGAGAATCAAACATATTCGTCGAACTAATTCGACTGAGGATAGCAACTTCCAATAAATATTTGTTAGGCGTTTGAGAACACCCAAACTGTTTTCAAGAGAGGTTGAATAGAGAACACTATTGAGGTTACAATAAATGTAAAACAACCTTTGTAACCTTGCGACCCGTCTAAATACAATAAAACGTTGACCTCCTTCTATGCGCAGTGGTCTCAATATCCCTCTGTCGAAGCTCTTCAGGGGTGCAACAACCACAGTTATTAGCTTTAAATTGCGGAAACATAATTTGTCTACCCAAAAGGTTACGAACGCTTGGCGCACTGCCCACACTTATGAACACCATTGACGAGTTAGTGCGCATAATGCATAGTTTTGAGCCTGGTAATCACTTACATCCGTAAATGTCAGATTCCCCCAAATTGTCAGTTGCAACCACTAGACAGACTAAGTAACCCCAGAAAGAAACGAACTTGTTGTTGTTGTAAACGTTGACCGGTCATTTCATACATCATCATCCTTATTGCTTGTTGTGGGTCTATGCACAATTATTGTAAATACCGTTACAATACATATGTACATATAAATGTTTAGATTTTGGGGGGCTGCACACTTAGTGGTTTCTTTGGTATTGTTTGTCTCTTCTTCGGTCAGTTGTGGTTGAAAAATCAATTACACAAACAAGTAACTATCAGAGTGGCAATGTGAAGCGAGGGGTGGGGTTGGAGAGAATAATGCCAAGGAGGCACTGTATGATATCGTAATAATAGTGTTTTGCTAGTCCAGCAAGGAGGCGAGTGCGCTCGTCAGTTTACACACTTTGATGGGCGTGAATAATCAATTTGTTGTTGTCTTTTGTGAATTGTTGTGGGGGGATGACTTAGTTCAGTTTTGTTGGTGTAAATAAGTTTCGTATAGCAGCTTATTTGTAAAAGAAGACTTTCTATAATTTATTAACTGACCATTGAAACAAAGACAGCTAACGGTACATCCTGAATATGTATGTGTACGTGTGGGTACTCAAGCACCATTTACCAATTCTACGCCTCTTCTTAGCATTATTTCTGTGAGTGTGAGGCTTGTGGGGCGCTGGCCCAATTTGTCGTAATTGCTGGGCGGGTGTTATTTTGTTTGAGTTTGATTTGAATTGACAACTTTTTGGGAATTGAACATATTTTTCCTCAAAAAGCTGACGGCAACTTCCTTTTGCTGTGAGTAAATTGTCTAAGTGATAAATGATAAATGTGCGATATATTGTGACAAGTGAAGGATATTGATTGCAAAGGAAGCAGTTGCAGAGTGACTTCATATTCTTTTGAGAAGTGAATACAAGAAATTATAGAATTTGTTGTCTACATAAACCAAATCTTTGGAATCACTAGATAAAAGCTTCGAAAGGACTCGCAAAATTTGAAAACACTCGGGTGTCTTCAAGTAAGGGCTTCTAATGGCAAATTTTTCCTTTCGAAGACCAGCGTGATAGTCTTGTGTATATATTTTTTTTATTTTTAGCAAATCAATAGAAAACCATAGCATAGCGAACTCTATATAACTTATATATATAAAGCATATGTCCTCTATCTGTATATCATATATACATATAACTCATCCCACATACCATGTATTCGCCGATTGGCGTAGCTTGAATGACTTGTGAAAATCCGCAGGCCAATAAACTGTTGATGCGACTGATGTGTGGCATGCGGCATTCATTAGATATGCCATCAAAGTCGAATCAGCGGCAGCAAGGCAGCCAAGTAACGAGGCAACTAATGCCAAAGCCAAAGCGACTGACACACCCAATCATTCTTCAGCCACCGGTCATCGTCAACACATAAATAATTCATTGAGTAATTTAATAAATTGAATTTCTTTCACTTTGCAACAAGAATAAAACAAAACAACAACAACAATAAAAACAATGCAACTACCTTTGCAGAGTGTATGCGGCGAAATACAGTAGTCATTGTAAATTCAATTTGCCACAAAACTTATTGATTTGCCGTCGCATTGCGTCGACCATTTGTCTGCTGCGCCGCTTCTGGTGCCTCGTTCGTTGCATTATCTTTTAATTACACTGCAAAAAATGGCGCATATTAATTTGTGCACATTTTCACTTAACCAGCGCTGCGAGTGGAATATGTAGTCCCAAAGGTGTTTTGTTGTGCGCTCGATGCCATTTGTGTTGCAAGCGCGTCGACAATTGCATGGTGCAACTTGACCGCATATGCGTAGGGACGGTGCATGCGTGTGTGTGTGTGTTGGCTCATGAGTGCAACTTTTCAATTGCTGAGCTGTCGCATGATGCGGCGCGTTGATTGTACTGTTACCAGCTACGCCCCGTCAGCCGCAGCAATGCGCTGCGTAATGTGACAATCAGTGTTGTCATTTGTTGTAACGGTGCTTTGCGCTGTGCCGCGTGTCATGTTAGTGGCATCGAATGATTTTCACTTCGGCCAACGCCGTCATTCATTGCCCACTTGAGGCGCTGCGCCAAGTGCCGTTGGAATGTGTGGATGCCGCAATAAAACACCAAACACCTACACAACAATACATACATAAGGATGGGGTATGTGCTCAACACGTGCGCCACTAATGACTGTTGCCGATTGCAAGCAAAGAATTGCACTGTGGCTGCGTGGCACAGTAGCTGTTGCAAGTGCAGTGACACGATGATGACTCTCCGATTGGTTTTTGCACAGCAATTGCTGCTGGCATGCGTGGCTTGGCAGTAAAATGGTGGCAGTAATTAATGCGCATACAAGTGTTGGTGAAATTAGGTGGCGAGATTTGGGGGCGTATGTGCGGAAAGGGGCGGACAATGTGAAAGCTGCGGCAACAACAATGACAAGTGAGTAGCATCACGCTACTAAGTATTAACGAATGTTTTGTGAAAATACTATAGAATATTTTATATGGAGTATAAATAACTCATTTCCTCTGAGATGCGCTGTATTTTTTGTTCTCAAATATTTTCGCCTTCGTAGCGTATAACGTGCACCCACGCATGCCGTACCCGACGAAATTTATCGCTTGTACAAGTAATTATAAAACAATTAACTTTAATGTTAAACAAATAAGCGCATACGCAGGATAACATCGGTGGCGCGTAAAATATTTACCTGCGCGCCTTCTTATCTCTATTAGAATGCTTGTAATTGCCCAGCTAACTACACGCACACACACGAACATACTCCTCACTTGCCGACACGGGCGACAGTCGCAGGTTTGTCTTTTTTATTGCTATCTTATTGCGTCGAGCTGACTACTTTCTTGCAACGCGTTGAGAATTGTGTGCGCCTCTTTGGCCAGGTGTCATTACAACGAGTGAAAAAAGGTCGCAATACGAGGTGGCGGCATAATTTAGTCTTATCTGCATTTAAATCAGTTGAATCGTATTTGGTAGCTGGTAGCAGTGCTGTTGTGTGTACGGGTGTGATGTTATGTACGCACATTCAGGAAGTTAATCACTTTCTAATCGGCCAACCCTCCCGAAATAATTTGTGCTTGGCTTTAAACGCGACGCAGCCATCCATGTAATGTATTACAAAAAACAAACTGAAATAAAATTGAGGTTATGACGCAAGGGAATTCGGAGATTCAGGGAAATTTCTATTAGTAATGAGTGAGATCTAAATTTACATTACAAATCTCGTGGGTTTCATGAAAATAAGATTAAATAATTTATGAAAATTTGAATTTAAGAATATTTTTTTATCCATTGAAAATATTCAAATTCATAATTTAAAAGTTGGAAACACTCGGAATGGTTCATATAAATATACGAGATGTGTTCAAAAAATAACGGGAATTTTATAATTTCGAATTGTCCAACACTCCAATTGTCCCTTGAAGTACGATAAAATGTGCAGCAGTATTCATAGTTCTCTTTGTCTGATTGTCTGTAGCAGCGGCTAAAATTTGACGTGGTTTTATGGGGTTGGCGATTTTCGTTTGTTAAACGCTTAAGTCAACACTTCCTTGCTTGTTCGTGAATTCTTGGCCAAAAACAATACTGTAACTATGCCCCAGCCTCCATATTCTTATTTCCAAAATTAAAGAGAACTTCAAGGGTCCATCATTTTAAAAGCATACGAGAAACCGCCGAATGAGTCAAAGGCAATCCCAAAAATCGAGTTTGAGAAGTGTTTCAATGATTGGGAGAAACGCTGGCAGAAGTGAATTATGTCGTATGGGGACTATTTTAAAGGCGACAACATTAATATATATATTTTTTTCAAACAACGAAAATTACTGTAATTATTTGAATACACCATACTCCAGAACCGTAAAAGTTGGAGTATGATTTTTAGAAATAGATTACTATGTAATTTTCTATTATGAACCAGGTCCACATTCTCTGTGAAAAGCAATTTCACAATTTGTTTTGCTGTCTCTTCTTTCCATTCATCACTTGGCTACACTTTTCAACAAATCGCCTTCGATATGGAGTATTGAAGCCTCTTCCTAATCAATGCGTGACCAATAACTGCAAGTAGCATTCACATACACGCACATTCATAAAGAGTAAATAAATCAAGCCAAATCAAGCCAAATATCCAAGAGCCGTTAGCGCATCGTAAAATCTTTATAAACATTTCCAACACATTGAAACTCAATACCAAAAAGAAAGAAATGTTCGTGACGATAAACCAAATACTAATGAAGGAATACGCCATTTGACATATAAGTGGCCAAAAGTGCGTGACAATTCAGCAGACAATTTTAGATTCCCATACAAAGAATGCGTATATATATATAGATATATTTCACTATTCACACACGCACTTACGCACTCCTTTAAGGCAGTTTGTGTGTGCATAACAAATTGGTAACATATCGCTTTCATCGTTTGGCCACCACACCCTTCACTAGCACTGCATCGTAGTCATGCGCGATGCCGCTTTGGAACTCTGAGCACAAATTCATTTGCCACTGCCTCGCTGACACTGACAGCTAACTATTCCCCAATTCGATGGACATGCACTCGCTCAACGCTCAACGCAGCAACAACAATGCCAAGCAACCGCCGGCTAGAAAGCGCATATGCGTGGCCCCAGCGTTAACCTCCATCAACGCGCTCGGTTGCATTCATCTAGGCGCTGAGACGCACTTGAGTGCAATGCCAGTAACGAATTCATTTTCATGGTCACTCAAAAATGAAATTGAAAAATTGTTAAGTACTTTCTTCGCCAGGCCTCGCTTTGTTATTGTTATTGCAATTCCCGCTGCATTTAGGGGATTGAATAAATAAGCGCGCTTGTAAAATGTGGCATTCCAATGTGTTAAGTACACATACACTTTTAAATAAATGTGCTTGTTGTTGTTGTGAAATTATGTAGCCGACGGCTTTGCCGGCAATTAAAGTACGACACGCTAATCAGCATTGGTAGTGCAGTATCCCCTTTGTAGAGTGTCCATAGTGGCAAGTGGTGCCGTCGGTGGCTGTGTGGTTGCCTTCTGTGCGCCAACTCTCTGCAGCTCTTTCACAGATATCAGATTTTTACGATGTGTTGATGGATGGCTTCGAGATCAAGACATTGTATAATCACACATACACACACATGTGTATGGTATTCAATTTCAGTAGAAGTTGGTTGCGGAAGAATTTGGAAGTGTGTATTGAATGGAGTTTAGGGAATGCCCAGTGAGGAATTTCTGATTTTTTTTTAATAAATTTTCATTCCAGTAGTTACTTCATTGGTCAGTCAAAAGTTAGAGACCGTATTTTCTACAAGTCGATGTAGATCTCTTGAAGCAAACTAGGAAAATTGAAGCATTCTAAAAAATTATAAAAATTTTGAAAAATTCTTTTGAGTTTTTTTTGTAAAATTTTCTACGAAACATTTCTATATACCCTTCATAGAACACCTTGATTTAAATAACACACTATAAATTTTTTAAACTTATTTTGAATGTATTTGTGATTTTTATTCGATTTGATTTGGTTTTGAATGGGCTTTAATCCACATTTAATTAAATATGTTTTTGTATTTTTTCTATAAGGAATTACTATTATTATTAATTTTAATTTACTTAGAAGCTTACATAATTTACACATAAACACTTTGCTTACTTTTTGTTGTTGTATTTCTTGCAATTAAGCAATTAAATTTAATTTACTTAATTAGTAGCTCTCAATACCTCTATACTTGTAGTAGTTACAATACCGTTAAGCAGCTGTAAATCAGTTATACATTTTTGTTAAATATTTCTTTGAATACAACTAATTGAAATATTTCTAAACACACTGAGATACGTTTTTGAACGAACAACATATTCTGCACAAACTTACAAATAGCCTTAGACAATAATAAAAAGGAAATTATAATTTACAAGGTAGCACGTCCATCCATCTGAACTGTATGTGGACCGAGACTTGATATGATTTGAAAAACAAAATTTACAAAAGCCGATTCAACGAGGCAGATTTATAACAGTTACAGCTGAATGTCAGTTATAACTCACGGAAAGTTGTTGTGTTGCATTCGCATAAAAAACAGTTTCTCCGCCACGCCCTCACAAAAGCAACAAAAACCGAATTTTTCAATTCTAATTAACTACTTAAACAATGCTAATAATAAATTACAATACAATAATTTAACGAACGCCTTTACTAGTTTGCGTATTCCGCGGCTTGCACCGTTGATTTCCCCATAATACTGATTTCGGCACACCAATGTCAATAACAACAAACAACAAAAAAATCGGATTTCTTGTGCCACTTTAATTGTGTGGACTGCGTGTTTGCGGTGGCATCGACATCGCCTGTTGTTGTTGTTGGGGCACTTGATAGGGGCTGAAGCGTTGGAACTGGCGTGGTCGCATATCGGGCGATGGCGAACCGCCCGACGAGGTGGATGATGGTGTCGATGCCGTCGGTGGTGGTGGTGGCGTGCGGTTGGCTGCCGCCGCTGCAGCGGCTGCCTGAGCTTGTGCCTGCGCTTGTGCTTGCGCCTGCACGGCGGCAGCTTGAGCGGCGGCCGCTTGCTGATTGGCGCTGGCCAGAAAGCCTGCCGTCAATTGGGGCCATTGCTGTTGGAACATGTGGAATGCGCCGAGTCCGGGCGGTGGTGGCGCCTGCTGTGCATACATTTGTGGCATCATCAGCTGAGCGTACGGCGAGTTCCCGCCGAACATTTGCAGATGCTGGCGGGCCTTCTCGAAAATCGCCATCGAGGTGGGATCGACACCTTGCTGTGCGGCGAATTGCTGCATCAGCGGGTCGGGGAAGAGACGCAGCGGTGAGCGTAGTTGCTGTTCGAGCAACAGAGCTTCCATGGGATCGCGATCGAAGTCGGTGAGACGTGACGAATCGCGGAAACCTTTGGCGAAGGGATTCGAGTCGATTTTCAGTTTGGTGATGAGCTGATTTTGGTATGCGGTGACGGCGGTGAAGACGGTCTCGGGAAACACGTAGGTTTTGTGGTCGAGTTCCTGCAATTCCTTGGGATTTGTGGGAATGCTTTGGCCATGACTGAGGCGCACCAAGTGAATGCGTGGTTGATAGCGGTGCATTGAGTTCAAAACAATCTGGAAGGAAAATCAAAAAAATAATGGAGAGTTAGTATTGTATTTGAGCAGAGAAAAACTGTAGACTTTTATAAGAGTGAAATGGTTGTTGTGCGGTTTTACTATTTTCAGTTGCTTGAGAGCGCGCATGCGCGTTAAACAAGACTCTGTGGCGTGTGTAGAGCTGAAAGCGCTTGTTGCAGAAACGCTCACTAGCAAATAAATAAAGCAAATAAAATGGTCGTTAGTTGAATGGGGGTTGCAGTCATCGCTTAAGACAGCAATGGCGCTTTATTTACTGAGTGTAATAGATTTTGGAATTCTCGTGCTGAAGTTCAGTAAATATTAAAGCATGTCTTCATTCGCTCACAATGCCTTAATGAAATGTTAATTAATTTGAATTTAAATTGCGATTTATTGAGTTCTTCAGAGAAATTATATCATTATTCAGCTATTTCTTTAATTGCAGTTTTTAGTTCAACGATAGCATTCTTATTACACCGTAACAGCGCAACAACAACTATTCATAGGTATATATATATATATATATTTCGATGTGATTCACCACAACAAAACCTCACCTGTCCATTCTTATCCATTTCATTATTAGTCAGTTTCACCTTCTCGAAGGAGATAACCTGTTTGCGCAACGCCTCACAGCTGAACGGGCTATCCGGATGCGCGTAGAGACGAGCTGGCGGTGCGGGATCAGCCTTGCCGGCGACCAGCCAAGCCGAGCGATGGTACGCATAGCGATAACGTTTCGAGTCCATCGGTATGATATCGAGTAGCACGGCGTAACGGTCGGCAGGTTGGATTTGTCGCAATGGACCGGAGAAGCTAACGCGTACAGTGGGGAACATCCGCCTAGAAAAAACAACAAACAAAATAAATAAGTAAAGAATTAATGAAACATGCACAATTATGAAAAATCGGTTTTGTGTAGAGAATATGATATACATACAGACATACATATATACATACACATACAAATTCACACAAAATATATGACTATGTTTTATAGCAGTGAAGTGCTGTGATTTTTATTACCGAGTAATGTATGAGTATTGAGCGCTACACCTAGCTTAGGTGCCGAGGCGATAAAATCGAAATGTGTGGGCAAAGTCGCCCAAGTCGCCGGCACCGCAGGTTGCCATGCTGTCTGTGAAAGGTCTAAACCACTATTGGTCTGGTCTGTGCCTGTTTGTCTGCGCGAAAATCCTTAATTTATGCCTTAAATCCTTTCCCCCTACGCACAGCTACACAAACGCTTCTACACTTGGCTTTGTTCGCGTTTTAGTCGCAGCTATCTTATTTGGATTTTCTCCATTCTCCATGGCTGCTTGGCCCTGTTTGTGTTTTCATTTGGCATTACACCTTTGTTTGCTGTAAACAAACTCAATTGAAGCATTTTTTCTACCAGCCACTTTTTTATTGTTGTTGTTGTACGTTCTTTGTGCACGATTTGTATTTGTTTGTGTCGTTTTGTCTGCCTTCACGCCACGAAGTCAATGACAACTAGCAAGTATCCTGCGGTTTTAATGGTCCTAATACCGCATACAAACACTTAGCTGCACAGCAGAGAAAGATAACAACAACAAAACCAACAAATATGACAACACGGTTGAGCTGATTTGCTGCCAGTGTATGAGTGTGTGTGTGTCTCTGCACTAGATGACATAACTAAAACTACAATAACAGCGAGAGATATACGGCAAGCGAGGTGTGGCACAGGGGATGAAGCAGTGAATTGAATGGGTGAATTCGTTACGGGACCGCCCTGATTGTTAGGTGTGATTTTTACAATATCATTAAATGTGTAAACGCAGGAAACAGAGCCAACACATTTGCATGACTCTCGTGTATGAGTGTGTGTGAGTGTGCCTCGAACTGCGTGTTGCCAATAAACAAGTTGCGTCGCAGTGTGCGCCTGCCGAAAGTGGCTGGTGGTGGTTGCCTCATAGAGTTTCATTCCTGCGCGGCTGCGGTTATCACATGCTCCGCTGGCCGCTGAAGCAGAGCAGAGCAGAGCAAGTTGCGTTGATTTTCGCTTCCTGCTTAACGCTCCTACTTGCCACACAAAAAAAAACGTTGTTGTTGTTGTGTACGTGTAACTGGTTTATGCATTGCGTGTGTGTGGTCAGCAAAGTAAAAAGAGAGTTCCATTTTATGACAGCACACAACTACTTGGACCTATAAAAATCGCACGACCGACCCCCTAGCGTCATTTGCTGTCTTCGGGAAATCAAAATGCAAAACACACGAATAAAGCAAAACCAAAAACAAAAGGAGCAAAGTGAAAATGTAAAGGAAAATAATGCGCAAATATTATGGCCTTAATGCTGGTGTGTTTGCTGTTGTTGTTGTTGACAATTGCAACGCCCTACGCATTCCACTAAGAGGCTCAGCGCATACTGGCCAATTATTTGTTCGGAAGATTGATTGTTTGAGACATGTAGGAGCCAGAGCCGACAGCTCGGCTTGTTCCACATTCTGACGTTTGTGTGTCACACCAACTGTTATCACCTTTTTAGACTAGACTGAGAGTCCTTTGTGTAGTAGAACCACACACATTTTCTAGGAAACATTATTTGCTGGTGTTTGCAACCTTTAATTGTCTTTTGTTGTTTTTATTAGTGGAAAATTGCAAAGAATTGGGTTTTCGATTCCAAATTACTCGGAAACATTTCTTTAATTGTGGCAGAAGTATAAATTGTTGCAAGAAGTAGCAGTTAGAAATATGTCTACCAATATTTTTGTCTGGAGTTTTGAAAAGAGAAATGTTGCAAGTTCATTACAGCGCCAACACATTAATTGCCGCACTAGCTATCACCTAATTATGCATAATTTACTGTTTCTCTACAGGCTTACAATTAAAGGTGACGGTTGCGAAGCGGTTTCTTACTCTGAGACATGGCTTTCTTCCCACCGCGCAAAAGTTGTACAAGAAATATGCTTTTAGCGCACCATTTACCACACAGCGGTGGGTCCTTTCGATAACTTTCCCGCCGTTAGCCGCTGTTATTTGCGCTCGTGTATTAATTTGAAAGAGAAAAGGATTAAAATGTGTTGCCACATGCAACGCCGCGCATTTCTTATTGTATTTTTCCTGTTATCCGTTGCCGTTAATCTACTCACATTACAAGGCAATTTGTTATAAAATAAAGCAAATAGGTGAATTGAAAATGCAGCAAACGAAATGAAATGAGAAAGAGTTTATTTCCCCCCGGAATTAGGAACCATTTGCCGCATACAACAAAAACACAACTAGTGGAGTGTTTATTGCCACAAACGCAACATGACGCTGGCGAGTGGCGAGTTGACTGAATTGTCGCCCGTTTGCAGCTTTACAGCAATTGTCAGCGTTGCAACGGTGATGGTGCCCCTGTGTTGCGGCTGTAAACCGCACTAATGCAGCATTTGCATGTTTACTCAAATAGTACATGCCACAGCAACGAACGCCAGTGCAACAATTTTTGTATATTAAATATATATGTAAGTATGTATGTATGTATGTATGTTTGTATAAGAACATATGTAAATGGCTTGGACTTTAGACAACCTGTATACATGCCTCCATGTACCAACTACACTAGTTCAGTTTTTCATAAAATTATGCTTTTAAACAATTCTTCTGGTGAACCTACCTGCCGGTTTTAGTGATAATCATCTCGGTGCCCAACTCATGGAAGCGATCCCACAATTCTTTTGTCTCCAAGTGACATTGCACCGGCTTCAGTTCATCACAGTTGCAGGAGCCGACGATTTTTGGCGTTTTCTGTACGGGTTCGGGTGTGAGGCGCTCCTCCGTGTCGGAGCCAGGCGATTGTGGCGGTGTGGAGCGTCCTTGACTGCTGGTTGTGCTGCTGTTCAGATGATGTTGGGATGAACTGCTGTTATTGTGATTGTGGCTATTGCTGTTGTTGTTATTGTGGTTGTGGCTATTACTATGACTGTTGTTGTGGTGTAGGCGACGCACTTTCGCTGGTGGTGCCTCCTCGGAGTCGCTGCAATCAACTACATCAACATCCACTTCATCCTCGACGGAGATGGGACCTGGAAAGGGGAAGGTAGAAAAATTAGAAATAAGTGGATGACGATAAAATGGTAAGCAGTTAAAAATAAATTTATTTATTTTCATAACACTTGAAAATTGAAGCATTGAGACACACCAGGTAAATTATATTTTTCTCTCACATACACACGTGCACACTCACACATGCCGAGTTGTATGTGTTCAAAATCAATGCAGCGTTAAGTAATGATTACTCGCATTTAATTACTTGGTAAATTGTCAAGTGTAGCAACATTTCAAGCCAAACTGCACTTGTTGCTGTCATACAAATTTCAATTATTTATAATTGTGCTAAATGCAGCGGCAACGGCCAACACAAAAACAACAATAAAAACAATAAAAAACACAACAACTGCATAGAAATGAAATAACATTAATTATAGCAGTAAAAACCAGCGTCAACAACAGCAGCAGTAAAAATAATATGACAACAACAACAAATACAACAAAAATTGTGTATGATAATTATTGTTTGCATTTTGTTTTTGCTTGCTGCAAAGTTGAATGTGTTTGTATGTGTGCGAGTGAGTTAAATGTGTTTCAAGTTTGTAGACGCAATTGCATGAAGATATTGTCCGCGTTGCGTAAATGCATAATGTTTTTGCTAATATTATAATAGAAGGTGTGAAGTTCATTAGAGCGCAAAAAACTGGAGACATGATTAAATTATGTTCAATGAAAGGCATTTCAGTTTTTTCTTTATCAATACAAGTGATTTCAATATTTTGCTTGTTGTTGTTGTCATAAATATTGTATAAATATTACGTTAACATTGTATTCATATTTTAATCTTAATATCATCCGGTTTATAATTTATTTATGTTTTTATGCAAATAATTTTTTTCAGAAAAAATAATTCTGTTTCTCAATTGAAGATTTAAGGTCTCGAACTAAATAAAATTATGTAAAAAATATTTCGAAATTCCCCAAATCTTTAATATTTTTATATTCTTAATTAATTTTTATTACATTAATTTTTATTGTCTTTTAAGTTTTATTCTTAAGCTTGTATTTCAACTAATAAAATTATGAGATTTCATAAGCAAATTTAAGAAATTTAAATTACAAATTAAAAAATGCTCACATTTTACACATTATTATACAATTCTAATTCTGCTTTCAAATCATTTGATGTCTCTTGCTTGGCGCCTCAAATTTGCTATAATTAGCGGACTAGTTATTGGGTTCAGAACGCACATATTATTATGTCTGAGCAATAAACGCAAAATTAAATATTTTTGATACCATTCACACACATGTGGTGCTAAATGTTTCTATATAAGAATATTTCATTTTTCCTCTTTTAATTCTGATATTCATTTAATTTAGATATTCATAATCATAACTTTTTATTGGCCCACTTTATCTTAACTAACTTGATTATCTTCGACTCAATTTCAGCTTTTCGAATGTTTAACGCATTATTTGAAATTTATTGCCGATTTGATTTTAACTTTTAATCAAAAGGTGTTAAAATGCTAAATGAGCTTGCGCGCTGCAATTAGCCAAGTCTGTTTGCAAGTAATTCGCATAAATTATACAATAATATTATTAATTATGAAGCTAATCAAGCGCTTGCATATATAATATACGAGCAACTTTAAACACATGTACAATATGCATATTTTATTGGGAATATAAACAAAACGCTGCCAAAACCGGCAGCTACAGCGCAACTCAAGAGTTCAGCGTTGAGCGCTTCCACCAAAGCATATGCCACAAATTAACGCAAACATTAACAGAATACTATATGCATAAATTTTTGTTTAAATGTTTGTATAACAAATAAATTATACGCAGACACATACACACATAAAAGCACAGAAGATCATTCGCCGATAGTAAACTTGATGAAATCAAAATGTATTTGCTGAGATGATTAGCATAATTATGGACTTTTGTCAGCTGCTTGTTTATGGCGCATTTTGTTGTATATACGAGCATGTGTCGCTGCTGAACTAATAATAAATAATGAAAAAAATAAAAAAAAATATTTTAATTGAAAAAATGCAAAACTCTTTCAAAGTTGAGCGTTAAAAACCGCAGCGTTTTTGTCCAGCATTTAACTACTGATTCTGAGCCATACACCACTCTAGCCGTTCATCTAAGAAGCAAGATCTAATGCCACTTGCCTATGCAACAACTACAAAAAAGTGCAACGGCGAGTCGCAGCGGCTCAATTGCAGCCACTGACCGTGCAGGTTAGCCACTTTTTGTTGTTGTTATTGTTGATTTTAGATGTGTGATTGACTGGCGGATATTAACACTTTGCAGCGTGTAAAATGTGCATTTGATTTCAATAAATGCTTTTTGCCATTAAATATTTCCAATGCCAATGATTAAATGTGGCAATATGTGCATTGGCGAGGCAAATTATTAAAATGCATTGAGTAAATATTGATTTTACAAGTTACTGTTTCTGTAACAGTGAATGAAGTGGTGACTGGTGGACTTTGATGGAATTAAATCTCCGGATTTAATCAAGGAGGATTTGAATTTAAATTTTTTGTCTGTGTTTAATGCTAATGATGTTTGGTGTTGAAGAGTGGTTAGCTTGAGTATTTAGTACCCTAATAGTTATAGGTCCTTCGTTCGAAAAAAGTTCTAGAATCTGACATGTCATCTGATAGACTCTTGGATTGGAAGAGACCCTGATTAGTTGAAATTTCTGTTATTTAGGAAGTAGTCTCGTGGGGTACTTGAACCTGGTATTAACCAAGTGGAAATCAGGCACGATTTTTTATTAATTTGAGAAATCGCCGTCGGCAATTCACTGATTAAGTTCAATAAATCTTCATAATTCTTATGATTACTTATATGAACTCATGGGGCAGGTACTCAAGGACTTTAATAGCGCCAATAAAAAGGCTCCAATTACATATTTGTATATATCTATTAGCTCAGATTTTTATAGTAATCGGATCGATAACGATTGAGACCTTAGCGAGCATTATAAAGCCTGTTAAGTTTAAAAAAGATTCTAAACCTATCATACTTCGACTGTCTTGGCTAATATAGACACTTTTCTTGCTAATATATTTATTTCCCTTATTTTTTTGTAAATTTTTATATTCTTCATTACTTACTTGCACTGCGCACGGAAGACTCCCGGCTGGAGGCGTCTTCCCTGGCCATTATCGCGGCTATGGAGAAGTCGGTCGCTGAACCGGCGGCATTTTTACTACCAGCCGTAGTTTGGGTCTGGCTGGGACTGTTGGCATTCGAATTAGCCACGGCCGCGGCAGCCGCAGCGGCGGCGGCAGCAGCAGCAGCAGCCGCATTGGGTACCGTTGGCGGCAATACACCGTTGCATAGGTATGGATGTGAGCCAACAAGCATTTTGGCAGCCTGGGCGTATGATGTGTGAGAAAAATTAATTTTGATGAAGTAGCGCTTAAAAGCGGCTGCCGGATTAGAAGTTTTTTCGTTTTTTGTTTTTGTGATAGATTTGTTAGTTTTTCAAATACTAACGGTGTATAACACTACTGGAGCACACTTGTTTTTGTGGATATCAGCACATCTTTATTAGTAAAACTATTCAATTATTTTACACTTCTTCACTGCACTTTGTAAATATTCTTATTTTTATTTTCGAACTGTTGTTTTGTCACAGTTTGTTCTTGTATTATTTGCTTGTGTTTAACATAATCTCGTGATCCCTGAGTTCACACTTTGAGACGCGTTCGACTGCTCCGGAGACGGTTTTCTACGCAACTACTTAACGTTTAAGCGCACAACAATTTACAGTTTTCCTACAAGCGACAAGAGCGAAAGCGGTAGGAAGCAGACTTGAGAATCGCTGTGTCAACGGCGACGGCGAATGCACGGTGTATGTGGAGCGACGAAAACGGGTGTGTGCACAATGAAAGGCAAACGACGACGAACTGACTTGCTTGTTGCGGCAAGGAAAGGTGCACAACTCGCCAGCACTCAGCAGCAGTCAGACAGGCCGTCAGCCACCACGGTACGGTGCGCCGTTGTTGTTGTTGCTGTTGGCGAATGGTGGCAGCCGCTGTGTGTAAACCAGTATGAGCAATGTATCTGGTAGGTTGAGCATTGAATTACACACGCACACGAACGCATGTGTGCTTAGGTAGCAATAACAAGAAAAATGCGGCAACAACAACAAACACTGTGCTGCTCAGCGGCATTGCCAGCACAGTGGTTAGAAAAAACGGAACATTGCTTACAAAAATGGGCTGAGAAAAGTGATGTGTGAGAAGAGGTAAGTTGTATGTGCGCAAGGAAGGTTAGAGCACATACGCCGACAACAACAACTCAAGTGGTTGTGTAGCAACAATGTGTGTTGCTTGCGTCGAGGGGTAGGTAGTTGGCCGTAAGTGGCTGTTGGTGCGAGCAGTGTGGTTGCCGAGACAAAGGCAGGCGTGACAACAAACGAGAGCCAAATAGGAGAGAACATAACTAAAGGGCGCTCTGAGTTGAACGAAATCCAATTCGAATTTTTGTGCTACGGAAGTTGTTTACTTGCCGCACTGGAAGCATGAGAGTGAGTAAAAAGTCCAGGAAAAAGAGTGGAAAATGTCGAGCTGCTTAGCCCGTAAGACAGAGTGAGAGCGTGCTATAGCTATATAGGGGACATTGAAATAGGAATGTTTGTTGTTAGTGTTGTATCTTCATCCTACATTTTTATCCGAGGTTTTATTCCTTTTCCAACAAGCCGCTGAGAGCGGAGCTCCGAAATGGCAAGTGTTGTTGGCGCGTGAGTGGGCTGTACCATACAACAAAACAACAATAAAAGAGTCTACGCAATTGAAGACGTCTCGCGTAAGCTTCAATGTACAACACATTGCCGTATGATTATGCGTTGATTGCTGGCTCTCTGCAGTTCGGCCGCATGAGCGATGAGTTTTCAGTGTCGCTGCCTGAAGTAATGGCGCAACATTTTTGTTTGAAGGGGGGAAGGTGGGGAGCATGGTGTGCAAACGGGTGGTGATTGCTTGCCTGTTCGTCATAATTCATTCACAATTAAAAATGTCGGCGCATTTTAACGATTGTTGGCCTCTCATTCGTCCGCACGGCAGCAGACATATTTTTTCCAAGCGATCGACTCGTTTCGCGGTGTGCAGAGAAAGCCAGCGAGTGTGAGTGAATGGAGTGAGCGAGTGATGTAGATTTTTTAAACTTTTTTTGGTGTTTGCTGAAAAAAGTCGTGCATTTATGAAGTGTAAACGTTTCGGTTGCGGTTTTTGAATATTATTTCAGCGCTCTTTTCTTCTCAAACCTCTGAAACAATATTTCACTCAAATTTCGCATTTTCTTGCAGCTCTGAGTTTTCGGTGTTCCACTGTGTTTCCAACATGTTCCTATGCAGCAATACATAGCGGTTTCTGAAAGATTGTTGTTATTTCCACTCGCGCCATATGTTGAGCGCAATTTCTATAATATAAATGTGGAAATATATTTGTTGGTGCTTTCTGAGGCCAACAGCGCCATTGTAGTAGCTTTTGCTCTATAATGAGTAGCGTTGTTGTATGCCTGACTAAATATTACAGCCGCTGGCGTTGTCGTCGCTGGCAAGCGAAGCGTAAAGTGTTCTGTGTGGATATGCGAGTGCGTGGCAAATTGTTTTTGCATTGCAATTATTGCTGTTGAAATGTTGCTGTTGACTCCTTTGTTGACGTTGTCAATATGTAAGCGTTAATATGCGTACTTACGTGCACGTATTTATTTACGTGTGACTCTTCTGATATGGAATTAAAGCATTTCTTTCGCATACTTGGGGAATTGCAATTATAATTTTAATGAAATAATACTTCTGAAGTATATTTAGACTAGGGTGATATTTAAAATGTATTTTTGCATTTTATATCTGTTGTTATTGCTACTTCATAGAGTGTGTGACAGACTTTTCAGAAAGAGGAATGCAATTTAAAGATAGGCCGATTACTTAAAGGAATGATATAAGAATTTTAGTGGGATTGCTAACAGGATATTGTCTGATTGGTAGACACGCTAGCAGACTGGGGTTATCATACAATGATTACTGTAGAAGCTGGCAAGAAGTAGAAGATGAAGAGACTGTGGTACGTCTTTAATGCGGATCCAAGACTTTTTGTATGAAAATATATACTATCGGTCGCGGTTTTCTCCATGATGTACCAGTTGCAAATATAAAACTTTTTGAATTGATTAACTTCGCAAGGTCTCTGAGTGGTACAGAAAGCACATAGTAGTGTAAGGGGATTCCAGTCCAAGTGGTTTCACAAGGTACCTCATAAAGGCCAAGGTGAGTCGTCCGATCTTCACTATACCCACCTACCTTATTTTCCTTGTCGTAAGTGAGATCATCTACGTAATATATAATAAACAATTTATTATTAAAAAATTATATAGTAATGCCTATGGTCGGTGTTTGAAATGTCACCAAATGATTACGAATTTGTTATCTACAAAATTTATGGAACATACAACAAGCATTTTCCATTTTCGCCTTTCGTGATCTTCAAAAGAGGTTTTGCTATTATAATTAAATTTCATTGTAGATTTTCGAAACAAAATTTTAGTACATAACCTTTGTTGAAATTATTTTTAATTATTCATCTAAATATATCTAAATATCTAAAGCCATTCTTTATATGATTTTAATTTATTTATTTATATTCATTATATATAATACTTGATTTCCTGCTTGAAATATGCAGCCAGTTGTTGTGTGGTCTCCCATGTTTTTGTTGTCAGTTCCTCTATCGCTGTGTTTGTCAACATAAATGCAAATTTAATACCGTTCAATAAATATACTACTATCTCTAATGTACCGCTCCGGCAAAAGAAAGCCGAAACAGAAATGAAAATGAAAATAAAAACAATACGCACTTAACAAATACTAAGCGCACTTAATTTATTAATTACCATCGATGGATAACACTTTGTTTCAGCCGCTCCGCTCCCGCCGCACCACTTGACAGTGCTAAATATCAAATGTTCCCCGACAACTGTCAACTGTCACCGGAACACGAGTTACGAACTGTCAGAGGAACAGTCGCACAAGTGGGTTTCGGCACTTTCTTTTTGACATATTTTCATTCTCCAATTAACAACAACGCTAATGTTTATCTTTCATGTAGGAAAACAAAAATCTCCTGCTTAACAAAGCAACAACAAGGACTTGTCAGCCACTTGATTGGGTGCTTCACAGCGGCATCAGTTGGAGTGAATAGAATAACAAGTGCAATAAATTAAAATATCGCACTGATGCCTAACACGACACTTGAGACCCAATTGTCGTTTATGCTGCAGCGCGGTTCTTCACTCCACCTTTGCTCCTCGAGATTTTGAGATTTTTCCCAGCCGGAGATTATTTGGCTGTGACATTTGGTGACAAACGCCGCCACTGCTTTGGCAGCCTCCTTGTCTAAGCGCACATACTCGTACAAGGCGGAGAGTGCCCGCGAACACACACGTTGAAGTGTCAAAGTGACATTTGTACACCCAACAGGCAACGGGGGGTTATGCGTTTGACACAAGGCAACGTGTTAGGGAAGAACAGCGCAATGCTCGGCGATTGTGTGTAGAAAGTCGGTGGACTGCAAAGAAAGTCAAATGCATATGTGTGAATGTACAGATGTAAGTATGTAAGCGCGCTTGTGCTCACTCGAGAAGTGGCAGCTCAAGCGGATTTGAGGCAATCAATTGGAGAAAAGTGTCAAATTACAAAAATCACACGCACTTAAGGGAGCTGCGTAAGAGCTGGAGAAAAAATGAAAAAATAACAACAACTGAATATATAAGAAAAACGGCGAAATGAGGAAAGTAATGCCGCTGATCCGACGGGTCAAAAATTGAGAGAAAACCAACTGACAAGTCGTAGGTTATGGCCCAAGTCAAAAATCCCCACAAATTGGCTCTTTTGACAAGCGAAGACGTTGAATTTTTGAACGCAGAATTGTGGTTCACGCTTCTTGGGTGAGGAGTTTGACGAACTGTCAGTAGATTAACGGTTTTTTAATTTCTGGGGGTCTTAAACTTTATATTAATTGGTGTGACATAGGTTTCGCGAAGGTGACTATTGCAGAAGTCGAAAAAAAACGATTATAATTCACAAAATTATTGAACCATGAGATTGACAAGTAAAAACTTCTTTATTCAGTTATTCTCTCCATGTTTTATGACAAATCTTATTTTTTTTATCTTAGCCTTAACATTATCGAACTCTGTCCCATTCTTTTTACAATGACCAACAATTGCAATCGAATTCGATAAGGATCTTCAGAGAGAAAGAGAGAGAGAGAAAGCTGTGGGTAAAAAAACATGGGATCTGTGATCAAATGAGGATATCCAAGTGATGTTTTTTTGTAATTATATAATGCATAACCTTATATTTTGGGAAGAAACTTAAAAAACTCAGAATTATAGAAATATTGCTTCTGCGGTTTTAGGGTGTTATTGGATTAATATAATATATAGAATTTTTTCTACAAAACTTTTGATCTTCTATTACGTGGCATGATGACATCTGACGCCATTACAAGCTTCGTCACGCTGAATGCGTTAAAGTGTGTGTTAGGCGAAGAAGGAGGCGTCACAGTATTCGGCAGCCATATAAACGCAAATGTTCTAATCATAATGTTTAAACATATGAAAGCTTGTGTGTATTTGCATTTAAATAAAAGGTAAACATATGCAGGATGTTGTTGATAATGAGCACGCAAAGGCCGTTCGCTACACGATAGCCACGTTGGACATGCTTGCCACGCCATGTTGCAACACACATACTCTTGTACAGGTGTGGTGCCACACATAAGCATATATGACTTATATATATCATCATACATGATAAGATACATATAGCCGCTGTTGTGGACACGCAAATACACTTGTATGGCGGCTTGCCACACATCGTGTGACAACTTTTCGTTCGACTATGGGAGAGCTGAATGCGAGCGTGAACGCTTTGCGGGGATGGCAAATTGCATTTCATTTACTTTTCGGTTGCGTTTTATTTATTTTACATATGTACGAGTATACATATATGTATCTATGTATATGGCTTCATGCATGCAATGGCTGTGACCACATTTAGGAACGTTAAAAAACGCTAGTAATTATTCAAAATTACGGGCATTTGCATGTTATACTGGAGGCGGCGCGCCTATTCCTTCAAACACAGACACGTGTATGCATGTAGTATGTGAGTGTGTGTATGTATGTACAGTGGGCGAAATGGCGCGTTTTGGGTGGGGAGCGGTGTATATATGTTGCATTGCGGTGGGTAATTACTCGCAAATGGGCGTTGCATGTGGACGTGTTGGATGCGTTGGTTGGTGCTATGATTGCTGTTAAAATTGTGTTGTTGCTGTTGGTGTAGTTGTGGTTGAATAGCTGTTGGTACTTAAAAATAATTGTTAATGCGCCACAATAAACAAATAATAAAAATGCCAACATGTAAACGCCATTATGCATATATTGGGACAGACATGCACGCGCATACATACATATGTACATATGAACATGATCTTATATATTTACATATATATGCATATGGCTATATACACGCGTTTATCCATATACATATGACAGCATTTGAGTGATTGTCACAAGTTCGTATGTATGTATGTCAATCTTTACCGTTATATTTTACACAAAATATATTCACTTAGTTCAAACATAACATAAACATAATGCATATGCGCTTGTTGTATATAGTGGACGTGTTTATTATATTGGTTTTTGATGCGGTTCTCTGACCGCCAACAAATTCTATGTAATTTGTTAGTAAATTACTGACAGCTGTCAATTGTTACTATTCACACATAAAGACACATGTGACATATATATTTTGAAAGTTACATTTGTAACGGTTAATTGCCATTAAGTAATTTTTTTAGGTGAATATAATCGTTGCATTTATTTAATGAAAGGACTCGCATATTATTTAGATGATAATTATTGCCATCGGGAAAGATGGATAGATTTGAGCTTCGGGATTATGAAAGCCAGATAAAAGAAAAAAATTGGTCATCTTTCAGAGAAAGATTAAATTCAAGTTTCTCATCATTAACTCATTAATCTCGAAACTGAAAATGTGGATGTATATCTGATTTTTGGGTTCTTAAATAAAAAGAAAATTTGATAAAAAGCTTTGGCTATAATTGACTTTGATAAAGAGAGGAAAATAATATTGTTTTTGGATATGTGATCACGCTTATGTAGATATATTTATTAAAAAAAAAAACAAAGCAATTGCCTTTATTATAATATTAATGCCTAGATTCTATGTAGTCCATTTCAAGTGAGTCAAGTACCGTAGCACTTGTTAAAATCTCCGGAAGTGCGTGAAGTGTTTTATAGACTTGCCTGCATTTACACAATTTTGATAACTCCAAATTGTATATTTTCTATACAAAAATTCACTTCCGTTTGAGTATTTTAAGCAGCATTTTGCGGTTAAGTAGCACGTGGCAGGAAGAAACGTAGATGATTCACTAGATAAATTTACTATTTTAGAAGACATGAATGCAATTCAGTGCTTTATGTGAATAATATACACACACACATATAACTATAAATGGAACGTTTTCAATATTTAAAATTTATTGATTTTTTTGGTTAGATTTTTTTGCATCATGCGTTGGCATTTTGGCTGCACTGCTGCTGTCGCTCAGTTTGCTTTGGCCAAACTCATTTTGAGTAAATCACCTTAAAAGTCGATTTTGAAAAGCCATTTCACCGATACATTTGATTTGTTGTTTGGCCATTTAGTTGCCTTTCGGCGCGGCCATCAAGCAAATAGCCCTCCTGCCAGCCGGTGCAGCATGAGTCCACACTGCCGTTGTTGTACCGCGCAGTCAGTCTGTCTGTCTGTCAGTGAGTGTGTGTGTGTTGGCTTTGTTTGATTGCTGTACAATGCGACGCATGTGACGCCTATGTGCATTTGGCCTGTGCCTGCATATTGCACGCTGTTATTGTTGCTGTTAGTGTTGTTGTCATGTTTGTCAAATGTCATTCGTAGCAGTTGTCCTTTCTTCTGATTGTTTGACATTTTTTCGCTGCTGCACGCCAATGCTCGTTGCATTGATAATGCTAGGTTTTCATTGTTACTGCTGTTGTTGGTGTTGTTATTGCTATAGTTGTGGCATGACACTGTACAAATATTAATTTATTATCTGCCTTTGCAAATATTTACAAAATATTTCCGTTTTTCGACTGCGTTGTAAACGCCTTCCCTGGACATTAATTTTAATCTTTCGGCCCAACATTCAGCGGGAAATTGAGGTTATGGCGAACGCGACATGAAATTGCTGCGCTTGTAATAGGTTAGATTAATTCTATCACTAAAGGAATGACTTGAGGAACTAAAATGGTAATTTTATTTACTATTTTTCAGTTGCCTACGTAAGAGTACATGTTTCAAGGATAATTTTAAGTTTTTTTATCCGATATACATATATTAGTAATTGTACGAGTCGTGTTAAAAAAATATCGAGAAATTTTGTCTTTTGAAACGGTAATGTTTTCGCCTTCAATATAATTCCCATTCAATATAATACACAAACATAATAACAACAAACAGTCAGCGCACTCGCGTCTTGGCTCCCACGTCACTGTTGACAGTCATAACTTTGAAGTTGTAGATAATTTCGTTTATCTGGGAACCAGCATTAACAACACCAACAATGTCAGCCTTGAAATCCAACGCAGAATCACTCTTGCCAACAGGTGCTACTTTGGACTGAGTAGGCAATTGAAAAGTAAAGTCCTCTCTCGACGAACCAAAATCAAACTCTATAAGTCGCTCATTATTCCCGTCCTGATGTATGGCGCTGAAGCGTGGACGATGACAACATCCGATGAGACGACTCTTGGGGTTTTCGAGAGAAAGGTTTTGCGCAAGATTTATGGTCCTCTAAACATTGGCAACGGCGAATACCGCAGACGATGGAACGATGAGCTGTACGATTTATACGACGACATTGACATAGTTCAGCGAATAAAAAGACAGCGGCTACGCTGGCTAGGTCATGTTGTACGGATGGAAGAAAACAATCCAGCTCTGAAAGTATTCGATGCAGTACCCGCTGGAGGAAGCCGCGGAAGAGGACGACCTCCACTCCGGTGGAAAGACCAAGTGCAAAGTGACCTGGCTTCACTTGGTGTTTCCAGTTGGCGCCAAAAAGCAAAAAGGAGGAATGAGTGGCGCGCTCTGGTGGATTCGGCTATAATCGCTTAAAGCGGTTCCTACGCCAAATATATATATATAATATAATACACTTCAGCCTGCTGAGCGCTTCTTCCAATCGTCGAAACTCTTCACAAATTCGATTTTTGGGATATCCTTTGACTCTTTGAATCGTATGTTTGTAAAATGACGGTCATTTAAGGTTCTCTTTATTTTTGGAAATAGGAAAAAGCCACACGGAATCATATCTGTCGAATATTTTTAATATTAAAATTCCCGTTATTTTTTGAACACATAACGTACTTAATTAAATTATATGTATATGTTGAAATTGAAATGCTATTTCATGCCTATAAAATATTATATAAATGTGTATATACATACATAAATGTATTTCTCACACACGACATAACTTCCACCACACATTATTAAACATATTTTTTAACATTTCCTTATAAAAAAAGAAAAAGGCCGCCTTTGCAACATGTGTCAAGTCGTCATAAATCCTAGTGCTGCTGCAGGCCCACCAACAATTCCATAGCATTTTCAATTTTTCAAATCACGCATCGTTTAAGTTGTGATTTATGCGGCAAAACACATTCAAACCCCCCGAAAATTTGACAAAAACAAGAGTTCCTTCGTTGACTTCGCATTTAGGAAATTGTTAATGAGTCAAATTACAAATGTATATTGAAAAAAAAAGAAATAAAAAAAAAACAGTTCGAAACAAGTCAATGTGTGCCATAGACAAATGGACGGACATACCTTCATATGCAGTGAGCCCTCGAGGCTGCGGCTGTTGCAGTTCAGATTTCAATTTCGCGCCTCTCCGTGTGCAACACATCGCTTTCGATCGGTTGCATTGTTGAGTCCTGCTATTAGAGGACTGTATAAGAATGCATACCTAGTCACATACATACATACATATATATGTATATATGTGCGTTTGTAAGTGGATTGCATGACTTTAGTGGCGTGAGCTGCTGCTTTTGGTGCAAAGGTGTGACATTTGTTGCATTTGTTGTATGCGAGCGTTTGACATTTTCGCGTTGTTTCTCGCTTTTGTAGTGTCTTCTAGTGAGACAAAGCTGCAGGGCGCTGCGGTTTACATACCTTCGCCGCCATTCAATTGTCTGTTTGTTTGACTTCTCTACTGTTTGTTCGTTTATTTTTTTTCCCATTCAGAGTTTATGACTTTGGAAGATTTATGCACCACAAAGTCGGTTAATGCCCCGCAATACTTAGAAGTACTCGGTTTTCGCTCGCATTCCGACTGCGGTTTCGGAAAAGTCACTTCTCAATGTCCTTTGGAGGACACATTAGCCATTTTCGTCTTTGTTGCTTGGCGCTATTGTGGTTGATGAACCCGTAACCGTAACCACAACTGTGGGAAGCCCAGAAGACCTTTGAGCTGCGCTAAAGTACTTCTGCAAAAAATTGTTGGAATTAAAGGTATTTCAAAATATTGTTCAAAAATTCTTATAACTTGATATTTTTTTCTTTTCATGGTTTCAGAGTTTAGTTTGATTTCTATATTTTTTAAGCGATCCAGCCAAGTTTAGGCAACACCTACAAGAATGTAGAGTAATATTACACGACTTCTCGCCTTGAGGTATTTCATGTGGATAATATTACAGTTTAAAGGCATCCTTTGATCCTACGCGCTTGCACTTGGCCACCATTTAAAAGTGTGGTTTCCCAATGTGTCGGCGAGGTGTCAATTAGGACACCCTGTGCCACCAGCAATCAGCCTTTTAAGCTGGCAATCCACGTGCAGCTGCAACGCCCTTCAGAAACACGAACGCTATGTGCAAATTATTCTCGTCCTTTCACAGTTTTCCATCGCTTTTTGGTGCAACATCTTAAGGACCGCCTGCACTTCCTGTGGCGCACGTGTTGCACCCACCGCCGCTTGCGAAAGTCAAATTAGCTCGATGTGTTGCACAGCACAGTTTCGCACTCTGTAATTAAAATTGCCGAAAACCCAACTCAGCGGTCTGCCGAAGAATTGAGTTTTTAACTAAATTCTCTTTTCCTGTCTAATACAACAACTACAACTCGGTTGTGCCACCAACAGCGCCCACTGGCTGATTGGAGGTGTTGGCATTGCGGCAGCCTTTTGACACCCGTACGCCGAGCGGTCACTTTGGTTTTTCGCTTGCGTGGTGAGGCGAAATATAAGCGGACCTAAGAAAGCAATTAAGTAAATAATCCTTGTGAAATACCTAGCCGAGCATTCGTCCTTTTTTTACGAAATAATTAATATTGGTATCTCTCTGCCTCGCCTTCACAACAATTTCACTTTCATGATTGTATAACGCTTACACTGGTGACTTGGTGGCACCGTAGTGCGTTGTGTTGTTTAGAGGTGTTAGCACAGGTGCCTTAATTGCAGTGTAGAGTGTAGGCGTAACCTCAATTGTAGGGTATTTTCTTTGGACTTCCGTGCATCAGAAGCATCCCTAACACTATCATAGGTACAAGAACGCCTTGATATTTGATTAATTAAGTTTAGTTTAAAGAATCGAATAAAATGATTTCCTTAAAATGCCAGCCTTCAGCAACTTTTCACACTCTTCATCAGCCTCTTTCTCCCTCTAGCGCTTCCTTACACACACACACACACACGAAAACACGCAGCCCAACTGCCAATCCTTCTAATCCGCATAAATTGACTTTTCGTGCCACAAAGTCAACAAACTGCCACACTGATGCGAACAATAGCGGATTTCTTTTGTTTGGCATTTTGTTGCCTTTGTGGTGAGCGCGTACCAAAGATGACGGATGCAGGCACTCAAATGCTACATCCTTGACAAAGTGGTGTGTTTGTGTGTGTTCGGCATTTCGCTCTAAATTGTATTTAAATTCCTTGATACACATTTGACGTTTTCTTCCGCCATTCGATGGCACCAGGTAAGCTCTCTAAGGCACTGTAGCATCTGCCAAATGACAGATCAGCCAACCACATAATGCAATCAAGCAGCTCTTATTTGATGGCGAAGGACCTCCCTGATACTCGTCTGATTGCATGCGATAGATCATTCGGCTGGCAACAATAGTCTCGTAATTTGAATTCTTCATGCCAATACAATTTCCATGGTGGTCCAGATATGCCCTTGTTCTTTGTGTGTGTTGCACTGACGTGTTTTGCCAACAGGCTCATTAAAAATTCATATTTATTTCATGTTCATTGCATGGCTGACAGCAAAGGAATGTCGAGCAGGAATGTGTTTTCTCAGGAACTGTGGAGAATGCAGCGTGGAAATAAGTGAGATTGTATTTAGATTTGTTGGAACATACAGGACACGTGTATGCTTGTACTTTTATTAATATAAAATTCTTAGTTTTATGTTGGAAAAGAGGTTTCTTAAGATTTTTATGAAGTACTGGAATTTTTGTTATTTACTCTACAATATGGATCTTCTTTTAGTCAGATTCGAATACCACAGAAGCTGCATTTTGAACCCAAATCGCAAAATTTGTTATTTAAATTTCAAGAATTATCGATCCGTTCCGAAATTAGATTTCCAAAAGTGAGGGCGTTGTTTGAAGACACATAAATCACTTAAGCAACAAAGCAGATCCACCCATGAAATGTGGCAAAAATCTTCGACGTGCAGCTTGAAGGATCTGCCGAAAACAAATGAAGTGTGTGAATGAAAATGTGTAAAAGAGTTATGAATTGGCCATTTAAGCGGTTTAAATGTCAAATCCGAGAGCATCCGAGCGTATGTTGGTATATATGTAGCGGAGCGCACAACCGCCGGGTGGTCGCATCGGTATCCTGCGGTATTATCCTTTACGCCGTGTTTGTGTGTGTGTTTGCTTGAGAGCCTAACGTGTGACGCCTTTTCGTTACGCCTTTACGTGGCGTGAAATGCCCTCAAAGAGGAGAGCGAAGTGAGTATACGAGTTTTAAGTTACGTTTGGCTTTGCGTAATATTGCATAATTCGAAATGAACGCCGGCCGCAGGCGAGAAGGTGTTACCCTAAAAGCGGCAATGTGTGTGGTCCTTGCAACATAAGCTCGAAGCGGTTACTTGCATATTGCATTTAATTTTGGTGGGCATACCGAGAGTCGAGTATGCAGATATGACGGCGCAGGAATAAGGGCTCACAAAGTAGGAAGCGTTGGAAATTTGAGGCGTCAACAGTGAAAATCCGCTTATAACAGTTTTGCAGCAGTTGCTGCTGTGCGCCACAACAACATCAACACACTCACATGAAATGAGATCGAGTGACGCGGTATTGCTTAATTAACGGTATATAGCGCATATTGCGGCGAAATATTAAAGTCACTTGAGCGGAAAGGATTTTCGAAAAGTGTCCATTTCACTCTTTCTTCCTCATCGCATTTCTAAATACTTTTTGTAGTTGAATACTCAATTCTTAAATTAAAGGAGAGCTCCTTCCATTAACCTCGTTTACTGGCATAGCGTGACTTCTGCGTTTCCTCAGCTCCGGCATTTGGTTAGACGATTCACTTGTAATTGCTGCGGCACTCATTAAATGCTTGTTGTTAGTGTTCAATTCATTTGCCAGATGACAGCACGCGCTACATTTGTCAGTATCCATCAAATTCAACCAGAAGCACTTTTGGATGTTGTACAATAATTTGCTCGCTTTCTTGACCTTATGTTGCAGCAACACGCACTCCATGCAACGCATGAGTATGAGGCACGAAACCTTGGATTGTGCGTCGCTTTGAAAAAAAAAAAGCAATTTAACATTGAATTGTACCAAAGTACCGTTCAAAAAAGTATTCCATAGCCTTGCCACTAATATTCCGCCGCCTTCTGTGCTTTTTGTTGCAATCAGGAATTAACATTTCGTCCACACCAAATGCTGCTCGATTTGACTAAAAAATGTATTGAATGTTTGGCTCACCACCAGTTTTTCAGCGTGCGGCTTTCGAATGCTATTAGCGTAATTAGATCTTTTCGTCCTTCCTTGTTTGTTTCTGTTTCCAATTACTCTCCTGTTAGTTCTCGCGATTGGTTGGTTATTCGTTTTACTCTGAATGGAATGTTGTTCAGTGCAATTTTCAAAGCAAACGAGATACAGTAGTTACTAGATAAAGTTAACATTCGGTAGAAATCAGTTTTAGAGGACTCTCTATGATTAATTTGGAAGTTTCTAGGGTTCTATTAGTTTCAAGGTAACTCTAGAAGTGTTTTGAATATCTTGATTATTTAAAATTAATATTGTATTGGTAAAGTTATCAGATATTGTTTTACTCTGTCTCTCTGTGAAAGAAATCGCCTCCATTTTAATTGCCAAGCTTTGGTAATATTCTGTGATCCAAGTTCCCAAATTTAAGGATCAATCGCTACTTCTTCTATCAGTGAAATACTGTTCCCACAAACTCACTTGATGAAAAGCCAACACTAAGTGGCAAATATCCTGACTAGCTGCATTACTCGCCTTTTCAATAGTGGAACCTCAAACCATCAAATGGTGAGTGTGAAGCCGCCGCTACTAATTTGCGCTCGTAATTTCTTCTACACTTAAATTGTTACCGTTATACAACGTCTATGTGTGTGTGAGTGTGTGACATGATGGTTATTGTTTTCTGATGGAACGTGAGCAATTTGTTTACAATCAGCATAATTGCTTGGCGGTTCTTACAACACTTCAATGCGGCTCGTTAGTCGTCGCTTTGTCGCTTGCTCGTGTGGGGGAGTTCATTTTGTTTTAATTCTTCCCATGGGTGTAGTAGTTCACCTATCGTACACGCACCTCGAGTGAACATTTCATTTAATTCCTATTTTTGGTGCTGACGATGGTTTTGGTGGTGGTGATGTACGCGTACTTAGCCACTGCCGTTAGCTCATTTTGTTGTTGTCGTAATTAACTAAAATGATTAAGCGATGTGCAGCGGTCTAATGGCGAGCCAAGTAAGTTGCTGTAATTACATTAACTTATGTCAGCAGACGCTCTACGGCGATCGATTCGATTTTTCAATACAACAAAATGGGTTCACGTACAGTATAGGAGACTGAATATGATTATTTTCAAATTAACCTCAACTGCTCTTGTTCTAACACAATTTTCGTTAATTCAATGCATCTGATGTGTGTTTTGCTGTTTCGGTAAATTTCACCAATCAATCATAATAAACGCGCTCATCAACGCACACACGCTCAGACCACCACAAATCCACAAACAACATGTTGGATGAACGCTAATCTTTTACACTCAAAGATATATAAATAAAAGCATGAAATGGAATAACAGTTTCAATTATCTATATCCAAATATTTTGTAAATATTTTTTGCGGCATACTCTGCGGACTCATACGTCCCTCTCTCTTTGTAGATCGAATATGCTTTGTCAATATATATACACACATATGTATGTACATATGTAATTAAACAATGATCGATCTAATTGCGATTCGCCAATGTATTTAACTACCGTAAAAAAGCAACAACAATGACATGAGCAGATCACTTAGTGCAGTTTCACACAAAAACTAATTAAATTAAAATCAGAGTGACGGACGGACGCACAGAAAAGGAGAAACGTTCGCAGTGACACTGATTGATCTACCGTTACTACTCTCATACAAACAGATATACATTTGTCTAATGTGCTTGATTTGCGCTCTATTGTTTGTAAGCAAATGTAAGAAGGATCTTCGACCACAGCATCCATAAACTGTACAATGGCAGCATTCTTTTCTATTTGTTTATATTTGATTTCAGTTTTTTATTGTTTCTTCGTTTGATGCTTGTCAGTTTGACAAAAATGTGTCATATTATTATTGTGCGATTTATGATCGATTGACAGCCATGAAAACCATATAGAAATCTGACTATTATAAGGAAGATCAAAGGCAGCTTGAAACAACGTGTGGGATCAGTGAGAATGGATTATTAGTGGAAAAGAAAAATATATTTCTAACTCTGGTATACTTCTGAGTACAAGAATAGGTTTATAGTTGAAATATATTATTTGCCGAAGTCAGATTTCTTGTTACAATATACAGTGTGAATGAAATGTTTAGGCGTTCCCGAGTATCAACATCCATTTTGGATTATCGGAGTTAAGTCTTCTTAATGTGGCAGTAAACAAAATCAACAAACTAAACAGTGATCCAGCGATTAACGTCTAGTAATAAGGAATGTTAATTAAGAGAAGGATCTTACGTAAGGAACGTAATATTATATTATGTTTAGATACGTATAAATTGAAAAATTTGGTATTGATCTTGATAGAACCATTCTTCCTTTGTATATAAACTGGCAATAGAGATCCCTTAAGGGTTTAGGGTTAGTCGGAGACACGAAAAAATTAGAATTTTCAGTAATTTTTTTTGCTATTAAATCATGTTATTTTACAATAGTAATAATATACAATGTTTTGACAATGAAAGTCACGGAAATTTGAAAAAAAATTAAAATTTCCAAAGTTATAGCTGTCTGTGTTGACCCAGTTTCAAGAAAAAGGTCCTTGCAGTGACAATCATAAGTTCTTGGAGATTCATCTAAAATCAATCGGATAAAAAAATTAGTTTTATAAATAGATAATACTGGGCCTGATCCGAAGCTTTTTTTTCAAAAATTAACAAAATAGCGGCCTCAGGAATTTTTTTTTTTAGATTTTCTGGAAAAAATCAACAGTTAATTGGTCTTAAAAAATCGAAATTATTAAAAAAAAAATCCTTCGGATCAGGCTTGAGTTTATTATGTATTTTAAAAGCTGTATGAATTTCATTCAAATCTACTGGGCGGTTATCGAGTTACAGTTGTCACCAGTTCAAAAAACATAGTTTTGAGATAAACGCATTTAAAGTTTGACACTAGTGTGTTGGAGTGCCTGGGCGCTCTTTGTTATTTGTTGAATAACTCGAAAAGTAATTATCGGATCGACTTTTCAGAGAATATTTTTAAGATTTTGCTCTTAATGAAAATGTAAAAAAAATTGATTTTTTGAAAATCCTGACTATCCCTAACCCCTTAAGTTTTTTTGATTCAACTGCCATCTATTGTCATACTTTTAGAAAGATATCTCCATGCTCTAGTTCACTTTATGAATTTTTTTAAATATAAATATTTTTACTAAAATATTTCTTAAAAAATAAAGAAAATTACTATTTTTTATAAACTGTATCATTTCTTCATATGTTTTAGAAACCCATAACATATAGAGTCCCATGTATACACATATAAACCATGGAAACTCCTTCCCCATTCAACAACAAAGCAATTCCCTCAGCTCAACTCAGTGCGCGGCAATTAAAAGGAATTTGGCTGCAATAAAAGCGAAACTTACGAAAATTGTCATAAAATTTCCAATTAAACGCCACACACGCACTTTCGGCTGATAATCGCAACACCACGCTGAACGGTGAATATGCTAACAAAGTCATATGGATATTTTATTACACGCGGTGGCATATGTGAATTATAGTCCCAAACCCACAATCACCTTCTCATACATATACACTATATACTATATATGTATAAACTGTGAGTTGTGGCGGCACGAAGTGGCAACATATTTTGTCAACTAAAAATAACGTATGCGCCACCGACTGCCGCCGAGATTGCCTCGCCCGATTGTGTGGCGGCGGGCGGGAGTAATCCCTAACCGCAACCAATATGATTTGCCGCCGCTGATCCACAAAGGAAGCGTCCGGAAGGTTAAAGTGTGACTTCATATATGAGAACTCAACGAGTCGACGGCTTATTTGATTGGCTTTGTGTTGCCACATAGCACAAATATGTGGATATGTATGCTCTGCTGTGAATCTGTGAAACGTCAGTTGGCGCGTGTTCCAGACATTCACATCTCTCTTCTGCTCTTTTGTTGTTTTGTTGTTGTGTGTAAATATGAGTAATGTGCACCTTATGCTTCCACTGCCATCAAAGCGCTTACTGCTTCCGCTAACCACATCACCTCCTCCGCTGAAGAAGCTGCCATGGCTGATGCGATTAAAAGGAGCTCATTTAATGACTCAAGACTACAAATTTCATAAACAACACTTTCGTAACAAAAAGGGGTGTTTGTTTATGATCTGTTCAATCTACCTTCACCTTCCTCCCCACATGCCGCTAACGCTTTACCGAATTAGTGCGTTGGCAATTGGCAACTGACAGCTGGTATAGCAGCCATATGCGACGATATGAGCCGCAGCGGGTTGATTTTGTTGAGTTTTGAGTTTAAATTCGTTAGGGTTACTTAGATTTCGTTGATGTGGTCTATTAAGCTTCGCTTCCCCCTCTGTATGCCTCAATTAGATTGCTTTGCGACCATAAGTGAGCACAGTGAGCGAGTTAAAGAGCGTTGCAGAGAAATCAAAATATTTTGATGGCATAATTTACACGCTCGGAATGGGATTAAAGTTGATTTTATGATGGAAAAGGATTTAAGCGCAAGCGACTTCTGATGTTATCGATAGAGGGGTTTCTAGCGTGAATTTCCGCTTTAGAGATCAACTTATACGGCAGTAGTGTAGGTGAGTTTGTGCAGAATTTGGATTAACTTGGCCTGTGTCATGTGGTTTTACTCGAAAAAAGAATACTAAGATAGTTTCTCTATCTAAAGTATCTTTAAACATTGTTCCACGAGGGGTTAGTGCCAAAATTTTGAGTTGAGAAATATAACGGACTCCATACTGTTTTCAAATCGCCAGCCTAAATAAAATAAATGGTATTATTTTTGGAGACGATTTCCAAAGTTTGCTCTTTATAAAGAGTCAGCTGGAATTTAACTAAACTAACCTATAAGTTATGCAATTTTTTCCAAGAATTTATTATTTCTCGAAGTTAAAAAAGTTTTGGCTTAAAGTATTTTATTTCAATGAATTTTTCTAATTTTGTAAACAGTTATATTTATTTTGTAATATAATATTAAGGAGATCCAATATCACCAAGGTATTACCTAACACACAGCTTAAGTAAATCTCGAACTCCACAACTTTTTCAAAACGTTTTAAATTCCATCCATAAATCGTTTTTTGTTTTTGTTTCCGCAACTGTCCTCATATTAGCCAGTGCCGTTGTGAGCGAGCAGAGTAACCAGCAGCCTGCTTAAAATTCCGTTAGCATCGTTTCACAACTTCCCAACTTCTAAGTGTTCCACACACAAAAATCGAGAAAAAGCGAAAAAGGAAAAGCTTGATGATAAGAAAAAACGTCGATGAAGTTTAGCAACAAAATAAATGCAACACACACACACACAAACAGAGCAACTTGTAAGGCTGCCAGCAAGTGAGACAGATGGAAAATAAATGAGAATACTCAACGCTCGTTCACACGAACGCTCACGGCATTCGAAAGGAGCTGTTGAAGTGGCGAATTTTCGCAAGCAATGCTCGTGTCACCACTGCACACCAGCACAGGCCGCCAGGCAGCATCCACTGTCGCCCCATCCACTTTGCCGACAGAGCGAAGGAGAAGTGAAGTGAGATGGGCGTAGAGATAAGGCGGATAATTTCGAAATCAACGAGTTAAATGCATGAAAATATATGTAAAAGCATGGCTATGAGTTTGAGCGCCTTCAGGTATGCTTTCAAATATGTACTTATGTATATATACAAAGGACGCTATATAGATTGGGCGTGTGTTTGTGTGTGTGTGTGGACATCGAAGAAAACGCTGTGCACTATGAGCACGCTGAGGACGACCGTGTCTGCAATACCGTTACTTACAACAAAACCCAGACAAGTGTCAACACATACTTGGCCATTATACGAGGTGTGTACAAATTCACATTTATATACCAACACAAATGAAAAGACGGCTCTCGAGTTCACCGATTCCAGATGCATGTGTGTGTGTGGAGGTAAAATAATTTGTTTTAAGTTCTTTATTGGTTCGTGGCATCTCTATGAATTAAAAGCATATTCTCAAATGATAACGGTAAAAGTTAAACGTACGAATTCAAGGAGCGGACATTTTGAAAATCGAATGGTTTCTACTTAGAAAGTGGACTTGTGATTTTATTTTATTATAACACCAAACTCAATTTAATGGTGACTTTCGTTGTTTCGTGTTAAACACTACTCCCGAATTCGGTGTTTACCGTTTTCACTTCGCAAAATAGACATTTTTCGCAGTGTAGCTACTAAATAAAAAGCTTGTAAAATGTCATTACCTTACAAATGAGTTTCGCAATTATGTTGCCAAGCGTCAATTAACCCATGACAACTGACATCATCATCATCAACAACTGCCGAAAACACACAAAGTTTTATGACAATTTTTTCCAACCAAAAACAGTTAAACTCTTATCATTGTTACGCATATATAACTGCTTCAATACAACAACAACTGCTACACATAATTTCAGCGTTTACTTTGTATGCTCCGTTGGCTGGCTGGCGGTGTTGTTCAACTCGATTTTGGGTTGGCCCAAAAATGTAATAAACTCAGTCGAAACTCGCATTACCGAAATTAACAGAAACATTTTTCCGCTAACAAAATGGCAACTCAAACGCAACATCAAACGTACACCGTAGCGTTTTCATGCTCTAATAATAGCAACAACAAATATTGTAGATGACAACAATAAAATTAAGTGGAAATAGTAGTAAAAGTTTTGCTATTGAAAATTGCGCTATTTCGTTAGAAAAACGCCCATTTAATTACACGCCCAGCTAATTTGATGAAGCGTATGCTGGCTAGTGGAACGAGTTGGCGGTGGACGTCTGAGGAGCTGACATTTCATGCATATCAATGTCAGCGCTGCTGTACCGTTATACGAACGAACGTGCTTCTGGCGTTGGTAATGAGCGCAAAATGTCGTAAAAGTTTGCCAATAAAATTAATTTTATTTACGCCTTTGTCAGTTGGCAAATTCGCAATCGTCCGCTGCACCTCCTGGCATATTAAGAAAGTGCCTGCGAAGAGCTCATCAAAATGCGATTTTGTCACAGCGTCATTTTCGGCATAAAAGCATGTTTAACGTAATCGGGTTAATCAAAAGTTAAGCTTGCCGAACGGAAATGAGCGTGACGATGTTGCGTATCTATGAAAATACGAACCTCTGGATTTTGGGTTTTTAATATAGATATTATATTTATATTATTCTAGAAAGGTTGCAAAGTCGCCTTCATAATCTGTTAGAAAATTGGGTATATTGGTAATTGTTCAAAAAATAACGGGAATTCTCGTTTTTGAAAAACAGTTCTCAAATTCGATTCTTGGGATAGCTATTGCTTGTAAAACAGGGGTCCTTTTGGACAATTGGAAATTTCAAAATTCCTTTTATTTTGTGAACATTTCGTATAGTACCTCCACTAGTCCCTACAACTCCAAGTTTATTAAGGAAACACGAATATGAAATGGTTCTGCCTCTATTATAGATCGGGATATCAAATGAGCTGATTAAAAACTTGAAAAAATTAAGCTCAAGAACTTTGTATCAACTATATCTAATTTAAAAACTATGAAGATAGGTATTTTTTGTAGATTATTATAAATCCATATTTCATGTTGTTATAAACACTCACCATTATACTAAGCGACCCGTTATTTAATAAACATGGCGAATTAATTTCATAGTTTCACTCTAAAACTGACAGTTCTAGGTTACAGACTTTTGCAGCAGGTTGATACACCGTAAACTCAGACATCATCATTTGAAATTATGATATCAATGCCAACGCGCTCTGAAAAACAGCGCGCGGGGGGTCATCACTATGATACAGCTATTTTTCTGACAACTCGAAACAAATAATTACGAGCAAATGCGCACAACATAATCACTTATCTCCATAATTTATGAAAATAGCGGAAAATTTGGTAACAAGGTAGAGGAGAAATAATAATAATTAAAATGTACTACAAATGCCATGCCACTCAAGCCACGCAACTTGCAACAGTCAGCTGAAGTCGAGCTGTTCTGCAATTCATTCATTCGGTATGCGGCGCAACATGATATCCCGTTCACACTGCCTGCACAATGCCCAAAAATTATGAATAAAAAAAGAAAAAAAATGCAAAGTAACAGCCACAAAAACAAAAAAATGTACCGTAATAACATTGTAATGTAATAATTTGTAACACTTTGCGATTGCGTTTGTGCGCTTGTCATTAATAATAATATTTGCGGCTGCTGTCACAACTCCAACGAACGGCAGGGCGCCATGGCCCAAGCTGGCTGTGGGCTGGAGGCTCACAGTAGCGTATATTCCATACATCAACCTCAATCATACACTCATATATATAGTCGGGCATATCTACGAATGCCAACGCAGACGCATACTGATTTGCTGAAATAAATTATTTTACCCAATTGTAAAGCGTTGAACACCACCTTCTTGTTGTGATCTCGACTGCACGTGCCTTTTGTGTATGTAACTGTCTGGAATTCGGGCGCTCAAGGATCAATCATAGTCGCAAATTGTGAATTTGTCATTTGTTTAACACATTCGAGAGGAAGTTGCATTCCACGCGATGCCTAGATGATACTACAGATATGAGTTGATGAATTCCGGGTGTTTTTGGGTTAACGGTTTTGTTTTCTGATAGTGGGATGGGTCTTCAAAGACTTTACTTCGATAAATTCGATCCAAAAGGTATAACGAAGCTTGCAGATCGCTGGCTGCCGGAGTCATATCAACAATTGTAGAAATTTGTTCTATGTAGTTTAAGGCAGTAGTTTGCTTTACAGGTTTAAAAAAATCGATTTTTTTGTTTTGTCTCTCTCTCCCAAACTATCTCTTCCAAAACTATCCAATAATATGTCTTTAAAATTCCAGAGGCCAATTCGACATATTTTCGAAGCTAGATCAGTTTTAGTTGCCGAGCGACGAGCAGGTGCGAATGCTCAGGCAGACCTTTAAAGCGCGTTTTCTTGAGTTTTCATTTTTACAAGTGTTAGAAAACGAAAAAAACCAAAGTGATCTAGCTTCAGTATTAAATTATCTTGTATTTGAACTAAAAAAGTTGGACAAAAGAATTTTTTTCTTAAAAAAAGTGAATTATTTTTCAAACTTCGAAAAAATCTGAAATTTTATAACTTCTTCGGTACTTTTTTAGTTCATAAAGAAAAGAAACTTATAAAAATTAAAAAAAAAATTGGTTCGACTGTTTCAGATGCATCGCACGACCTCCATCACCGGCACCGATTTACAAGTGCAGACTCCAGGGGCTCCAGAAAAATACTTACAACTTTGAAAAAATTTCAATATTCTTTAATAATAAATATTGTTTTTTAAGCCTTAAATATAGTACACTATCGTCTTAAAATTCCGTTTATCGCAATCATTTCCTTCCCTTAAAAAAAAAGCTAAAAAAACGATTTTTTCGGCTTCTAAAGCCGACTACTGCCTTAATGCCCGGTTTCACAGTCAGTGCTTCGGTTGTGCTTAAGATAAAACAGTTACAGCATACACTTGGGATCTAATGGAGGGAACATATATTTTCAATCGACGTATGTATAAATAATTGCTTCTGATACTTGCTTTCTCCAATATAGCAGAAGGGGACCATAAAGGGACTCCAAATCATACAGAAAAATTAACCCTCACCTTAGAGCTGGATCAGGGTTTTAAGCAATAAATTAATTTCGGATTCTCACAAATCACTTTCTAAAAATTCTGCACTCTGCTTAACAAACTACTGAGTGTGAAATAATACATACTCACCTACTTAAATAAGAACTCGAGAAGACGAAGCACTGCAAAGAGCTCAACTCGTATGCGAAGGTAATAATGCTGATATGCCAAGAGAAAGGACCGAAAACCAGCCGGGAAAGGGGAACCGTGTGTAAGCGCACAAATATCCATTAACATTAACAGTCCGGGTAACGAAAGCTTTCAGTTTTACACTTTCACAAAGCAAGTGATAAGAGAGAGCTACGGCAAGCAGGCGAAGAGAGGGGGGAGATGGACGTCAACGATCAGCACAGTGATTCACACCATGGAGCCACTAACCGAAGTGCAGACACACAATGGCTGTCGTAGGACAAAGGCTCGTATATTTTGCTGGTGAGTGTGTGAGACCTGCATTTTAGTTGCACGCGTATGTATGTATGTGTGTGTGTGTGAAAAATCATTAACGCCGAGAAAATTTCCACACCAAAGCCAAGTGCTGAACATGCGAATATGTGAAGCGGTGGCAACTTATTTAAGCATACAATCTTTGTAAGCACACAGGCACATGTACACATATACATATATGTATAACTGTGCTAGTGGCTGCCTCACCGTCTCATATGTGCTTGTATGTGTGTAGCGTTGTTTATCGTTGTGACAGTAGCTAAATTACCGAGGGCTTAAATGCGGCAGTGAGGCACATTAACACCGTAATGTGCAAAAATGTATGCTAAATAAATACACACACACATACATACATCTATGTATATGTACTACACCAAGCTCATGTGTGTGTCCGCTAAGGACAACTACTGAGTGGCTGAGTGCTGATTATATATATATTTGTGAGCTGTGAAACATGTGTATGGGTGTGTATGTACTTGGCGCGTTTCGGTAATTTACGTACAAAGTTCGGGCTGTGAAGTGGAATTGTTAAAACGCTTGGATTAATTGCTACAATGTGTGTGTATGGTGCTCTACAACTATGTTGCATATATAAACAATGTTGCACATATACATATATACTCTTATGTAATGTAGTTATTACATGCAAGATACAAACGTTGCATACCTCGAGGCGCTTCAGCCACATATTTGTTACTGTTTCTGAGTGTGTTGAGTCTGGAGTATGCCTTTTCACAAATGAGGTATTTACAAGCTAAATGAAAGTCAGACTTTACGCCTTCGAAAACTTGCGAAACACAAAGAGAAAGTGGTCATTGATAATTATGGGCAATTTCAGCAAAGTGTCGTACTCTAATGCCTACCAATATGCTGTACTTTCGGAAGAGTTTCATAAGTGTTTACACAGAGATATATTTAATTTCTATTATATACATATGTATATTGATAAATGCAGCTTCGAAAGATGCTCCAATATTCTGGTGTGTTTCTTGATGGGAGAATAGAGGGTGGTCATGAGAGGCTTCTTATGGTAGATATATACTCCGAGATGAGCTAGTTCTTGTCTTTGAAACCATTTCTGATCGGTTCACAATTCTCTAGTGAATTTTTAGAAGAGACTATATTCGACTGCGGTATAGATTTATATTCCTATAATAAGGATAGTATTATTTTTTTGGAACCATCTTCGTTATTATAAAGCAAACCATACATTATCTATCGTTATACATGCTGAATGCATTGTAAAGGTGCCCCTCATAAAAAAAAGTTGCAAAGATACCATTTTGGGGCAAACTTTTATCTTTGCCTTCGCATTTCATATCGCAAATTATTCATGAAATTTGGATGCGTAACACTCAATTCAGCTCCACTCAGCGCACAACCGAGAGAGAGATGACTTATTGAGGTTGGAAAAGTTTTTATGAGTCCAGTGTAAGCAGAACATTTCCCGACAGACTGCACAACAGCTTGAAAAATGTGCGTAATGGCTGCCATAAAGCTACACATACATATACATATCTCCATTATATATTGTATATATATATATTTAGTACGTATGTGTGTGTTGAAGCATAATGCTGTGTGCGAGCGCTTGTTGAAAGGCATTAACTAAAGGCGGCGGGGCGAAGAGGCGGCGCCAACGAGCGGAGGGACATTACGGCTGCGGCTGTTATGCAAATGCTAGTTGTTGGTGTTGTGTGGTTGTTGTTGTAAGCAAATTGTGTGCTTAGTTGAAAATTTGCAAAAAACATTTCGAATGTGGTGCGAAAAGAAAAATTTGGTTTATAGGCGAGGCGAAAAGGTGCAAGCGTGAAGGGAAGGCGATAAGGGATACACGAGGGAGAAAGCAAGTGAAAAGTTTTGAATGGAGGGGTTTTATGTGTGCAAGTATTTTATATGCAATATATATACAAAAACATACTGACATATTGAAGATAAGGGTACTTTGAAGTTAGCTAAATACCGCTAGGAAAAATGAGAATTTATAAAAGCAATGCTTTTGAGCTTTAGAGGAAGCCAATGAAATGGCCAATGAAATGAACGCTTGCTTTTCGGAAATTATTTGTTTAATGGGTTAATTAATACATTACTTTATTGTAAGAAAGTCTAGAACGTTATAAAATATACTCAATTCAAATCCAACACTGTTTCGTGGTCAATAATTGTCCCGCTGGGTTCTTCTGGTCGCTTAAGTGTTAGACGCAAGATGACAGCTTTGCCGAATCCACGATAATTTATGTCTCCTTAGAGACTTTAGGATCGGCACGCAGCCTTTCTTCAACAGCAGCATGCACGACACATACAATTTGCCATTTTAAAGTTTAAAGCTTCATATGGTCGTAAAGCTTAGTTTCGATAGAAGCGCAAATGCAATTTAATGCCATAAATTCAAAATCGTAGTCGTATATACTTATTTCCAAAATGGATGAAATTTTCAAAAATTTTACTTTTATTATATATAAAAAAATTCTAACTCCGAGTCCACTGGAGCGACATTTACATCCTGATTTTTTTCTTCTGGACCCCGGGTCGCAAATCATCTAGCGTATTTTCCTCATTTTTAAAAAAGTGAGATTGAGGAAACCTACTTTTGCTTCATATACCTAACCTCCACTCACCACACTTAGAATATAAACTCAAAAACTCCCTGAAAGCTTTTATTTGAGCAGTTACCAGGATATCGATGGTAAAATGTGCGCACACAAAGTCCTTGGCATCCATATTGCCACCGCATTCCAATTCTTTTCGCAAACATTTTCCTCGCTTTTTTTCGCCGTTATTCGTGTTGACGTTCCAATTTTTGTGGTACTTCGCCCGGCTGTTATCATTGTCATTCCGTTGTTTGTGCGTTGCTGTCAGCGGTGGCGTTACCACTACACAGACGAGTCGAGGCCGAGGCCATTTCCACCCTTGCTAATGTGCAAATAAAAATGTTAAAAGGGTCCTGTAGCACTCAATTACACGCCCCGGTGACCATTTGCTATGGCAACGGCGCTGAGCAGAGAACTGCGCCCAACAGCAGCCCGGTGCAGTGTGTGTTGGAGGGGATCAGAGGCTCTTGGGTAATTGTTCGGTGGGCGGTGTCGCTTGCGGAATGTAGCGCGTGTGGCTGTGGTTGTGCGTAGACGTTGGCAAGCCATTTGCACGCTTTCTGCGCGCGCTCTTGCGCTTTACTTCGCTTGCTAACAGACACATAGACGCATATTGAGCGCGTGTGTATGTGTGCATAACGGTTATATTTTCTGCTGCTGCCACTTTCAGCTGCTTTCTGCGTTTATGGCCCGCGAACGGAAGTTGCCATCTTGTTGATGGCAGTTAAAGATAAAAATTTACTTTTCGTTTTGCTTTTGTGCGCCCCTTCTTCACTTCCCCCCTGCATAATGTCTATCTAACGATCACGAGCGCGTCTGATATTGTAATGTGCTTTGGCTTTCACATTTTTTCTGACATTTTCGCGCATCGAAATCTGTTCGCCTCCGTCATTTTGGTTGCCGCTGCCATTGCCCTTTTGGCCATTTGCCACAGCGTTGCGCAGCGAGTTGGTTGCCGTTGATTGTGATGCTGTTGGTGGCAACACTAATGGCGGCGGTGAGGTGCAGTGGCAATGACAGCTTACGCGCTTCGTTGGCCTTAAATGCCACTTACCGTTGACTTGTTTAACGGCTTTCGCATTTCTTCGACCCGCTTTCCGTCCGCCGCTGCTTCTGCTACCCACCAGCGAAAGTTTTTTCATTTTTCTACTTTTCCACCATTTGACGGTGTTTATTTGCATTTTTCGTTCCGTCATTTTCATATCTGTGCGAATGCTTCACATTCTCTAGCTGCTGTGGCTTGGTATGTATGTTGTATGCTGGTGACTGGGGGGTCTGGGGGCTTTAGCATTTTGTCTCTTTATGGGTTTTTCCTAATTTGCAATTGTAAATAATTGCCTCGAAGCGGTTTTGTCATGTCGTTAGGAAATTGGGTGGCAGTGGTTGGCACTTTATTTTTTTCACAAGACCCGGTCTTCGTTCTTTTTTTGGCAATTTTCTCTTTGCTTAACTGCTTTGCATAATTGCGAAAAATGCAATGTCAGTGCGAATGAATGCCACTTTTAAATGGAAGCTTCTCGAACGGAGTTGACGCCAATGACATTTTCATTAAATTTGATCTCTTAAAGCAGTCGAAAAGTAAGAAATAATTTGGCGTTCGAAGTGATTGGCCACATCCGAGGCTTCACGTCGTTTCTTAGTCGTGCTTAGCAGATTTTATATTTAAGATGCTTAAGTTCGATTAGTTATGAAATGTATGGCAGTTTTTGAGAGACTCGAACCAATACGACTTCTGAAGATATATTAATTTTAGTTATTCTTGTCTAGTTTCGACACTGTAGAGTTTATGTAGAAGCTATCTAGCTTCAGTTTTCTTAACTAGGTCTCACCACTGGGAATCTAAGGAGTTTGGTTGTTTCAACTTAAAGTTTCATGTATGAGCTTAACTTCCATCTGCTGAGCAGACAATAAAACTGTGCAATATTACAAAGCACTACAAATATATACGAGTATTCATATATTCGTATGTGCTCGCTTAAGGCGAATCTGCAGGGGTTCTCAATATCTCAACGCCTAATTAAGCGAAATTCCTGAGCCAACAATGTGACAAAGGCAATCAACGCCAACAACCACAACGGCGCGCTCGGGCCGGGTATTCAAGCACACCGATATAAAATTAGCATAATCGGTATAATTTAATTATAATTTATTGATCTTCTGCAGCTTTTCGCTGTCATTCACTGCGCCTGTTCCACTGTCGGCCGACGCTGCGACCTAGTGTGAACCGCGTTTTCGTCTTGGCGCTTTGTTTTTGGCTCATCGGAATTTTTAATAATATCGTGAAATATGACACATGAGCGCGCTCCACAACCGCAGCCGCAGCCACTCGGCTTGGGCATCACAATAATTGAGCTGGGCTTAGGGGCAGACGAGTGGTGAGGCGCGGAGGTCGCGGTACAGGCGTTGAAGGCGTTTTTGTTTATGGGCTGTAAAAATGAACATTTTATTGTCAGCGGTTGGGGATTAAATGTGCTCTGTTCGATTGGTTTTCAATCGAGGCGGGGAGTAAAAAACACTGCTATAGCGTTGACTTACTTAGCTCACAGCTATTCAACAAAACATTTACTTACGTACAAAGCAGTTAAAATATACGATCATTAGTTTTCAATATTTTTTTTTTAATTAAAATGGAATCTCCAATACATTTTTTTGTTTTTGTTGTTTGTTGTTGTATGCAAATACACACAGGTTTTGTGCGTTGTGGTTTTGTAGCTTGCGGTTAGCGCGCTTTAGTTCGACGAGCTGCTGTACCGTTCGAGGTAACGCGGCAGTCAGTGTGGCGGCGCAATCGACAAGTCAAATACGCCTGTCTGCAGCAGTATCCGCAGACGATTTGTCACCAGACCGACTAACAACTTGTCATGTCCAACGAAAAAGTTTGGCTACGCGCATCTAACCTTCGCCTAGCCCTCTTGCTGCAGCTTCGTTACAGAGCGATTGTGGTTAGCACGAAGATGCTGGCGGCTGGTGGGGGGGAGCGAAAGAAAAACATCTAGGAAAGTACTCTTGTTTTTACACTTACCTTTCTATTTCGCCGAAAGTGTTGGAAAGGAATTGATGTGCTGTTGGTTTTGCATTCGTTGATGAACAACATAAGATTTATGTGCCGTGAGTGATTGAAGGGCAGGTTTGCACTGACATATGGCAGGTGAAAATAGCGTTAGTAGGCGCGAAATATCTGAGAGTGCAGGACTGCATTAAAGGAGGCGAGAGTGGCGTTGCTTGAGTTCATAGATAGAAGTTCAGATTTATTTCTGTTATCCGAAACCTTTAACTATGAGAGTTTGTTGTTGTTGCCTCTTAATTACATAATGAAATTCAGTTGTTAAAATTAGGAAACTGCATTCTGTTCTGTTTTTATGATCTATCAAGTGTCGTCTTTCTGGTAATGTTCCTAAAAAGTCTCCTAATTTACAAAATAATACTTAAATAAATGTTAAAATTTGGTTTAAACTTTTTTATCCCCAAAAATTACACCGTTTACAATAATAAACTTAAATTTAGAAAAATTTTTTTTTTTATTCAGTTTCAGAGTGTATATTTGTGCGAGAAGCGTATGCTCCACTTCCCATAAATTGATTTTACCTAATTTTGCATTAGTCTGTTTGCTTATTCCTGCTGTCTATCAATTCCGAAATGAAAAACAAAGTTCCGCATTGTAAAACCGCTCAATTATGTTAATAAGTCACACGCCCTTCGAAAACAAACTTTGCCGGAGTCAATTACACAAATATCCACCTTCCACCAGCCGGGGCACTCAGCCACCCTAACCACCACCAGACAAACAAACACTTCTTCGCAGCACTTCGCCAACAACAACTGTGGCAAACAGTTTCGTGATGGACCTCCTCACTCTTAAAACCCAACAACAACAACAACAAAAGTTCAGAAGCATTTGTGTGGAAAAGTTGAACGATAAGCGGAAGGAAACATAAATTTAGTCAAACAGGAAAAAAAAACAAAATATTACTTCATTGTGGGTCGCATTGGGCTGTGTACAGCTAGAGAGAGGGTGAGGGGGTGGGGGTGGCTGTTGTAAAAGTCAATTCAACACCAATTAGGGATGATCATCGCCACTTCTGGGGTCGCCTGGGGTGTCATTTTTTATTTCTCTAGTCGCCGAGTTGCTGCTGCCGCCGCCGTCGAGATATGTTGTACCGTTGTAATTGTATTGTTGTTGCGCGCCTGTGGCATGGAGTGCAGCTTGTCATAAATCCACAAACAAACAAACAAGCAAGTAAACAAGCAACAACCAGATCAGCTTCTGAGCTTCGCCAGGATACGCTCGCATATTGGCAGCGCAGGATATGCAAACAATAAACAATTTATGTGCGCGCAGAAGTGTAGATGAACTGACTCGAGGGTGGTCCACTACTCACACCCTTAAGCAAACAACAAAAGCAATCAAGCAATTGAGGATGCTGTGTGTAAGGTGTGTGTGCGGTGTGGTGGTGCTTCACAACAACACAAACAACAATAACGCTTTACTAAAGATAATATAGTCAACAAAGCATTACACTTGCCGCTCATCCACCGCATCGCACCGGAGCGGCAAGCAATTTGGGGTACATCAACCATATGACATGCAATTCACTCTCCACCTCCCGTCCGGCCGGGGGTGGGCCACCGGGGTTGTCGCATTGTGTTAAACATGAATTATGAATTGTTATTGAGATTGATAACATTGTTACGCCTGTGTGTGTTGTTTGTGTAATGTTTACAACCGAAACTTTGTATCTCCGCTTGTTTGTTTGCTTTGAGTCGCTGTGCCATTACACTTAT